>NC_133339.1:42474123-42807456 GCF_030506205.2 Paramisgurnus dabryanus
ATGTATTAGCTACTATATTATTATGATTCGTTAACATGGACTAAGATTAACAAATGCTGTATTAGTATTGTTTATTGTTAGTTATAAAATAATACTTTTTATGAACTGTAATATTTTAAGTATATGTCATTCTCCAGGATATTTTAGCACCTCCTATAAGAGTTTTCATGGCTGATAGCTTTAATCTATCATAATCATGTCATTTCTGCTCCAAACACACCAGACCTTTCTCACAAAACCAGATATTTGACTTTTGGCAAAAAGCCCGGTGAAAACGGAGGCTTATTCTGTAACAGAGTCGAGGCTCATTGAAATTCTCTTCATTCTCATGCAGACAACAAAAAAAAAGGCATTAGCAAAAACTGTGTGTTGACTTGCCAGAGTTTCCCTCCATCTTAAAAAACACAGAATATTTCAGAGACATAATTCACTTAAAAACTATGTACCGTTGCACTGATGAGAAACTTGTTTGCAAACTTTCAAAACACACAGTGCAAAAAAAAAAAAATTGCATTTTCAACTTGGTTATGGAAGTCAATTCAACCTACTATTTTAGGTTTTGACTTGTAATAAGTTGACATAACTTAACAAATGAAGTTAAACAATTTTAAGTTAAAGTAACAAATGATTATATGATATTGTTTTTACAATGCAGTTTTATAAAGAATTGATGCCATTAAACCTCATACAGTACAACAAACCATTTTTTTTTCAACAAATTATTATCGTTTTCAGGAAGTTGCATACATTTTCATCAGTTCAGCAAAAGATTTAAATTTTAACACACCACCATGTGCAAACACACATACACACACATTCTTGCACATGTGCCTTAACTTTCAGACACTACAAACACATAATGTGCTATCTGCTTCAGTACAAGACCTTGTCTGTCTCACAGAAAAAGTGTTTTATTCATTTAGCTAAATGTGACGGTTCTAGATGGCCAAACATGTTGTTTTCCTTCAAATTCCTACCTGTCTGCTTTATCTACACATGTGGTATCTCTCTCTCTCTCTCTCTCTCTCTCTCTCTCTCTCTCTCTCTCTCTCTCTCTCTCTCTCTCTCTCTCTCTCTCTCTCTCTCTCTCTCTCTCTCTCTCTCTCTCTCTCTCTCAGTTGTTGTGTTTAGCTCCAAAGGTCGATGTGACAGTTAACATCGGTAACATTGACACTGTCACACACTGGGTGAAAAGTCATTTGAGTGTATATATTGTTTAAGATGGACACGCTAAAGTAAACTAATGCGGGCTTTGGCGCCATCGTGGATAACACTGTTTTGTTCATTGTTGCATTAACAGTGAAAGCCATAAAATAAGCACTTGTTGCGAGTAACAGCCACATGCAATTGCCTTAACAAACATGTTATTTCCAAAATCTTTATTATTGATCGTAACAGGCATTCAATGAGAAGGTATTGATTTTGTCTCCGGGAATTCATTGGATATGTTTGCAAGTTAAAAAAGTAAACATATGGGGAAAGTAAATAAAAATATTAACTTGCCAGACACTGACTACTGACTAAAAATGCATTGTGTTGTAACATCTAAATTATTTATCATTAAGAGTATTATGAAAAAATGTATAGCGGAGATTTATAGTAAAAATGGGTTTATATATGAAGAGTTTGGTTCCAAAACAAGATAATCTTTAAGAAATCTCGTTTTTTAATTGTGCATTTCAATTATGGCAATTAAACTGCAGTTGGTTTGTTTTGATTTAAGCCTTTATAACAAAAAAATACAACTAAGTAGCACTATAAAACATGATAACATAATAATAAACATGTTTTGACAAAAAATTTAAAACAGAGTTATCATGTTTGGAACCAAACTCTTCATATGTAATCGTGATGAGATTTGAAGCATCCAAGTTCAGTCATTCAGTCTATATTAAAGATATTAGGGTTATATTTTCACAGTATTTTCTATACATTATGTTGGATGATTATAGAAAACAGAGACGGTCTTAACATAGAGGCATAGGTAGGCGGCTGCTTGGGGGCCCCAATAGCGGTCATATTAGGGGGGCCCCCAACCAACCTAATAAATAAATAAAACCCTTATCATCATGAACGCTTCAAAAGCATTGTAAATTGTATTAATAATGTTAAGAAATACGTTGATCATGAACGCTTCAAAAGCATTGTAAATTGTATTAATAATGTTAAGAAATACGTTGAAACTTTGAAGTAGTAGTTAAAATGTCCAGTTCATATTTATCTGTCACTACACACATTCACTCCCTTCTTTCATAATGTAATGGACTAGTCTGTAACGATGCGCGCTGCGCGAAAGACAAACACAGAATGACAGGAGGACTGGGAAAGGACTCGAAAAGAGACGATTCAAGACAAATATAAACGCGAAAATGGGGCTTTGGTGAGTAAACCTAATAAAGATATTAGGGTTATATTTTCACAGTATTTTCTATACATTATGTTGGATGATTATAGAAAACAGAGACGTCTTAACATAGAGGCATAGGTAGGCGGCTGCTTGGGGGCCCCACCAGCGGTCATATTAGGGGGGCCCCCAACCAACCTAATAAATAAATAAAACCCTTATCATCATATACGCTTCAAAAGCATTGTAAATTGTATTAATAATGTTAAGAAATACGTTGAAACTTTGAAGTAGTAGTTAAAATGTCCAGTTCATATTTATCTGTCACTACACACATTCACTCCCTTCTTTCATAATGTAATGGACTAGTCTGTAACGATGCGCGCTGCGCGAAAGACAAACACAGAATGACAGGAGGACTGGGAAAGGACTCGAAAAGAGACGATTCAAGACAAATATAAACGCGAAAATGGGGCTTTGGTGAGTAAACCTAATAAAGATATTAGGGTTATATTTTCACAGTATTTTCTATACATTATGTTGGATGATTATAGAAAACAGAGACGTCTTAACATAGAGGCATAGGTAGGCGGCTGCTTGGGGGCCCCACCAGCGGTCATATTAGGGGGGCCCCCAACCAACCTAATAAATAAATAAAACCCTTATCATCATATACGCTTCAAAAGCATTGTAAATTGTATTAATAATGTTAAGAAATACGTTGAAACTTTGAAGTAGTAGTTAAAATGTCCAGTTCATATTTATCTGTCACTACACACATTCACTCCCTTATTTCATAATGTAATGGACTAGTCTGTAACGATGCGCGCTGCGCGAAAGATAAACACAGAATGACAGGAGGACTGGGAAAGGACTCGAAAAGAGACGATTCAAGACAAATATAAACGCGAAAATGGGGCTTTGGTGAGTAAACCGCCTAGTTCTGCTAATAATATCCTTATGCTGCGTTTATACAAGCCGCGGTAGAGGCGTCAAGCACGAGTGATTTTAATGTTAAGTCAATGTGAAGACGTGTTGACTCGCGTCTGGAGGTCTCGTGGCGCGAATTAGGTATTTAGCGTGGCATGGTAGACGCGATTCCGCCACATTGGTGACATTGGTGCGAATTGAGCATCTAGCGCAGAATAGAGCCGCCGCCTGACCATAACTAACAGGGAGGCACGCGGCTTCCAACGGGGAGGACGCAATTCGTCTACTTCGCACTAGATGGGAGAATGCATTCCAACTGTTCAAGCAGCAAACAAGGCCCAGTAGACGCGATTTTGACTCCTCACACGTGGCTGGTGTATACGCAGAAATTGGCCCTAAACTGAAAAAAAATGATTTTGTGGTGGAGTAAATAACGTTACTAAAGAAAAAAACGAATTGAACCCTTATGTTATGTTGGGGATGCTTTTGTCCACTATGAGGTGCTGTTGAGTGTTAATTTGGCCACAACTTTCTCTGTGTTACGCGAAAACTCAACAATACACTGTGGGCAAATTCACAACCCTTTCCTTATGTTCGTGAAGAAAACATCCACTAAATTAAACTGCTGTAAAAATCGGATAAATATTTAGTAGGGATGCACCGCATCCAGGATTCGGATTCGGATTCGGCCGAATACTGGGCTTTTTGACGGGGTTCGGATTCGGCCGAATCCTAGATTTTTTTTCCACCGAACCGAACCCTAGGCTTGCGCTACGCTGGTCGACGTAACGCGGCCGTTGATTACACACATCGGGTGCTGACGTGGAGATGAGCTTTTTCTTTCGGTGAGCTTTAGGGGCTGGACACACCAAAACTTTTAAACACGGCTGAAAACGCCTTGAGGACGCCAAATTCCAGCTGTTTTTCAGCCGAGCGCTTGGTAGCTGTGATGCTTCAGCTGTGAGCCGGTTGGTTGCTGTGGTAATGTCCCGCCCCTCCTCCACTGTAATTGGACGGCCGTGTGAAACCTGACATTGATGAGCGGAGCTTCTCACTCAAAGTTAAATATAGTTTTCAGCGCGGAGCTGCTTGCTTATTGTAAAAACGAGCGTGTCGCAACGCATCGCTTTCATTATGCATAGGCTTATGGTAATTGTCAAAATAGTTTTTCCAACTTGTCATCCTGGCATAATGTACAGTTAAAATTAAATAAAATGAAAAATACACTGCTGTGGACGTTGTTTACTTCATTAATGTGTTTTACTGTGTTAATGGAATAAGGATGCGAGTAGGATTCGGTATTCGGTTTCGGATTCGGCCGAATCTTAAATGGTGGATTCGGGATTCGGCCGAACCTAAAAAATCTGGATTCGGTGCATCCCTAATATTTAGTTCCAATTTTTTTTGCATAAATCTGTTAATCGTCCTCAGTCCTGATTAAAACTGCTAAATGTTTAATTGCCAATGATTTTTTCAAAAACTCAAAACTGATTTAAGGGAAACACACATACAATTACTTATTTTCAATATAAAAATGATTTTTTTTACCTTTTGTCACAGTCTTGGTCATGTGAAAGATTAGTAACAACGTTGGCTTTGATGCATTGCTAGTTTTTTTGTAGCATCAGATTTAAATTTTTTGCCCCATTGACTTATTCTTTATTGGTTTGTGTATTGCTACACTTTATGTCTTCTCTGCCTTTCATATTCATTGTGAAGTAAATACATTTTTTCGTTCTCTTTTATAGATCAGATGGGGGCCCCATACATACCTTCGCCTTGGGCCCCCAATTGTTAAATCCACCACTGATAGAAAACAGAAAATCACAAAAAAAAGACTTTAGCTGAGTCTGACTGGCTTACATATTTTTATCAGTCAGTGTGTTCCCTGCTAATCTCACACAAATTTACCATGGTTAATTTTCACAAACGTAACCTTTGAGTCTTGCTCTTCTCATTAAGATTGCAACACATGGATTAAAAAATAAACACTGACAAAGGTCTGAAATTTGAAAACTGCGAAAAATTTAAGGACCGTGGAGATGTCCACCTGAGCGAGATAAATTCTGGATGTTCCAAATGATAAAACCAACAGGTCAACTTTCTTTTCTTACACAAGCGCGTGCGTGTGATGCAGAAGTTGAAATCTGATGATATTCTGCACGCCTCATCTGAGTCTGCTCTTTCAGGTATGATCTGGCAGTCTCTAGTCCAGACAGGTGTGCAGGTACGTGTCTAAGGTGAACACGAACGCCAGAGATATCCGCAAAACATCCGATTCCCATCTTCAGCCCCGACTTCCACCCGCAGGGGCATCCGGCAGCTATTTTTGTTTTCTTGCTTGTCGAAGCATAGCTGACCTTGGTGCAGTCCCTACGGTCAGCCACGATGGAAACAGACTGAGATATTTAGTCATCAGTGTTCTCGGTCGGCCTAGTTAATGTCTTTCACGGGCCGGACTCAGAACACATTGTTCCGGTCGGGGAGCGGTAATGACCGTTGCCATCGCATTCTCCACTTTCATTACCGGGATAAATGGAGCAATGCGCTCCGTATCGGAGAAACGAACAAGGCTGGAACTGCTGAATATAAACAGCCAATTAATCCAAGCTAATTCTATTAGGAATTGAGCCGGGGGGAAGGCGTGGGCCGCCGAGCGTGCCGAGCGTGCCGAGAACAGTGCTGATACCGTACGCCGGGTTTCATCAGACTCATTTTGGCTGCTGCTGAGGTTTCGGCTTTTCCCCGAGCAGATTAACGCCGCCGTCATGAGCTGCGGCGAGAGCGCGAATAAAAAATGACGATCATTATATCGCAAAGCATTTGTGGGTTTGAATTTATGAGCTGGTGTGAGGAGGACCGCAGCGATGCTGGTGGAGTGTTTTCGGGCTATTGTGTGCAAGTGTTCTTGATAATGACTTGATAAGGCTTTAATCAGATACAGGAAGGTATGGCCCACATCCGACCATAGGATCTCAGGTATGACGAGAGTAATGGGGACCTACGTGGGAGAACACACGCAGGAGACACCTTGACACTCTACATGTCACTTCTATTTATAAGGGGAGCTATTTTAAAACATTTATTACTTATAAAATAGTCGTATACCATGTGTTGGCCACAGTATGATGGTAATCTTTAGGAAAATGGATTTTACAATCATCAAATTTATATAGAGAAATAATTGTATTTCCCTCTTCTATTCTCTCCTGATATAACTAAGGCTGATTAAGCATGAAAAACAGGCTATGTTGTCCTTTATATCATTAACATCAGCTGTTTCGTGTTGTGCACCAGGGCGGTTTTATTTACAGGAGGAATCTGTCCCTCCTTATCTCTGACGATTCAGGGATTGCAGGGCAAAGTGAAGGCCGTTGGAGCAGTCATAGTGGTAAGACGAGTCGAGTGAAGTACATTATGTAAAAGCCCAGGGTCATACATTATGGAACATGTACACTACATGTCAGGTATGAAATATGTTCCATGGTAACAACGTTGTGAAACAAAACAGCCACAAAACCATAGTCGCATTCCTTCCCAATCCCGGTGCCCCACACCCAAAGCCCCCCTACACCCCAGCATCAGCCAACCACAGAGTCCCACCCCCCTCTCGTCCCTCATACCGGCCCTGCACTCATGCCTTTAGTGCTGCTCTCTATCTCTTTCTCTCTCTCTCTCTCTCTCTCTCGCTCGCTCACTCTGATCTTGGCTGCCTTTTATTCGGCTCGCTCAATCTGGAAGTACACTGAAGAAGAAAAAGGGAGAGTGAGAAAGAAAAGCAAAGCCTCCTCTGTTTTTAGCACTTTGCCAGCTTCTATCTCGCCAGGAATCGCAACGGTCGCATGACCCCAGAAACAACCGAAATGCTCCACTGCACTCCAAAGAGAGGAGAGAGAGAGAGAGAGAGAGAGAGAGAGAGAGAGAGAGAGAGAGAGAGAGAGAGATTGAGAACTGTAGATATTAAATATCCATTTTTTCCCAAAAGTGCTGTTCTGTATTTGTGATGAAAGAAATACTTGCATGTGTCGGCACTTATAAACATCTTACATTGAAATTTGGGGCTTAAACTTTTATCAAAAAGCAATAAGGCAAAAGTGGCCACACATTACGACAAATGGTGTCACTGGGGCAGTATCCTTTCAAAAAAAGTATACCTTATACCAAACCTTTTAGGGAGATAGGGCTACCATAATGGATTTTCCAAAATCTGTATGGCTACTTTTTTTAATATAGTCTACTCAAAACTATTTTGTTTTAATTGTTGATTTTATTTTATTGTACTTGTTGATATGTTGTATCATTGCTTAAAATGTTAACATACATAAAAGCCAAGCTTTTAAAAATGTAATAAATAAATAAATATTAAAATTGAGGTTATTAATAGAATGTGCACACACCCCGTGCCGGCATCATGGTGCTCGCGGGCACCATGCCTTAAATTCTAATACAAAAAAAGTTTGTATTTGTACCTCAAAGGCAGCTTTTGTACCCTTTTCTCTGAGAGTGTCTGTGTTTTTGGCTAGGAGGGATACATCAAACGGCGAAATCTCGCAAGACATGGGTTAAGGTGCAGGTTTGTGGGTAGGATTAGTATGCAAACAGCATTTCTGGCTAGATGAAATACAGCTATGGCCTACGGTTAAGTTTGGGGGTAGGATTAGAATAAAAACCATATCCGGTGAGATTTTACGAGATTTGGCATTTGCTGTATCCCAAATAAAAGTACTGAATATTAATGAATCGTTATTTATTAGTAATAATTAGGGAAATTATTTCATTCTTATGCAACTTATAAAATGTATGATCACAGGTGTGTGTTTATTTGCATTTAAAGGGATAGTAAAATGAAAATTGTGGAAGATATTTTGGTAAGCACACAGTTTACGGTATCCATTGACTTCAACCATATTTTAAAGGGGGGGTTTAATGGTATTTCAAGCATTCTGACTTATTAACACAGTTATAGAGTTGTTTCCTCATGCTAAACGTAGGCAAAGTGTCAAAAATGCAGTTGGGCGTGTTTCAGAGTATTTCTGTGCCGAATGCACTTCGCCAGGGTTCGTACAAGTTTCGGCTAATTTCTTTCGATTACGGTTCTAACTGACGTTTCAGGGGTTTTCGATACGTATCACTTCTTTATATGGGCTTCCGCCGGAAAACTTCCCCCGGAAAACCCCGCCCAGCCGTCAGTCAGCGGGAGACGCTAGAGCTTGCTAACAGCTTATCACGCCACTCAGCTTTGTTTAATTTCAAAAGTCAACAATGGCACAACAAGAAGTGTGTTTTTGGATGTAAGGAGAAGACATCCAGCCTTATGGAAAAAATGGATATAGTTTACGTGTGTGTTTGATGCGGTGGATTTTCATGACGAGTTACACGCGGTAAGTAAGACTTCTGTCTTATGTTGGAAATAGGCGCGTGTATATTATATAAATGACACGAACATGTAGTGAATCATAAGTTAAAACAGTGTTGTATAGTGTTGCATGACTCGTACTCGCTCCTCCCGTGTTATAACTCCTCCTTCTTCATTTTTTCGTACGTTATCGGAAAGATTCGGTAAAGCTAATCTTTCTTTTATAAATCTGATTAAACTAAAGACTCTTCAGAGATATAAAGGATGTCATACTACTCCATAGGTACTCCAGATTAATATCAGAAATGCAGAAACAGCGTGTGTTACGTGAGCTTTAAGGCAGTTGGTATCACCCTTATAAAACAAAAACATATTGCAGTATATTGGAAAATACCATGTAATATATTAGGCAATATATTCCCATATATGGGATTTAATATTTATTCCAACATATTGCAATATAGGCATAGACTATACATATATGATCCAAAAATATTGAAATCAAGACCAAAAATGGCACTATATATTTTAAATGTAATAGTTTGTCTTTATTTGCTTTAATATATTTCAATATATGTATAGACCATACATATAAAAAAGCCAATCACATTTTCTTTGTCTGACCATATGCAAAACCTCTTGTGGTTTTAATAGGCCTGTGTAGCTCTCTACCTCTAATTGGGTTTAGTATCTGTGCCTGATTAAAAGAAAATAAAGGTGTTTTTTTATAGATTACCCATTAGTCTGTGTTAATATGTGATATAAATGTTTGTACATATATTGCAGGTTGCATATTTATTGAGTAATCAAATATTTTAGATGTACATATACTGTATATATCACCATATATGTACACATAGATTGTGCATGCATTTACAAAATATATGTACATAGATTGTGCATACATTTACAATATATATATATACATATATTTTACATATTTTCCATCAAATTTTCCATATATTTCATGTATATATTTCCATATAATTGTACATATATTTGAAATATATTCTACCATATAGTAAACATACATGGGACACTATATCTTTACATATATTGTTATTATGTGTTCGCATATAAATCGTAATACAATATGGCTGATATTTATAAATATATTACTGCATATATTTTGAGATATATAAACACGTATATTATATTTATGCGCCATATATTGAAAGCGGAAATTATTTGTATATTTTGCAATATACACATATATAGAATATATGTACCATCGATATATTATTTCATGTATTGCAAATATATATTGCAAAATGGAAAGGAAAATACTATATTACAATAATTTCAAGTAATATATTGGTAAATATATTTTCCTTTCGTAAGGGACCAAAATATCATCTTTTGTGTTCAGCATTATAAAGATTTCTGTGTGAACTATCCCTTTAACAATGGCTCATTTAAAAGTGGACCAAAACGTTTCACTGCACATAACCTTATGAAACTCACAGCGGTTGTGTAGTTGTGTTTCAGTGCATGTGGGTGGATGTGTGCGATCATTTTCTCCCTTACAAAGTAGTGTGAAATGACATACAAAGCTTGAACATTCATTTTATTGGTTTGGTTTATTAATACAGTGGTTATTTTAGCCTCACTGGCTTTCACAGGGGAAACCAACGAATGAAATGAAACTAGATAAGTAGAATATATATTTATATAGCTTTCTGTCAACATTACAATTCTGGCTCAGTCACTAGTCTCTTTAACAGTTAGCAACAACAACTCGGTCGTACCTGATCAACACAAACAATAAAAACATATATAAACAAAACAAAAAAAAACTTACAAAAGCGATGCTAATACTTCTCGAAATCTGGATGGTTTATAAAATGATTTATTTACATTCATTCTGAATAATTATAATCTGGGGGACACACGCACACACACAAACAGGTACACAAATAAATGGCACTGACCGCAGGAAGAAAATAAAACACTGATTAAAGAAGATCAAATATAAAATATTATATATCTTTAGTAACTAGAAAGTTCCATAGTGTAATTCAAGTGCTATGAGTAGTAAAGGGTACACAGGTATAAGACCCCCAGTCTGCTGAGTGTTTGGGCCGGATTCAAGCCCTCGTGATGCAGACGAAGGGGTTGAGGAGGTTTTTTCGGGTTAAACCTCCTTTCAGTCACTCTGTAGTCGTGTAAGTGGTTAGTACAAACATGAACCTTAATACAATACAAAAAGGTCGAGCTTTAAATCAGATTTGTGCTTTTCATAAACAGACCGTGTCTACAATCCGCACCGCTATGATTGTGCAACAGCGCACCAAAGTCCATTAGCAAACAAAAAGGGGTGGGGGCCGTAACTCTGTTTTGATTGGTCTGTCTTTGTCCAACGGCTGAACAGAATTCACTTCATTAGATCGGTGAGGATCTAAGATTCGACGCAAACTTAACAGCTTGACACGTCTGTGTCAAAAGTCTCATATAGTGAGAAATACCGAGCTATTATCTGTAATCACTGTGAGGTGTGAATATCTGACCGTAAAAAACCTGGGCTACAGGTGACAAACTATAAAACAACAATTATTAGCAGCTTCAACTAGAACATATCTGAAAAATATAAAGGATAAACTTTTTATATAAAAATATCATTTATCTAAGGAGGGTCGAGACGTCGTGGACGGGTCTGTTGATGGGTTAGATGCATATATCACTGTTCTTCTTTTGTCTGGGCAGGCAGGAAATGGTGAGTGTGCTACTAAGGTCTTAGTTTCATCTTCTTCACTTCACAATCGCATCCCATTCACTAATATCTTTCTCTCAGGTGTCTCTATGTGCAGATCTGTTAGCAGACTGTATGCTGGCTGGACAGGGGACTCTCCAGAGACAGACTCGTGGGAGAAAGGTCTGCACGTGACGTCTTAAACATGGACGAGATGTGAAAGCTCTGCAACCACACATACAACAACAGATATAATGACTTAATGAGGAACAATTAGAGATAAGCTTAAAACACACAAATGAAAACACTAAGCAGTGCTTTTTAATAGTTGGGTCATGACCTTTGGCTTATTTATTTAGGTTGGGTAAGCACAGATTTTAGGATTGTCACGAGAAATGCTGTTTTTTACATAAATGTGCACACCAAAATATTTTTGTTCTTTAAAGTCTGTGTAAAGTACAGAGCCCCTAAGGTGACATTGGAGTAAAAAAAATCTGAAGTTTAGTTTCATGAGCTCGCGATAGTTTCACGTGCGCACGGGAAAGTTTCACGTAGTTTCACGTGAGCACGCGATAGTTTCACGTGAGCACGCGATAGTTTCACGTGAGCACGCGATAGTTTCACGTGAGCACGCGATAGTTTCACGTGCGCACGCGAAAGTTTCACGTGAGCACGCGAAAGTTTCACGGGACCACGCGATAGTTTCACGGGACCACGCGATAGTTTCACGTGACCACGCGAAAGTTTCACTTGCTCACGCGAAAGTTTCACGTGCGCACGCGATAGTTTCGCGGGACCACGCGATAGTTTCGCGGGACCACGCGATAGTTTCGCGGGACCACGCGATAGTTTCGCTTTCGCGTGACCACGCGATAGTTTCACGTGACCACGCGATAGTTTCACATGAGCACATAAAACTAAACTTTATTTAATTTTTGCTCCATGTCCCCTTCGTGGCTCTGTAGTAAAGTCATTTCAGAGAAGTATTTCTAAACACAAATTTTCCACATTTCTGTGTTTATTTGGGTGAGAGGCTCGATGATGCACTGGAGCTATCTAGCACGGCCCCGCCCCTAACAGAATCGATTTCCCACGAGTGGGGGTGGTTTCAGCAAGGACAGTGGACCATGCTCTTAGTTAAATAAACTTCATAAAACAATAAACCATTTTAAATCTTCATTAAATCAGAGCAGTCTCATTGGACGTGCCGTCTAGATTCTCTTGTTAATGTGACATCACACTAACAAAGTCCCGCCCACAGCCACTGACTGACTGGTTAATTTTACCCGAAAGCTTTTCATAGTATGTTTGTTAGCACAGCGTTCATGTGGCTAAAGATACTAGACTGTATTCACAGGAATCAGATCTATTTTTAACCAATTTAACCTATTTTTAACTGCCGGTATTAATATGCATTTACTCTAAAGCTGCTTTGCAACAATGTGCGTCCGGAGATTCTTACCACCCAGTATGCAGTGAGTCCTCCCTGCAGGAATCCAGTCAGGACATCAGTGGGATGATGGCGGTAGTCAGAAATGCGACTGAGTCCCGTGTACACTGCTAACATCACCAACATGAACTGCAGCAGCGGTCGCAGCAGTCGCGCCCCTCGCCATGAAAACCGTGCCTGCAGGTAAAACTGAACAAAGAAGGGAAGTTATTAACATGAGCTGAGTGTTCCTGTGTGTTTGTTTCTGATCAACGTGGTTTAAAATGTTGACGGAAGTTTGCTCTAAAAAAAACCTCAAAGAAGGAAAACTGGGTAAAATCCGACTGTGCTATGTGACATGGAAGCTGATCATTTGGACAATATCCATATTGAACCAATAATAAAAAACCTACTACTACGTTAAAGTGCTCCAGCTGGTTTTGAAAACACGTTGGCTGGTTGATGACTAATTTGAACCCGCTTATGATAGCTTCAAACAAATATAACTAGTTTGGACAAGCTAAACAAGATTCCAGCGTTATGTTAATTATTGCAAAATAATTTGATTTAGCAGTTGTGTTAGTTAATAGTAAGCCAACGGTGAATCTGCACGTGCAAAATTCCTAGAGTCGGAACGCCCATAACTATCCAAATCGTACACATGCACCGCCCATCAAGGATAATACGATGAAGTGCCCACATTTACCATCCTTAAATCCATTCAACAGAACTGAAGCCTGTACAAACATCTACATTATAGTATTTTTAATTTAAATAGCTAGGTAGACGTGCGTGTGTGCGTGTGGCGGGAATCAACAAGTACTACAAAATCCTGTATCTCCACCCTAGTAGTGGAAACAAGTAACACCAAAAAATATGAATAAAGCATGTTGTGTTTATCGTACCGCCCTGACAAAGCTAGCATGGCCACACTATAAAAGTGACAACATGTATTGGGGTCAGAGTTCACTGCTGATGATGGGTGAACTTAACGGATGTGGATATTGCATAAGGGGCCGTGGAACATTCCAGACGTTAAGGGTCTCGGTACCCCGTGCCCCATCACAGGTGTTTGGCTTCCTGCTGTAAAGCCCAAAGCAGCTGGTTTGAAAGCGGGAGCATGTGGCCACAGGTCAGGACTGCATCGCACAGGCCATAGAGAGAAACCAGGCATAAAGAGCTTGGCACGACTTGTCTACAGGCTTTCTGTTGCTCTTGGTTTCACCAACTTTCTCTCTCTCTCTATAATGAGAGTTGAAGGGGCGTCCCTCTTTCAGAGACCCATGAATTCAATCAGATGAATGGTAGAAAACAACTTGTTTTTCTACAGCGGGGTGAATTTTCCATTCGTCCGAATGTGTTTGGCACACAAGACGCGTACAATCTGATAAAGTTTGGATGCGAGAGAAATGTGACTGTTGTTGAATAAGCACCATTATGAACGTTGGTGAGCATTTTGTCATTTTTCCCCTCATTGTGCCCCTTTCCCGACCATAACAGAGAGAGGGTTTTAGCTGAAAGAAGCCTGTCTATCTCTCAGCAGGCCAAACCCCCCCCTCGGCCCAACCCACAACCGAACAAGGCCTCTTCTGTCTCCGGCTTGCTTTTCACTCTCTCCCCCTCTCTGCACTCATCTATTCATCAGAACTTTCCTCTTTTTCGCTCCAGCCTTTCTTTCTCGTTTGAAGCGAGATGCCTTTGGGAGTTTTCTGCTTTCTCAGAGCTTTCCGACGGGGTATCTGTGTATTTGTGTGTGTGTGCGGTGAAGTTCAAGTCTTTCTTGTCAGTAGGACATTTTTGGCAAGCAAAGGCTGACAGCAGTAAAGCTCTCCATCAGCATCAGGCTCTCTGTGATGTCTCGACTTGTGTATGAGTGGTAAAAATGCGGTAAATATGGCCACACACGCCGATACTCACCGCCAGGTAAAGCATGGTGTACATGGAGAAAGATGCATGCCCAGAGAAGAAGGACTTTCTGTGGGAAGAGAGCAGAAGGGACATATTACCAACCAAATGCCATGATGTCACGAATCATTAAACTGCTGCACTGGTTTATGGGCCATAACATTGTCTGAATGATGTTATATTAGGTAAACACAAGAGTGCATGAAGTCATTTTCTCTATATTTTCCATAAAACATACTATATGTAACATCTCCACCCTCAAATATTTCATGCTTGACTATTATATACCATAACTCTGTCCAAAACCTAGTGAGCTGAGTTAATGTTGTGCTTTAAGCAACCCGATGATGCATTAAAGGTGCAGTATGTAATTTATGTGCCACTAGTGGTAACAAATGGCATTGCAGTTTGTTTGTGTGAGCAGTCCGACATCTCAACAAGATGTAAGTTTAGTTTGGGACTGTCTGGCAAATAAAAAAAATAAAATAAAAAAAATTTGTGGTGCAGAAACGAAAACACTTCACATTAAAGTTACAAGGCTCACTCTTGATATAAATGTTATTACGTTGACTTGTAAGGCTATCTTCGAATTCTAAAATAGCATTGCATGTTTGTTTAGCAAAACTGAGAATCCCAGAATTCATTGCAATATTCTCTAATAATTAATTGATATAATTGAATGATTTTAACACTTTAAAAAGGTTTACACACTGCAAAAAAAAATATTTTCAAGAAAAAAATAGTATTTTTGTCTTGTTTTCAGTAAAAATATTAAGATGCTTTTTCTTGATGAGCAAAACAACCCCAGAAAATAAGTCTAGTTTTTAGACCAAAAATATTAAATTTAAGTGATTTTGTGCATAAAATAATTTTTTTTGCTTGTTTTATGCACAAAATCACTTACATTTTATATTTTTGGTCTAAAAACTAAACATATTTTCTTGGGTTGTTTTACTCATCAAGAAAAAAGCATCTTAATTTAAGATTTTTTTGATATTTTTACTGAAAACAAGACAAAAATACTAAGAAAATGTTTTCTTGAAAATAATTTTTTGCAGTGCATAGTAAAAAGCTTTAGGTCGATACAGATGGCAGAGAGACTGGCAAAACAGTGATGATTTATTTGCCCACAAAGAATGTAAAACGTGAATGTTTGTTATATAATAATAATAATAATAATTTGTTTAATTGGATTTACATTGTTACGTTACATATATAATTTACAGCTTTTAAATATATTTTATTATAATTTAAAAAGATCTTAAAACCTCATTATTTCATATCGTATCTAGCATATACATTTTTTTCGCTAATATCGCAAAGCCCTAAAGTCCACAAACATTTTAATCTGTAATAAATTTATACAAAAATCTGACCATTTAGCCCACAATCTCTGTGTGTTGTGTATTTCGTATGCTTATTGGAATATCACACTGTTTGCTAACCAACATGCTAATTGACGAGAATCAAAAAATCAACATTTTAGTGAATGTCCTGTCCTTCCAAGCTAGAAAACAGGGTCCACAATGCAAAAAATTACTTTCTTACTTAGTATTTTTGTTTTGTTTTTAGTAAAAATATCTAAAAATTCTTAAATCAAGATGCATTTTCTTGATGAGCAAAATTACCTAAGAAAATAAGTCTAGTTTTTAGACAAAATGTATCAAATTTATGTGAATTTGTGCATAAAACAAGCAAAAAAATCTGCCGATGGGTTACACTGCAAAAATTACTTTCTTACATAGTATTTTATTCTTGTTTTAGTACAAATATCTAAAAATTCTTAAATTAAGATGTTTTTCTTGATGAGCAAAATTACCTAAGAAAATAAGTATTTTTCTTGAATTAAGTGTTTAAAAAAAGTTCAAGATTTTTTTTGCTTACACCATTGGCAGATTTTTTTGCTTGTTTAATCCATAAATTCACTTAAATTTGATATTTTATTGTCTTAAAACTAGACTTATTTTCTTAGGTTATTTTGCTCATCAAGAAAATGCATCTTGACTTGAGAATTGTTAGATATTTGTGCTTAAAACGAAACAAAAATACTAAGTAGACTGAAAAAATGATTCATTGAATTTAATTTTTTTTTTAAGGTAAGTGGTTGCAATCAATTTATTTAAGATACATTTAAACAAAAAGATTAGTAAAGTAAAATAAAATATAAAACTTTTAATTAAATGTAGTTTAAGTAAATTGATTGCAACCACTTACCTTAAATTTTTTTTATTAAATTCAATTAATCATTTTTTCAGTGTAAAGAAAGTCATTTTTTGCAGTGTAAAACTTAATTCAAGAAAAAATCATGAAAATTTCGGCAAATCTTTGCTTGTTTTGCGCACAAATTCATTTAAGTTTGATTTATTTTTGTCTAAAAACTAGACTTATTGTCTTAGGTCATCAAAAGATTTTAGATATTTGTACTTAAAACAAGACAAAAATACTAAGGAAGTCATTTTTGCAGTGCATAACTTTTAACCCCTGGGGCCATGTGAATATCTTCTGTAAAGGATGGATGGACATTGGCCTTGAAAAGATGTTATCTGCTTAGAAGAGCAATGACATTTACTTAAATAACTCAAATTGTATTCATCTGAAAGATGATGGATGAATCGGATGGATTGAAGGTGACTAAATCGTGGGGTAAATAGTGACGTCCTAATTCGAATAACAGTTGTCTATGTGAGCAGTAGACAGAAAGACTAGGTTGAAACCCTTGTTCTCCACTGACCTGGCCTCTTCCACCAGTTTGGGGTGGCTATTGCAGGTGACATCTGCTATGTAAGATCCAGGTGTGCAGTTCAGCGAAGCGTAGGTCACGTTGCACACCGATAAGAAGTGTGGACGCAGTCGGCCCACGCTCAGCTTTGCCATGTTGGTCAAAGACATTACGATGGAGCAGCCAAACAGAAAGCTGCCCAGCTCCTTGTACAGACAGGACACATAGCGGTTCCGCACGAATGCACGGGAGTGCACGCCTCTGAATCGAACCCGGTAGCACTCCCCAACGGCAATCTAAAACGGACAGAGGACACCGTTCAGGTTACAGTCATGGGTTAAATTCTTACAAGGCCCATGAAGCATAAGGTATGCCTTAAATAATTCACAACAATTCACTGCAAAACAGCAGTCATGCTCTCTTACACAAAGAGGAACTCTTGTTCAATAGGAAAGTAGGTGGTACGAACAAATCAATAGCCTTGAGTAATAAGAGAACCGTGGGTTTGTGTAGCTCTGGACAGGACGTCTCTTAAGGCCTTACAAGTTATACAATATCAGATCCTGTGCATGTGTTAGGCATGTGTGACACTATATTTTTAGAATCGACCGGTAGTTGGGTTGTCTAAATGACTAACTGGTCTCCAGGAAGTCTTACATAAATAGTCGTATATAAATACACTAATGCATTTACAGGAAATCTGACAGTCGCTGTCTTGATATAACTGGAGATGGATCCACACTCAACCCCAAACGTATGTGGTTCTCACCGTGAGCCCTGTGATGATGATGCCTCCAGCTATGAGCACGCCATCAGAAATGGCCTCGGTCTCTAAGTAAGGGTAGGTGATGCTTTGGTCCCCGCAGAAAAAGCCCCTCGCGTACGGAGTCACAGCTTTGAGTTCACAGGCGAAGAACGGGATTGAGGCTGTCAGGAGAGAAAAGAGTGGGTTAAGCGCTTCTGTCGAAACCTAGAATAATAAATAAATACATCAGGACTGTCCCATTATGTGCAAATAGAATTATGACTAAGCTCGAGATAGGACAACTGTCAGTCTGTCTTCTTGATGGGAATCGCGAGCTGACATTCCATACATAGCTCCAGCAGGAAGAAGGCGGGAGAGGCTGGAGGGGGACGAATAGAATGACAACATGAATAGAGAAAAGAGACCCCGAAGAATACAGGATTGAGGAGAAAGACTATGCGTTGGAAGACGGAAAGTTTCTCGCAAGTTCTGCTGGGAATGCGGGAATGCGGTTCACTTGGAGTGCATCAAATACTTTCTCATTCGGGCAAATTCAAACAAACAAAAACACCCCTTACGCACCTGGATGTTTCCAGGCAGGTGTGCAGGAAACAGATAATATTCAAGAAGGGTTCAAATAGGTCCCAAACATTGCCGTGACTTGCAGAGTCCTTTTCGGAATTTCTCAAGAAATTTCGCTAAATAAAACACAGTGCAGGATTTGTTTAAACAATTATTAACTTAAAGATAAAGCACATTATGATAGCAGGTGGTGCCACACCTAAACTACATCCTGCAATGATCTGACCTCTAAAAGTCTGAATCATTACCCAGACAGCAGACGACCCTGGTCCTGATCTGCACCAGTCAGCAGCTCTGGTGGAGATCCGGCCCGGATATGGGATAAGGCCTGGTTTCACAGACAAGGCTAAGCTTAAGCAAGGACTAGGCCTTTTTTATGTCTTTTATAAACATGCCTTGACGTTACTGGTGTGTATCTTGAGGCAAATAAATGGAACTGGCATACACATAGCCAATTAAATCTGTATAGCACAATGGCTTGACTTCATCTCATAATAATATTGATCGGATGAGCGATGTCTTCCCAAACTTTCTTTTATAACATTTAAAAATACCCAGTGATCTCTCTCTCTCTCTTTCTCTCTCTTGTTTTGTTTCCCTCAGGCCCAGGGCTCTCACAGTCCCATGCCCTTGATCCACACAGAGCATGAGACTTAATAATTAACCCTCCACTCTCTCCCCAAGCTGGAACAAACCCAGCAACAAACACAAACCATGCCAGGGAATCTCTAAGCGTACGTGACCACTCAGCTTTCAGGGCACACACACATAATGATCCAGAGGGCAAAAACAGATCCTGAGATGGAAAGTGCAAAGTAGGTCTCCGGTGACTAAAACGCAGAACAGCGAGTTCACTTCCACTTCAAAAACATCCTATTAATGAAACATAAAAAGTGGCATTTGTTGAGCAGTGAGAACTGCAGAGACTGATTTGGGTCTTTCCACACCATAAAACAGATCAGACATTCCTATTTTGTTAGATCCATGCTTTCCCAAGAGTGCCGCCACCATTAGCACACAAACACACCTGTGTCCAATCAGGACGAATGCTTATGAGCAATCCCCTTAGACAACACTGATAAGCATAATCAAAGTGTAGGGCTAAATTTGCACCGTGCATATAGCTGACAGCTGCGTTTCTCCGAATATGTGGAGGCAAACAAAGATAAGGTAAAATGCAACATCCTGCACCGTTGAGGGTTGAATATGTAAAGGTTAAGACGACGCATTACTAAAAGAGAGATAGTGCTGAGCTCCACGTCAGCAGACTCTGATCTGACCCTGATCTCCCTTTCGCTCGTTCTCGCTCTCCCCAGCGTATCACATGCTTGACATTTCATCCATGCTTTGGACAGGCCTGTACACCGTATCATCCTGCAGGGTTCACTTTAACCTGGCCGCATGTTCGTTTGTGTGTAACCGAGAGCTCTATCATTAGCCGTTGCCCTGGTCACTATGCAGGATATGAGGAACTGGCGACCAAGCTCTCATTCCGGTCTATCAGGCTTTTAAACTGATGTCCATTCCCCTTCCACGTTCAATAAGAGACTCCTTCAGTGCATATTTCCCTAAATTTATTCTCCCAGCGGTTATTGGCGACGAGCCAATTTTGGGGTAATTCAAGGATAAACTGGGGCTAAAAAAACATCCCGGGACCGATGCCAGGCTTATATAAATGATTGCCTGCTGTATTGCCTACTAAAATGTGTATATATTGATGTTTACTATGTTTTGATATGTCTAAAATAACCTTTTTACAATGCAAAGGCAGTAAAAATATTAAACTATAGGCCGAACAATAAATCACTCTTAGGGTTTATTGTGAGTAATAATAAGCGGGTAAGGGGGATGTGTACTGTGACCTGGCTTCACTTCCCAAAATTTTAAATGTACATTTTCAATAAACTACACTTTTTTATTATTTTACTGTATTGGACTGTATTGTATATCACCAGTTATGTTTATATGGAGTTGGTTGGGACATAACTCTTTTTTTATCCAAGAAGTGGGCAGAGCTGCATCAATCCCAAAAATCAGCTTGATAAGAATCTGGTCAGTAGCCTTCAGGCTATTGTGCCAATCCAGACGTTAATGACTTCCCTTCTTCAGTTAAACACAAACAAATAATTTTACATTACAATGCCACCATCTTTTTAAATAGTAAGGCTCCAAAAAACACATGCATCCATCATTAAATATATTCCAAAGTAAACTTCTACATTAGGGATGCACCGAATATTCGGCCACCAAAAGACTTATTTTATTTTTTTATTTATTTTTTATTATTATCACCGAAAAATACGGCCAAAATGTTGCAAACAGAAACCGCGACCTGCACGTACCTATCTGAAGTAACATTTTTGCAATGTGGATGCATTTAACCACAAAAAGGTGCTAAAGTGAGCAGCTTTCTGTACGCATATGCAGTTGAATGTGTCCGGTCCAGCTCCAGTCAGACGTGATTATCACTACGCCCTTCAAAGATCAGAACTCTTGATGTGTAAACTTTAGAGTTGCGCTAATGTGTCTCAAACTGTAGTCCATTAACATATATTTGTCGAATAAAGCAATGAAAAACAACGTAACGTTTTATGTGGTGCGACTGTTTGGGATTCGCTCTCGGTCTCTGTGTGTGCGCGCGTTTAAGGGCACTCTGTAGTGCATACACGGAGAGACGCATTTCAAAAAGCAAGCGAACATAAAATCTTTCTTTTCTTGACAGGGCACATACAAACTAAATGATCTCCACAGTATTCTTTTTCTAATAAAACATTTGTTTATGCCTTAAGTGTATCTATAGATTACAGTCAGAAATCAGTCCGTGCTTATTTGGTCTTAAAGAGACAGTAACCTCATTTAACTTACTTAAGTCTGTGTCATTAATGTTAATCAAACAACCCAAGACAAAGAGAAAATCACTTCTGTAGCTCTAAAAATAATAATAAATATATTTAATTTATACAATAAAGACAGTGTTATGTTTCATTTAATTCGATTTCTTTACCCAATGCTAATTTCAGACCTTATTAATGTACAACTTTGTTCTTTTTTATAAATGTTTGCAATTTTTTATTTGTTATTAGATTTTTCCCACCCCCTTTTTGCTGATCCGAAAATTATCTGATCCATGCCTCAAAAACTGTAATGTGACCAAACCGTGAGTTTTGTGATCCGTCACACACCCCTAGTAAAGTTAGTACACAGTGACAGCCATGAATGCATTGGTAATGTTACTAATAATTGGCATAATAATTTCTTTCAGTGTTTCGGTTTTCGGCCTTGGTTTCCTCTTTTTCGGTTTCAGCCCAAAATTTTCATTTCGTGCATCCTTATTTACATTGCATATCAATGTAAACTTGCAGATCCAACAACTACATTAAAATATGGAGACATGTTGATAACATCAAATCTCATTGACATAAACACAAAAACCAATGAGATTTGACGTTATGGCTTTCTCACCAGTCACAATTGAATTTAGTATTCGGATCTTCTATGCAAGTAAATTTTCATCTTTTGTTTAAACTATTCCTTTAAAATGCACTCTAAAAATGACTGGGTTATTTTTTTACCCACGTTGGGTAAATATTGAACAGATCATGTGGTGGGCTAAAAATGACCCAAAGTTGGGTTGTTGTTATGCAACCATGGATTATAGTAACCCAGCATTGGGTCCATTTTAAACCAGAGGTGTGTTTGTCTGATATTTACCTAGCATGGGTAAAAATAACCTAGCCATTTTGGGAGTGTGAGGTGACTGAATAGAGAAGTGGACTGAGTGTTTTAAGAGCTCTGTTCTGAGAAGTCATCCCGTGCCACCCAAGAGAACAGTGTCTATGCCACCAACAGCAGAATATGTCGCTTACTGTAAATGGACTGACCTGATGATGTAAGAATTTTTTTCTTTAAATTGCCAAATGTTAACACTGCTTGCCTTTGGAACGGGTTTTTAGGGGGTTTCGAAGGTTGAGAGATACAATAAGTATTTTTATTGGCTTGTGTGTGCTGAGGTACTTTCAGAGTTGAGCAAAAATCTTCCTTATACACTTGGTGTACTGTAGGTTAGGAAACCAATGGAGAGATTTTGCCTTGACCTCGACCTCCAATGCTTCAGTCAAACACACTTAACATACAGCAACCTTAGGGTGGTCCTTTAGCTCACCCCCCAAAAGAAGGCACTTATCTCCAAACACTGAGTTAGCCTGCAGCTAACTGCTGTCAGCCGAACTAGTGATTACTTAAATCACTCATGCTAAAATGGGTAACACATGAACTGCAGACAGATGGGTCAAGGATTGGGAATCATCGACGGCGCCTGTCCTCAAAAGACACACTACATCACCCCGGCAGGAGTTCGGATCGCAGGCTAGCGATTTGTTATAATAATCTCTTGTTCTATTTAATAGCAATCAGAAAGATGGAAATGAAACCATAGAGTTAATGGCCTTGCAGAATTACAAATCCTTAATGTTTGAATGTCGTTGAAAACATATCAGTTGTCCAGCGCCATTAGTCGTCCGTATCAATGACACAGCCATCGGATTCATTTTACGAAACGAGGCCATCTGTAAAATCTATGCCGTACTGCAGCGTTGTGTAAAACACAGTGAAATTGTTCCATTAACTAAACACGGGGCGATATCAGGATCAGTGACCCACCCAAGCAAACTCGCTTATCTAGAGGACATCGCTAATGGATCCAAGCGGTAATTCAATAGCCCATATCCAACAGTCTCTTTACTCGCCATTTATAACCTGGACGCAGTCGATGCTATTGATTGGGATACACTCTACACGCTGTTCCATTAATGCGCCGGTGAAGTTAGCAGATCAACAGAAGTCCATTAGCAGATCAGATCCAAAAAGCCACGGGCCAACAACCTTGACATCCCGGAGACAAACACAGCCTGCGATTCAGGCCTTACCGAGAAACGCACCGCAGATTGGCCTGACCCAAGCCCATGGCAAACACGCCGCACAGTAAGCAGCAGTGTACACGGATCCAAATGTGTTCTGTGGGGCAACTACGACCACAGCTACACTCGCTCTAACTCTTTCAGCCTGACTTACGGGGCTTCGCAACAAACCTCCAAACCACCGGCTGGCCGCACGAAATCTGTCAAGCAGCTGCGAGCAAACCTTGCTGGAGGAGAGATAGGCTGAGATGAATGAGGGAAAACAAGCCTGAGAAGATTGGAGATAAACGACACATGGCCGTGTCGATCTGCACAAAGTGTTCTCGGCCTGGCCGTAAGTCAGTTGAGAGAGTGGGGAAACAAAACAGAGGGCGCAGAACAGATGACGAAAGGCGATTCGGGAATGAAAAGCTCTGGTTCTAATTTACACATTTGAGAACAACAGCCCAGAATGAGCTCACTGTGAAAGAATAACAATAAAACAGGAGGGAACAAAAAACAGAGCAAGAGAAGTATGCAGGAATGAAAAACAGCTGGAGCGTATTTTAGTTTGTGTGTATAGAAATGAAGTGTTCCCAATTAATGCTGCATCAGACTGTGACAAAATAATACAAAAAGAAACATGAAGAACAGAGTCATGCTAGAGTTTTAAAGGGCATTGCTTTGTGCTTACTAATGTCTCAAAGGTGGATGTTGAAGTGCTGCTATGTACTGGGTGTTGCAAAGACATTTCCTGCAACCGAAAACGCATACCGTGACAGTACTTAACAAATTAGATAAAGTACATAAACCTTTTCGGTTACAGTAGGTACTATATACGTATGTACTACATCCGCCATGTTGTTGTTGATGCCAACGTATATTACGTGTTGTATTAACAAGTGAGCCGTTAATTTGGAAGATGTTAAACAAGATGTAGTTGGACCAGGGCTCAACGCAAAGAGTTTTTTATGGTTCAGGTTTTCACTTGCCCGGCTAAAATTTTCAATGGCCCCATCAAAATAATATTTTCACATATTTAAAACAACTTTAAAAGTCAAATATTTATATATATTCAAGGTTAAGACTAGTGTCAATTTAAATGTAAACTCTAATTCTAAAATTTCACAATACTCTCATCAGTGTCAATAGTTCCAGGTATGAACTGTGATAACCTGTGCCCAGAAATCAACTCGGATCAAAGGAATCTTGTTGTCAGGAAGATAACAAACCAATATTAATAAAACAGTGTTATTAATATGTTGTGTTGATATGTCTCTTGTTGCGCTTAAACTTATCATCATTCATATGTCTTGCCATTAAGTTCAGTGAACCAGATTAAGGGTTATCGGCAACCCTTGCACGCTATGTGCTGTTGACTTTTCTCATGAACTGACGGCAAACTGTGCAAAACATTGCATAATTCATTTCGTCATGTTTTACCCAAGTAAATGTCTGCTTACAAGATGTTAAATAATTATGTTTTCATTTGGCCTTGGGTGCCATCGCCGCCATCTTAACTTCTCTTTGCTCTACCAGTTGAAGTGTAACCCAACACATGCAAGAGTTTCCACAACAACCAATAAGGTAGAAGAAACCTCATGACACTGCTGAAAAGTTAACGTTTGCGACACTAGGTAACATTTTTATAATACTACATACAAATACTATATAAAAAGATCACGGTCTCGATTCAAGCATCCACACAATCTTAAAACGATTTGTCGGCCTATTAAAGGGATAGTTCGGCCAAAAATGATATTAAACCCATGATTTACTCACCCCCAAGCTGTCTGAGTTGCATATGTCCATCGTTTTTCAGACAAACACATTTTCGGATATTTTATAAAATGTTTTAGATCTTTCAGTTGATTAAATGTAATGTTACGGGGTCCACCCATAGTCCACGACCTTCAAGTCCAAAAAAAGTGCGTCCAATCTTCACAAATTAAATCCAAACGGCTCCAGGATGATAAACAAAGGTCTTCTGAGAGTAATCCGCGCGGTGTTGTTGTAGAAATATTCATATTTAAAACTTTATTAACGAAAATAAATACCTTCCGGTAGCACCGCCATCTTAGACTCCTCTGTATTCAGGAGAGAGTATTAGCGTAGTGTATGCACTTTTCTTAGTGACGTATGACAAATTCGGAGGGCGGGGGCACAGAGCAGCAGCAGAGTAGCCTCCGTAGGCTGCGTAAGCTCTCATCCTGAATGCGGACGCGACTAAGATGGCGGCGCTACCGGAAGATATTTATTTTCGTTAATAAAGTTTTAAATATGGATATTTCTACAACAACACCACGCGGATTACCCTCAGAAGTCCTTTGTTTATCATCCTGGAGCCGTTTGGATTTAATTTGTTAAGGATGGATGCACTTTTTTTGGACTTGAAGGTCGTGGACTATGGGTGGACCGCGTAACATTACATTTAATCAACTGAAAGATCTAAAACATTTTCTAAAATATCCAAAAATGTGTTTGTCTGAAAAACGATGGACATATGCAACTCGGACAAATTGGAGGTGAGTAAATCATGGGTTTTTATATCATTTTTGGCCGAACTATCCTTTAAACCTTTGACAGAAATCTTATCGGAACACTGAAGTCATCATGTAAAGGGTAATTTTTAAACAGTGGGATGCAATGCCAATTCATCATTGGTTCCCATGCAAGATTCATCTGTGCTTTAAATGCAGCGTTTAAATGTTCACACGCTTACGGCACACTTAAAGTGCAGATGAAGCTCGTGTTCATTGCTTTGCTTTCACAGATGCGCAAGCGGCGTGTTTAAAACATGTATGAAAGTCATGTTCATGGCTTTGCTTTCATGGATGCGCAAGCAGTACATTCATACTGACCGAGTGTGTCGTGTCTGTCTGTCTGTAAATACACTATTAGAACGAATGTGTTAAAAACAACACATTAGTGTTGATTGTGGGACGACACACTAAATGCGTTGTCCCAAAATTCACCCATCACTGTGTTATTATTGAAACAACACATTTTGTGTTACTTTTAACACAACTTGTGTTATATTTTAACACAAAATCAACACAAAATCACACATAATGTGTTACAGTTTTTCTCCATTGGTTTGGCTCATTTCTTGAAACAGAAATTACATTCTCAAAACAACATGGACAAACCTCCAAACCACTTGGCAAGTGTTCACAACAGAATTGAATTTCTCATTCATTTCATCAAATTGCAAATATCTAAGTACATGTCTCAATAGCTCAGTACATCTTTGCAACTGATTAAGTACAGGTAGCCTACATTTAGCACAATTTCCAAGTGAATAGATCTTGTTGATCTAAACTGATTGGTTGATTCTCAGTCTAATGGTTGTTCACTCCAAAATGTGTCAGCGTCATTTCATTGTATAAGTCATCACATGCACAATAGTCTGTTCAATTGGCAAAATTAGTCAAGAACATAATACCATGAATAACATATATGAATGCTTTGAACATTTGATGAATTTATTACAGCAATTGACAGTCAGGTAAAACTAAAACTTGACTAACAAAGTAGGAGTTTACGCTTTTGTAGAGAATAATGGCATTGGAAGGAAACGAGGCCCCTCACATCCTCGTGTTTGTGGATGAAGCTGGCTTCAACCTGGCCAAGGGCCGAAGACGTGGCCATAAAATTATTGCCCACCGGACCACGGTGGATGTCCGAGGCCAGTGAGGGGGCAATATTACTATGTTTGATGCCATATGTGAGAATGGTGTGGCCACTCACATCACCAATCTTGGCCCATACTATACACAGATGCTCCTCATCTTCTTGGACCGCCTTCATTTTGATTTGATCCCTCAAAATGAGAAAGGTCTCGTCGGGCCTCACCTACCACAATATGTCATTGTATGGGACAATGTGAATTTCTACAGTGGCCTGCTAATCAGGGACTGGTTCACTACTCATCCAAGGATGGTCATGGTGTTCCTACCACCTTACTCTCCTTTCCTCAATCCTATTGAGTTTTTCTCCTCTAGGAGGTGGAGATATATGAGCATAGGGCTCAAAATCAAAGGTCCCTGCTCCATGATGAACGCTGCGTGTTAGGATATTACAGGATATCAGTGTAGGGGATGGTTGCGACAGGCACACCGTTTTGTTCCCTTGTTGCATCGCAAGGGAGAATAATACACTGTGATGTGGATGAGAATCTGTGGCCAGACAGACAGCAGCGTGTGGATGGTCAGGAGGGTGAGGATGGTGGCCAGGAGAGGAAGAGTGAGGACAGCGACCAGTGAAGAAATGTTAGCTCTGAATCTCCCGCATTATTTACAGCAGGCTGCATATAATTTTCATTGTTTTTTGTGTTTATATTCGAGTATATTATGCTTTATATATTTTATTTTGGTCTGGTGTATGGAAGTTACTTTGTGTGTGAATAAAAGTCGTTACAATTTCCTTGGCAGTGTGAGTGCAATGTGTGGTGTCAAACCTTGGAGGCTACTCTTCCCTAAAATATTTTTTTTCAGTTTTATACACAATTGTATTCTGTTAGCTAGACAAAAAACAGTACAGTAACCATTGTCAATAAAGGGCTAAGACTGAAAGGTGGACATAAGAGATATTTCAATGGTCCCCTGCCATAGTGACAAAACATCTAAACATTTCGACTTGCAGTGCTTACACAATGCCAAAGGGACGATGCATTTTGGGGGCACTGACTGTTAAAATGAGAAGGATATTTAGTTTTGACACATGAGTGAACTATTTTGGGAGAGGTATGAGCTTTTGCAGGTGAACCATGGTGTTGTGCCGAACCATCCACGTTATTTTGACAAAAGCACCAAGAGTGTTGAGAACGTCCGGTCTGTTTGAAAAAATGAGCCAAAGCAATTGAGAAGGATATTTACCATTTTGGTGGCACTGACGCTTTATATGGGAAAGGAATTTAGCTTTGAAGCATGAGTGAACAGTTTTGGGAAATATATGAGCTTTTGCAAGCAAGCTATAGTGTTGAGCTGAACTGTAAGACTGTTTTGCCAAATTATCTTAGAGTTTTGAGAATGTAATTTCTGTTTCAAGAAATGAGCCAAACCAATGGAGAAAAACTGTAAAAGCTTAACGCACAAAGATGTGTAAAAAATTAACACATACTTTCTAAGAGTGTACTGTCTAAGAGGCTGTTTACACTTGGCATTAACATGCGTTTTCGTCGATCGGATCACAAGTGGACGACGTTAATGCCAGGTGTAAATGGTGTTCAAAACGTTTTGAACACGTCCACTTTCGACCACTTCCAACCACATTCAGAGGTAGTCGAAACCACTTTCGATCGGATCGCTTTGGAGTTGCGGAACGCAAATGTGGTTGAATGTGTTCGAACAGCCACACGCGACCGCCTTCTCTCCACCCATTTATCTAATCTGAGGTATTAAACACAAGTTTTACGTCTTTTTTTGACTTCTGGCGTGAACATACGTTGAACAGCGCTATTTTTAGCCTTTCATTGATAAAACTACTGCGGGTGTTCTCCGTAGTTTCGGGTTGAAAGTGTGAAAGTTGTGCGATCCTATTTCATCAATTGCGCTGAAAATTCAGAGAAAGCTCCAACATAAAAATGTACAAAACACTGTGCAGCATGTATACTTGCTAAACAAGCAGCGGGCTCCGACATAATATAAGTTTGCGTCCATATAAACTCAATTACTCCCGTTCGCGTTTGAATGACAGCAGAGAGACTCGCCCACCGTCTCAAGGACCACCCCCTCACAGTATTCAGGACAGAAGGGGTCGAAAGTGGACAAAAGAGACGGATTTAAATACCAGGTGTAAACGTAATGTGTCTCTCTCGTCCACTTGTGATCCGATCGATAAAAACACATCTTAATACCAAGTGTAAACAGCCCCTAAGAGAGCCACTATATAATGCTACATTTTACGCTTTTATTTAAGGAAAATAAAAGGAAAATAAAAATTTCTCTACCAAAAGGGACTGCTTTTTCTTATACTTCTCTTTAAAAAAAAAGGGTCTTAAAATAGATTATACTTTTCTACGTGGGTCCTGGATTAAAAAGTTTGGAAAATCCTGATGTAGGTTTCAAGCAGCTCTTTTTAACCACACTGTATCATTATTTCTTTCTGCATTACATATTCAAAATATTAGGATAATAGTTTGAAGTTTTCACATAAACACTAATGTTTATGATCTAGAGCAAACCCCTTCTTTTACACAGTAATAAAACATATTTATTAGTGAGTCATTGGATCTTTCAGATTAAAAAAAAATATTTTCAAATAAAAATTTTTTAAGAGATTGCAACAATTCATATTTTAAAAATCTAGTTATTTTGTTTAGTTTGCATTCAGAATCGTGGAAGAAAAATATTTTTTCTAGAAGCGAGCAGCCCTACCAGAGGTCTTACACCTTTTCAAGCCAAGGAAGGACCCCTTAATGGATAGGAGGTCTGTATCAAAATTAAATTATGGATTAATTATGACATATTTTTCATGACGGTTACATTACAAAGATATTAGTAAAATAATTTTGTTTACATAGATACTTACTTAAAATGCTACATAACATTTAAAATGTACCTTTTTCATCATTTCTATTATAAGCCTATTAATGCTTTTTTCCCAAATAAATAGATCATTTGAATTCAAACAATATTTTGAGGACCACCAGTATAATACCACCATGGATCCCCAGACCCCCTATTAAAGCCCCATGCTTGATAGTATGGAAGTGGGCAATGTTGGACACACTGCCAGCGATCCAGTTGGCGTTCCTTGAGGTTTTTAGTGCTTTTCCATTGGGTTACTAGGGTGCAGTTAAAATGTTACGATTGTTTTTAATGCATTTCTGTGCGGTTGCTAGGGTATCATAAATCCAATCGCTAAGAAGAGTAACGGCCCAACGCATGATCCGTAGCATCCGTAACAGTGCAGGATGATTTATACACGAAAGTTTAAAATACTAGTGATAGTAAGTAATGCTTGCCGTAGCATTTAAAACACGCAGAGATTAAGATGGAGCAGCGAGTGCAATAGAGGAGGGAGGGAGAGAGAGAGTTTGCCAGACGGAGACGATTAGCGTCTGTTCTGGAATGTGAGGTCAAAAAGAGGCTCGGCTGAGACCTACTTTGTAAACAGGGCCCGTCCTCTTCATAACAATACACACACAAACACTTCATTATTACAATGCGCACTTATTACCCCAATCCCCGAACACTTTCCAAACATTCCTACATGCATTAGAAATAATGGCTCGACAAACAAAAAACTTCGCCGACACACATCAGGGGCCGACTTTCAGGCATACGGATACATAAACAGCTCTGAAAGCCACAGCAACCACAGAGTCAATATACGACCGCAGCAAGCCCGTGTGGACGTAAATCTAAACGTACATAGTATAAACCGACTCATCCACACACGCGGGCGACCACAGATGGCCTTGGACTACACAAATAATGAACGATGAAAACCAAGCAGGTAGTCCAAATCCTGTCTGGACGAAACGACAAATCATGAGTATAGACAGTCCGAGCAGATGGCATTTAAAACGGACTTAAAATTATATGTGAACAAGAAATACAAGTAATTGCTCATTCTTATAACAGGGAGCGAGCGAAAGTAAAGATGTAATTACTCGTTTAATCTTGTTTAATCTATGGCTTTTTGTCCACCTTTGTTTTCAGTGTCTTTTCGTCAGACAAAAAGAGGCTTTGTTAAAAAGTATAGTTGGTAGTTTGCTCTGTGACACACACACACACATACAAAGAGAGATGAGACAAAGCTGTACAGATGATACAGCCTCTGGCACTATGACTTTGTTTTGGATTATAGGACCATCATCCACTAAACTACTAATTGAAGCTATTGTCTGAAGGAGCGTCTGTTTGGGTAGATGGGCAGAGCTGATCTCTGTGAAGAAAGAGAGAGAGAGCTCAAAGGAAACTTTACTCGTCCTGTTGTTGTTTGGTGTTCTGTTGTGTCTACCCCGATCAGCTCACACTAAAAACGAATCACACCAGGAACAAAGAAGACGCAGGCCCGGAGAGGCACACAAGGACCCCACACACACATGCACTTAAAGATACCAGCATAAAAACTACAGCACGCACATTGCTTTCAAAAGTCAAGCTTTGGGGAAGACTATTTAAAATGTTGTCACAGAAAAAATATTAAAGTGCCACCAGAGAACCATTTAAATGGGACATATTATGAGACTTATTTAAAGGGGCAATGGCACGAAAATCTTTTTCCATGATTGGGTCCCCAGTGCTTCTATCAACCTAGAAAATGTGAAAAAGATCAACCCAGTAAACCATTCTCTACAAGCACGAAAAAATAGGTTGTTGAAATGTGGCTCTCCTTATGATGTCATAAGGAGCTCTTATAATATTAATTATACCGCCCCTTAATCTGCACTCTCCAATCACAGCACTGCCATTTAGTGCAGAGAAAAACAGAGAGAGAGAAAATAATTCACAGCACAATTGAGTTTTAATTAAAACAAACCACCATTATGGTGATCAGTGTTTGCACTTCGTCAGCTCATTTGCATTTTAAAAGACACACCCAAAACGGCACATTTTTGCACACACCTACAAAGTGGCAATTTTAACATGTTATTATAAATGATTTATATGATATTTTGAGCTAAAACTTTACATATGTTCTCTGGGGACACCAAATGGCGCTTTTCCATTGCATAATACCCCACGGTTTAGTTTAGTTTGGGTCGGTTCAGCTCACCTCACTTTGGCGTGGTTAGCTTTTCCATCGAGTTTAGTAACACTTCGCAGTGGGAGGGATTATAGGCGCTTCCTACTGCTGTGACATCATACTAGCTCGAGACAGCACAAGCAAGCCTAGCACAGGTAAAGCTTATCTACATTATAGCGATGACGCTGCAGTGCCGATTCTCTAAGACCAATCAGTGACCTACAGTGTTTTCGCGTCACATTTGGTATCAGCTCGGGTCGCTTGGAACTAGGGATGCACGATATATCGGCCGACATATCGTTATCAGACGATAACTGCTAATTTTTAATATTATCGGTTATCGGTCTGATAGCAAAATTAGGCCGATAAATGATGGATTATTTTAGTTTGTTGAACCACTTCACTTGCTCATTGCGCCATTTGCCATGTGGAGTTTTGATTGGTGCTTTCTGTGACATAGCACGAAGATGACACGTGTTGCGGGCTCAAGAAGAGTATGCTAGTCTAGCGCAAAGACAAGATGTCCGCGGTCTGGGAGTTTTTCATTGTGAAATTAATATGAATATTTATCTGCCTATATATATATATATATATATCGGTTATCGCCCCCCAAATATAAAGAGTTATCGGTTTTCGGTATTGTCCAAAATTTCCATATCGGTGCATCCCTACTTGGAACCCCAACCGAGGTGGTACAAAAAAAAGTATCAGGTACTACGTACTGCACCCAATGAAAAAGCTCCCAAAAGTAAGCTGACCCGACCCAAACTAAACTAAACCGTGGAGTACTATGCAATGGAAAAGCGCCTAGAGATTTATTTGACATCTTAAAAAAAGTCTTGTGTCATGGCCGCTTTAAAATGTAAAATAAATCTTTGGTGTCCCAAAGTATGTATCAATGTTTTAGCTCAAAATACCCCACAGATAATTGATTATAGCATGTTAAAATTATTTCTTTGTAGGTGTGAGCAAAAATGTGGCGTTCCTCTTAAATGCAAATGAGCTGATGAAGTGCAAACACTGATCACCATAATAGTGGTTTGTTGAAATTGAAACTCAATTGTGCTGTGAATTATTTCTCTCTCTTTTTCTATGTCTCTCTCTCTCTCTCTCTGGACTGAATGGCAGTGCCGTGGTTAGATAATGCAGATTAAGAGGTGGTATTATTGTAATAAGACTCGCTTTCATCACAACAAAGGCCAAATCTGAATTATCTATATTTTTACATGCTTGCAGAGAATGGTTTACCAAAACTAAGTTAGTGTGTTGTTCTTTTTCATGTTTTCTAAGTTGATAGAAGCAGTGGGGACCCAATAGCACTTAAACATAAAAAAGTCAGATTTTCACGATATGTCCCCTTTAAAACCTCATTCAGAAAGAATTAAATTACTCTGAAATCCTATCTGAATCGAACATGTCTGCATTTTTGTTCAACCACTAAATAATCTGTTGCACAAATAACCTTTGCAAACTCGGTAAACAGATGGAAAATCAATGATTGTGTTCTCGTATTTTCTCTGAATGCACATGATGCACTACAAGAACCTTTTTAAGTATGACACCTATGATGTCACTTTTTTGAGGAACTATTTTTGGAAAGTCTTATGCACTTTGGCCTACAAATACTCAGTAAAGCCTTTACCTTTAAATAAAACCTTGAACCATACAATCAACTGTAATTAACAAAGAACCGTATGCCCAACTTAGCTCAGTAGGTTAAGCATGGCAAAGCAGTGGGTCATGGGTTCGATTCCCAGGGACCACACACATAAAATATATACCTTGAATGCACTGTGTGTAAATAAAACCAAATGCATGAATGTAAATTAAAAAGGTTTTTAATAAAAACCAAGCTGCTGTAAAGAAATGCAATTTTTAAAACCTTATTTTTTAAAGTGCACCTCTGATTTTTACGGAGAGCAGCCCGCTCCTATAATCCCTTAAAGAATTCCTAAAACGTTTCCTTAACACCTCAAAATAAACACACATGACAAGCATTGAGGTGAAGGAGAGCAGAACCACGCGGAGAGATGAGTTCGAGCTTGCTCAAGCTCCCAGCATCCCTCTCTGACCCCCATCTCCAACAGTGATGTTACTGTATCCGAGTCCAGACATGTGTCCTCAGGCTGGGAATTGGTGCTTTTACCCCTTCCTTCAAAATGTTATAGCCAACAGATGAGGGTTCAACAGTTTTTCCGAACACTTAAAGACTTTGTGTGTGTGTTTTCTGGTAATGAGGTTGTGTTGTGGCAGGTCACTGGGTGAGATGCGATGACAAGAGCTGATACCATATACAGTCATTATGACACATCTAAGGGGGGAAGTTGTGTCTGATGTAAAAACTGTGTTTGTTTGGGGGGGGGGTTGAGGCATTCCTCTGATTCTCCAAAACTTAAAAGAGGAATTAAATACAGGCTGAATATTTTCTGTGTGTAATTTGCAGTAATAGATGTGTCGAGGTTACCGCACCGCTAACTGTCACTCATTCGCTCCTCTTTCACCCCTAATGGTGTAATCCTTTAATTTGTTGTGTCTCTCGGCGGGGTTCGCTATGGTTTTCGTTGGCTCGCGAGGGAGATGGGCTGCTGTCATAGTGCAATGAGCTTTAACCTCTGACCTTTTATCAGATCCATAACAACAGCATTAAACCACCAGCACACACAGCCCGGGGCCGTTTCCTCATTTTTCGAGCTGTAACTCTGTACAGGAGAGAGTTAGCAGACTCCAACCGACTGCTCTGGATCACTCTTAAGTGGCTTATAGCGAGTCTGATGCTTTACTAATGCACTTTAGCCAGAGGAAAGAATAAAGTGAGTGAGTGGGTGTGTGTGAGAGAGAGAGAGAAAGAAAGAGAGACATAATGGTAGGGTGATGTTGATTTATTGAACAAATGAGAGTGCATTGAAGGAGGACAGGACGACTATTTGCTAATAAAATGGGCGTGAAAGCTTGTCGTGAATTATATATTGTAGTTTAAACTGAGCTCATATATATGAGTATATCAACACTTTGACCCACAAACACAATCTGATTTGTATGCACCATTTATGGCTTTATGAAGTAAAAATAAGTGGCAACATTTAAATGATGATATCGTGGCAACAACGCACAAACAATAAGAACAAACATAACTATTAAATCATTAGAGAAATTACATCAATTAAAAACTTAAAAAACATGTAAAAAATATTATTTGCTCTGTGCATTATTTTCAATTATACCACAGGTCTGTTGAATCCTGTATCCTGATTGGCTGAGAAATGTTCCGTGAGTATGCATTCATTTCTAATAACGGCACACCAAACTTGTCAAATGTCTTAAAAATAGGCACCAGAGCAATGTTTGTGGTAACCGTGGTATAAGAGGAATAATTGACTCCGGTCCTTTGAATTATTTGAAAATAACGCACACCCACGGTGTACGGTGCATTGCACCTTGGGTGTGCATTATTTTCTTATAATTCAATGGCCTGTCATCAATTATTCCTTACTTATATACTACGGGGCTGTTAAATGCTTTATTCTGATTGGTGGAGAAATGTTCCATGGGTGTTGATTATTTTTCTGTAAAACACACACCTAACCTGTCAAATGTCTTAAAAATAAACACCGGAGCAATGTTTGTGGTAATTTTGGTATAAGCAAAATAATGGACTCTTGGGTGTGCATTATTTTCTTATAATTCAACGGCCTGTCATCAATTATTCCGCTTATACCACAATTACCACAAAAAATGCTCTGGTGCCTGTTTTTACGTTATTTGACAGGTTAGGTGTGTGTTTGTAAAACATGTGGAACATTTCTCAACCATTCAGAATTAAGCATTCAACAGCCCTGTGGTATAACTGGGAATAACGAACCTGCAAATGTTGCGAATGGCCAGTCAGAATCAAGCATTCCAATGAGTGTAATAAATTTACATTTTACAAACTTACTGTAACAATTACTTTTTATTGTTTTACACTTATTTACATTTTTATTTGTATTTACTTTTATTTTTTCCAAATTTACATCAGGTACGTTTCATACATACATGTTTAGATTTACTGCAATATATTCAGAATTTAAATCTCTTTATTTAAGTTCACCCAACTATGGTGGCAGTTGGCAAACCATAGAGGGTATAGATGGTTTCATCGGACGCACGTGATACACGTCTGGATCCGAACCTTACTTCCGGTTTCGTTTTTTTAATGGTCTGACTGGTTGCTAAACTGATCTCTTGAACAAATGCCTCGTCGAAAATAACAAATGTTTTGGTTTCCTAGGTAATCTATGTGTTGTTTTGTTTGCTTGTTATATAAATAAACTATGTTTAAAGAATTTGTTGTTATTTATTATTAGCGGAGTTTACCGGAAGTTACGTGCGGACCGCGACAGCGGCTTGTTTATGTTGTTACCGCTGAAACGGTCTATAGAGTGGGGAAGGTTTAAAGTGCACTTTCTGTATATCCGCTTTATGCTGGGTACACACCAAAAGATAATCGGGCTGATTTTGGGCCGATTTTCCCCACTTCAGACAATCCTAGCTTTGTCCCGATAATCTTGATGGTTCTACAGATTATCTTATCAGATTTTCCCTTGGTGTTAGGTGTGATAAGAGTGTCCAAACCTGTTTAATATTTACGATCAGAAATTCTGATGTGTGGGGAACCCCAAGGACAAACGCGCGCACACTCGTTAGATTATCAGGTGAAATGAAACAATATCCAATCAGAAAGCGACATGATGGAAGACGGAAGCAGTCATGGCACAGCATAAAGTGAAGTTGATGCAAAATAAACTTGTACAGCTCATGTTTTCGCTGTCTCCACTACTTCACCCAAACACTTTTCGTTTCTTCCCCTTGAATTTTCTGTGAAAATCATTCCAAACACTTTCATTGGAATTTGTCCGCCATGCTTATTCAGAAGTCTCGTGAGATTTTGCGAGATTTCCTGTGTTCACAATCGAGACTTTGTGTGTGTTGTGCAGTCTTTGACACATCATGGCACACCAGACACTATAGGTGCAAAACGGTTAAATCTAGGATTTTTTATCCTCATGTTTGTGGTCGATCACATTTTGAAAATCTTATAAGATGTAAAAAATCTTTTGGTGTGCACCCATTAGGGATGGGCACGAATATTCGAAATTTCGAATATTCGATCTGCAATAATAATTTGAATAAAAAAAATGCTATTCGAATTTTTGTTTTTAATGTGCCACCGAAGGGTTAAGACTTATTTAATGCTTTTTCACTTCATCTATACTGTCTTTTACAGACTTTAATGTAAAATAAACATGAACATTTATTTGTGTGTATTTCTGATTGTTTGGCAATTCAGATTGCAGAGTATTTAAGTATTATAACTTTGCACAGTAAGTAATAAGGTATCGAGCCAGCTTACGTTATTTGTAAAATAATGTTAAATTCAGATATTCTTGTTAGATCCGTCTGTTGTTTTTACCGGATAACCACCACGGAGCAGAGTTTTCTCCGCAGCCCGGCATTATTGTATTCAGAAGAACAGGCTTTCACCGGAGCAGGTAGACTAAATTTGGTTGTCTTTCTTCACAAAAACATGTCAAACTAAACTGAGAAAATATTAATATGCCGACCGAGCAGTCTGTTATGTAGTCTATGTTTTTTTGTTCGCTCCGGGTTCTTAATTGGTGTTTTGAGTCCGTTTATGATGGTAGCGTACTTTGTCAAGTCCTCAAACTTAAAACTTCACTTGGATTTGGGTATTATATTTGGTATAATATCATTTCTGTAAGATCAAACAGTACCGAATTCGTAATCACGACTGACTTGAAACTATATGACTCAGACTTCGCGGTTTTTAACACCATTTTTCTGTAGGCTATTTTTTTAAGAAGAATTATAAAAATATATTTTTTTACAATGTTTTCAACTTCGTAAACCCTCTGCAACAAAAATACATACATATATAGAGAATATAAGCTTAGCTTGTTGTGGATATTTCCTAATTATAAGCCTTCTGTGAAATTGTGACAAAATGAAAAATACAAAACACGTATGTCTTAATTAACATAATTTAAATAAACGAATATTCAAATATTACATTACTGGAAAATGCCCATCCCTAGCACCCATCATTACTGTCCTGCTCTATAGGTGGCAGTGAGAAGCTGGTTTGCCAAACGCCACCAAACACCACAAGAAGAAGATTGCGCTCATGTTCAGCAGAGGCTCTGCATTAAAGGACAAGTTCAGTATTTTACAATTAAAGCCCTGTTTTCAGATTGTTTATGATGAAATAGAAACGGCTTTGACTGAAATTTCGACATATGCGGCTGTCCCGAGAATTTTCTGGTGTTTGTTTTTCACCTCCCACCTCTATAATGGCTATATAGGTGCACTGGAGCAATCCTTCCTAAAATGCATTAAACTTTCGTTTACAAAGACGTGAAACTCACCGAATGGTCAGGGGTGTTCACTGATATGCTCACACAAAAATCGCTGGAAAAGATGCTTTCCAACAGCTGTTTTAGCATTCGTTGTAAACTTGTGGACCTATTTTTCCAAACGCCTCACACCTGTATATTCTTCCGCTGAGAGCTTAAATAATAAACACTCCAGGCCAGGTGGTGGCGCTAATCCGCCTTTGCCCATTGCAAGAATACAAAGAAAGTTCCCGGCGGCGGAGTAATACCGTACCTCACAGGACATCTAATACAAGTCAATGGAGTTGGTAAAAACTATGATAAAACCTGTTGGAATGCGTATTTTGCAGCGTTTTTTGTGAGAGCATATCGGTGAACACCCCTGACCACTCGATGAGTTTCACGTCTTCGTTAACGTAAGTTTAATGCATTTTAGGAAGGATTGTTTCTGTGCACCTATAAAGCCATTATAGAGGTGGGAGGTGATACAAGAAACACCCGAAAATTCTCGGGCCAGACGCATATGTCCCAATTTCAGTCAAAACCGTTCTATTTCATCATAAACAATCTGAAAACAGGGCTTTAAGTGTAAAATACCGAACTTGTCCTTTAACACAAACAATGTGCTAAATAACGTTCAATTTCTTGCAAAAAAAAAACTATCGATTGGCTTCACAAGATGTCAATATGTCACCATTAACCTGTACATTACAACCTGTAGTCAAATATGCCTTACTTAAATATATCTGCTTTTTAATCTCTCAAAGTGGCAGACGTTGGATTATGTGAATCACAGAGCACTGTGGTTTCTGCAAAATATCGTTTTTATCGTTCTACTGAAGAAAACATGTGACCAACATATCAGATGGCCTGAGGATGAGTAAATAAAAAAGGCAAATTTTCACTTTTGGGTAAACTATCCCTTTAAAACATATGACCATATACTTTGTTTTGTAAGACTGATCTAGAGCACGTTTACTAATTCCATACGTGTTTGATAATGATGGAGTGTTTAACTGTGACGTGCACTGCTTTCGTTCATTGATCAACATGAATGAGCATGCTGACGGCAGACAGCATGTGTTTGCGAGCAATGCGATGCCGCCCACATAACTGACATGCTGCGACGTGCCGCAGTCTCCCAGCCTCACCTGACCGCTTTCTCTGCCAACTCGATGGAAACGCAAGCCGAGTTATACAAGCAGACACTTCACACACACACTTACATAAAGTCCAGTGGGTTCTTTGTATGAGCACCTTTGATTAGATTTTGTATTTAGGAGATGGTAGAGAAGAAAGGTGAGGAGAAGTGATAAACAGAAAGATGTTCATTCATACAGGCAGCATCACTCCATCTGATAGAGCTGCACTTACTCACTGAACACACACACACACACACTTAGATACTGCTGTGTTTATGTCTTGAGCTTTGATGTCTCACTCATTTCCTTTTGATTGGATCTGTGGGTGTCTCACCTTTATGTGTCTGGTGCTGCACTTATGGTTAAAATAGATAACGAACCAATAAAGCTTAACCAAAGTCACTTTACTGCACTTCACCTAATCGTACTCACATCATACCAAACATTATTATCATTATTAAAAATTGCAACTAAACCGGACCCCATTTACTTCCATAGTATTCTTTAATCCTACTATGTAAGTGAATAGGGTACACGAACGGTTTGGTTACAAATATTTCTCAAAATATCTTCCTTTGTGTTCATCAGAACAAAGAAATTTATGCGGTTTTGTAACAACAGGAGAGTGAGTAAATGATAGGGCTGGGTATCGATTCAGATGTTCCAGATCGATTCGATTCACAAGCTATCAAATCGATTCGATTCCGATTCTCGATTAAATTTTCGATTCCGGTTCTCGGGTTGGTTTTTATACTCGATTCTCGATTCAACTCAATGAATATAGATTTAATACACATACTATATTAATAAAAAAGAACAATGAACAGCAGTTTACAAGTGGGTAATTAATAAAAAGAAATTAAAAGCCACAACACGTCTTGCTGGCGAAATCTAAAATGCTTCCATTCCTCCGGTCAATGTTTGCGGAAATAAATATGAAAAAAATCGATTCTGCTCTTTGAGAATCGATTTTTAATCGACCACGTTTTAAAAAACGATTAATCGAAAAGATTTTTTTGCCCAGCCCTAGTAAATGATGAAAAAGATTATCTCTTTCTCACCTACTACAGTGGTTTGCTTTTGCGTCTTTCTGTGTTCTTTCTCATGTTTATGGTCAGGGTCTATGACAGAGGCGATTAGCGAAGATCGCGTCATCTTGCGCACACACGCCATCTCCGTGCAGCTTTCAAACCATACTCAAGCATGGACACATATGCAGTACAAATGATCCCTTATACCAGGGGTTCCCAAACTTTTTTCCTGCGCACCCCCTTCTATGTCCCAACAGGGTTGGCGCACCCCCAATCCCCACTTCAAAAAAAAAGACTTTTGTTTTTAAAGACTCATGTTTAATCATGCGCAAATAACCAGGGGCCGGTTGCAACAACCGGACGTTAAGAAGTTGAGTGTAAGTCCTACATCGAGCTTAGCTACGTCTGACATTGTGAAAAATATTTACGCGTGTTGCACCATCTGAAACTACGACCAGACGCAGCTACGCTCAGCGTAGATGATGCGCGCCCCCGTGTATGCGTTTAACCACTGTGATATTTAGATGCCATTCGAGTTTACTATGGTAAAAAACGTACACTTACTGCCGTCAGCTAATAGATGATATATGAGAGTTTCCTCATGTTTACCAGTGCGCTCTCCTTCTAGATGCGTGCGTAACGTGCAGACCCATCATTCACGAAAGCATTTACTGTTCGCACAAAAGGTGTATAATCGTTTGCAGATTCATTATAACAGCTCAAGTTTAAAACAAAATTAAATGAAAGCCTTTAATTAGTTCCCTACAGTGTCTTTTTAAGTATGTGTGTATTTTATGATATAATTCATTGGCGGTCTCTTTACCATGCATGAAAACACATTGCTCGCGTATCCTGTGCATTAGACGTGCCCATGTCTCGTCATATTTCATTGTTTCTATTTGTGCCCTAAAAAGTCTCTCTCTCTTGGTCCCTCTCCTCCTTCGTGACTAACAACTTTATCATAAGACGTCCCACACTTGACAGTTTCCCTGATTTCAGCCAGTTAAGCATATTTATAATAAATATGGAATGAATGAAACGAGTTGGCACGCATATAGCGGCTGCAGTGCATAACAGAAGAGCAGTGCGTAGAAAAAGACAGCAGCTGTCTTCTACGTTTCTATCAAAAACTAATTAAGTATAGTTTTTTTATTTAAAATAAAAGCGATTACAAAGGATATGTTTACTGTTCATTTTTTTATTTATTTATTGTATGGAAAAATCCCACTTAAAGAAACAGACCGCCATTACATTTTTCCTCTCGCGCACCCCCTGGGGGTGCGCGCACCACACTTTGGGAATCCCTGCCTTATACAAATGATTGCTTTCTTTACACAAGTGTCGACACTCACCAATATTTTTATAATTATTCAGTCTTACTTTCGGTAAAAGTTAACCAGTCAATATGAACATCCATAGTGTATACAGTGGGTGTATAAATTTATGTAGCTCAATTGGTAGAGCATCATGTTAGCGGCGCAAAGGGTTATGGGGTTCGATTCCCAAGAAAATGTGTAACACATAGACCGTAAAAAATATGGACGTAGTGTCCGTGACGTCACCCATTGGTTTGTGAAGATCGTTTTTGAAGCTTAAAGTAGGCGTTGCCTGCCGTTGCCATCTTGGCCGCGAATTACTGGCGGAAAACCGAAAATGGGTAAAGAGGCGGGACATGGGTGAAGCTGAGGTGAAACCGCGCCCACCTTTCGCGAGTCTAGTGACAGCAGTGGCTGTTCAACCGTCACTCAAGCGGCCACGCCCTTAATTATGCAGAAGTTTAAGGCTTAATATAATTTAAACGAATGGGTTACAAACAAATTCACCCCCCTCACAGTTCTCATGAAGGGCAAAATTAGCTATTTAGACCAAAAACACTTTTTGTACCAGGCTGTAAACATATTATTTTCTACTGTAAAGTTGGGCATTTGTAACATGGGAGTCTATGGGAATTGACTACCTTTTGGAGCCAGCCTCTAGCTGCCAGTCGATGAATTGCAGTTTAAGTCACTTCCGTATTGGCTTCATCAGAGAGATCGGAAGGTTGCCCCTCGTGTAACATGAATGCATCTATCTATCTGGGATGCACCGATATGACTATGGGGGGACTGATTTAGATTTAACAACTATTGGCCGATACCAATATTAACTATTTCCCCGCCATTGACGAGTTAACTCAATGTCAATTAAAAGAAAAGGCTTCCCTGCCAATGACGAGTATTTCCGGCTTTCTAGCTTATACAACCTGGAAGAATTGCTCTAGGCTAGGGCAAACGGCTGTATGTCCGTGTATGTTTTTGATGATCGAATCTGATCTCATTCCAAAGTCCTTTACAAAAATGTAATTATCTCAGCTTTTTGCTCAAAATTTTGTGTTTTTGAAGAAACCTACCCATATTTGAGAGGTGATAAAAAGAGAAGTAATGAAGGTAGGATGAAACGCTTTATTTTGAAAGCAGAGGGTCTGTTCTTTCATTTCATATATTGTTTATATATTTTAAGAAGACTTTTTCTTGAAGGCATTAAACGTTTGTGAAAATCTTGAAAATGGCTGGCAACTTTTTAAAACAACTATACTATACAGTTGGCCTATTAGCTAGTTTATTTCCGCATCAATTAAGATAAAATGTTGCCAATTTTTGGTATATTTCCGGGATTTTGAAAAAAGCCCAGACCGCAAACATTTTTTGAAATACTCTTACTCTGACTGCATGGCTCCCGTGAATAAGAAATCTCTCACGTTTTTAACTACGTGATTTACTATTTTTTCCCCATCGCACAGACAAAATATAATTTTTACAGATTTTATTTTGGGAAGTATTAAATTTTAATTTTAATTTAAATATAAAATGCTGGATTATGCAACAGACATGCAACTTATTGCTTTCACAAAGTTTATTAATAAACAATCGTTTTTGGCCTTTATTGAGCTATAGCCAATATGCTGATGGTTTCAAATTCAGCGAGCTTTGGTAGCTGTGATACTTAAGCTGTGAGCCGGTTGGTTGTTGTGATACTTGTCCCGCCCCTCCTCCACTGTGATTGGATGGGTGAGAACTGACATTGACGAGCGGAGCTTTTCACCAAAAGTTGAATCTCTTTCAACTCTCTGCGCTCAGAGCTAAGCGCGGAAAAACGCTACGCGCTGGCTTTCAGCGAGCCAAAAAAAAAAATGCTAGCTGCTGGCTTATTTAAAAAACGCTGAACTTCTATTGGAAACAATTGAAAACATGCACTGGCCCCAGGCGTAAAAGCGTTGGTGTGCAACTGTATATGTAGTGGCTTTATAAGGCAGTAGTTGCCAAATAGTATTGCTTCAGGACGCAGAGTTTAGACTCAAAAAATCAATACTTTCAACATTTTACTGTTCAGAAACAAAGTAATGAGCCCATGAGTGGGTCAAGTATTGACAAACCTAACCGTTGGGTGACTTAACCAAAGAGACCACTCACATCCCTTTTAACAGGGACCCCCAAACAGAAACGCCCTCCAAAAATGATCTCTCCCCAGGAATGTTGTAGAGACTTGGGGCTATTTGTCTAGGTTAATTTAACCCAACGATTGGCTTTGTCCATATTGACCCAACTACACAGCAGTTTGAAACAACCCAGCATGTGTAACTTTTTTAAGAGACTGGCTTAACCACTTTGATTTTCCACTAACATAACCACTGCAGATCACAGCCAGTATATACACTGGGTTTTCATTTCATAGTACTAATACCTGGTTAACCTGGTTCTGTCCTGCAGCTATATAGATGCATTTAAATATAAAGCACTAGAAGCTCTTATGTGTGGATTGTGAAATGAGAGATATGGGTCTCAGAAGTGCTTGTTTCAGCATGCTCTTTTTCACTCGGGTATCTTTGTGACCTTTCTAACACACTTTCACCTTTGACCTCTGCTTAAGCCACAGGTACTCGCGCATATCTCCAGGGCAAGCATTTCTCCGAAACCTCCCAACGTATCACAGTCTGCCGGGAGGAATGCACTGACAAAAGAGTACAGGAGTGATCGATCGTCTCGGTGCATCCGAGTGCCTCTGTAAACAATCTGCTGCTATTGCAGTCAGCATTCACAAGCACAGCGAGAATTTTCAGACAGATCCCCAATCAAAGCTGCTCTTATTCCAGCTTTGTGGACTTATTTAAAGTGGATAAAAATGCCGTGGCAAGAATGCCGTAAGTAAACACAAGAAACATGTTGCAGCCTGCAATATTCTCAAGCAACAGTAAACCGATGACAGACGCCGATGTTTATCAGAATAAACAGTTGTCGTTTCCCGGTTTGACTACTTATGCTATGCACTAAAAGTATTTACTGTTTTTGTTATTGAAAAGGTTAGACACTTTTGTGCGTAGTGCAATGAGATATACTAAAACATATAGGAAGTGATGAGTTGAATCAGGTGTTTTATATAAGGAGACATCTCAAACATTTAGCAAGGACTGAAGTTGGGAAAGACCATTCTATGGCTTGGTAAAGCATCTAACATTGTAGACAATTAAGGACATACTAGCTCATTTAAACCTGCCGTAGAATGTAAAACTGTATTTACCTAGGAATAGATGAATAATAAGATTTATGTACATGGTAATGACATATCATGAGGCTCAAACACCTACTTTTGTAAACCTTGTTCCTGCAAAAGATTACTGGAAAATAGACCAAACTGTGATGTTACAGTCGTAATGTACGGCCCAACAATATATAACACATTAAATTAAGTACAATGTTGTTACAATGTAAGTTGTGACTACTGAGTTAGCGTTATATGCTAGTTAATGCTCTATCCTAGCATTTAGGCTGAAGTTCTACTATTGACGTTATAGTTAAGTTTTGCAGGTTCATACTGAAAAAACACAAACTTACCACTCAGAAACGTCTATTAACAATCTCCAAACAAATTATTATTCCTCAAATTCTGTATTTTTGTCTGATACAGGCTTAAACATAATTTCTGTTTGCACACACACAGAGCTACTGACGGAGCTGCTCTGAGAAAGCGCAATATTATTATTCATGACTTTCAAATAAGGTTATAATAAACCATTTAATTCTTGTTAAGGGTTGTAAATGGAAATTTAGATAAGTGTAGCACTAAAAGGTATAACAGATTTTCTTTTTCTGGGTGGATCATCAAGACTATTGGTCATCCCAGTTGTCAATCAATCTGATGATATGTTTACGTAAGACCGCCGTACGTGCTCGTCCCTATTTTTGCTAGGTTTTTGCTTTCCCACTTTTTGCTAGGTTTGCTTTCTGCACATGCGCACTTTGGGGTGTATATGTGTGGTGGGCTACGGTTTCAGCTAGGGCTGTAACGATATATCGCGTGTCCCATTAAACAGACCAGCGTAAAATCGATTTTTGCATCGCGATTCTGTGTTTCATGCGCAGCTTGTGCGTGTACTATGGCGTTTTGGTCAGTAAAAAGTTCTTATCAATCTAAAATCATTATGAGTTGGAGTCGTTTATAACGTGCATTTAAAAAAGCAACACTTGTTAAACAAAATAATTCTTTATTATTATGAAAATACCTGAAACAATCCGAAAAACTGCGATATACATATTCCTGTAGACATTTCCTGGAATAGCGTTTGCAATGCTACTTCTTCTGTGGCACAAAGGGAGTTTCTGCACGAGAGCGCCCCCTGGCTTTTGGATGTGGCGGCATTTCACTGTAATTTATTCAAATTCATTAATTGAGAAAACGCGCATTTGCACGATAAATCGTTACAGCCCTAGTTTCAGCCATTCATTGAAGCTCACGTTCTCACCGTATTTTTTCAAAATGTCTGAGGTTCGCAAGAGAAAAAGTGTCTATGAATTGCATGACAAAAAGAGAAATGCCTCTGAAGAAACTAACAAGACGAGAGTGTTTTTGGGAGAATATTTCACACGCTGGCTTGTGCTAAAAGCCCATGTTGGGCTTCCCACTGATGCCTCAGTCGTGAAGTTTCTACTCGACAGGTAAAGTTTGGCATGCTATTTGGAGAAATCCATTTAAAATCACTGCAAGTAAAAGTTTATGTAAGCTATGATTAGCGATGCTAGCCCTGGCACAGACCCGGTAAACATCTCAATGCATGAGCCATGCAGACAGAGCGAAGTTAAGAGGCTCGTGCATGCTCTCTCTCGTGCACACACTTAATAGTTGAGGGTAGGGATCGAACGATATGGATTTTTCCGTGCCGATGCCGATATCGATTTTTGTTTCATCAGCCTTAGCCGATGACCGATACAGGCTGCCGATATTCTTGAGCCGATATTTGGAGCCGATACTGCTTTTGCTCACTCAATTTACATCATAAAAATTATGTTAAAAAATGGCATGTTGTTAAAAGAGATGTACATTTATTTTAGTCTAGGACTAGTCTAATCCCTGTCTGGGAAACCGCCCCATAGAGATGAGAAATAAAAACCCGCTTTGTTCAGCTATGATCAGCTGTTAGGCCGAGCTTTCGATGTTGTCATGGAAAGGTTGGTTATTTTTAGGGGCTGGACACACCAAAACTTTTAAACGCGGCTGAAAACGCCTTGAGGACGCCGAATGCCAGCTGTTTTTCAGCTGAGTGCCAGCTTTCTTCCGCTCTGCACTTTGGTAGCTGTGATACTTCAGCTGCGAGCCGGTTGCTTGCTGTGGTAATGTCCCGCCCCTCCTCCACTGTGATTGGGCGGCCGTGTGAGAACTGACATTGACGAGCGGAGCTTTTCTCCCCAAGTTGAATCTCTTTCAACTCTCGACGCTCAGCGCCGAGCGCGGAAAAACCGCCGAGCGCCGGTTTTCAGCGCGGAAAAAACCTGCTAGCTGCTGGCTTATTTGAAAAACGCCGAGCTTCCATTGGAAACAATTGAAAACATGCGCCGGCCGCGGGCGTAAAAGTTTTGGTGTACACAACCCCTTAGTCACATGACCTGCAATCGCTTGCGGCTTCCAGCACTCTGTCTGTAAATAATGCCTGGAAAAAGAACAGCGAACACGGAAGCCATGTATCGGCCGATACACATAAAACTCGCAAATATTGCCCTGATATATCGGCCGGCCGATATATCGGTCTATCACTAGTGGAGGGGCGCTTCTTATTAAAAATTCGGGAAAATCTTCAGCTACACCTTTAATAAAGCCACATACCTTCTATGTGGATATCATAGAACAATTTAACAGATTATATCAAGCATTCTTTGGCACCTTTAAGACATAAAGCAAATAGGGACACAGTGAGTTTGTCCACTTACTTCATTAAAATAACTTTGGGCTGAATGCCAAAAATCTTGGCCTATATATAATGCACATTTACAGGTGGGTTTATCTGCATTTTTCTTTGAATGCATTAACGTTTACATTTCATCCAAAGCAATTTACAGGGTATGCAAAGTACACTGATTTTTAATAAGTATGTGTATTTCCTAGGAATCAAACCCATAACATTTTTGTTGCTAATTCAATGATCTACCAATTGAACTACATTCACCTCTAAGTTTCAAAGCTGAAACAATTCGTTACACCACTGGAATCAATCAGTTTCTTACACCCAGACGTGTTAAAAACAACACATCTCTGTGTTATTATTGGAACAACACATTTTGTGTTATTTTAAACACAAATTGTGTTGTCCCTTTTATTTATTTTAACACGCACTGCATGACACAAACTATGTGTAAAAAATGAACACATCATTTTTTTAGACTGTATGACCTAAAAATCTCAAGGTGTGTGTTTTAATCGTTAAGAAAAAAATCTTTTACATGTTTTAAAGGGCACCTATTGTCCGATTCACAATTTTTCACATTTCCTCGTTTATGCAATTGTGAATTAGTACATGTTAACGATATGCAAAAGGTACAAACCCCAAAGTAAACAATAACCCGAGATATCATCTCCAACCTAAATCTCTTTTCTTGGACTAAAACAAACACACGGATTGTAGGCAACAGTTTACTTCCTGGGATTTGGTGATGTAGTAAAGACCGACATTATCATAATTCCTCCAGCTTCGGATTCACAGTCTGTAAGTTAACTCCTGTTAGCATTGTATTGTGAACGAATCTTTCAAACATAAGGAGTGTCACATTTGGTATTCAGGCCAATCGCAATGTACAGATTAGCTGGCCAATCAGGGACACAGCACTTTTCAAATTGAGTTTTGTACAATATCTGTGCATTTAAGGATGAGAGGGAAATCTGTAGCTACAAAAATGTACGGTATGTGTAGAATAATGTGTTTTTAACCATGCGAACACATTGTATTATACCAAATACACAAAATAACGTTGTTCTTTAGCAATGAAATAGGTGCCCTTTAATTTTTTTTTAAATAGACGATTTAGACCGAATACAGATAATGATAAAGCAGCCAATGAGAGTCCAGAAGAGATGTGAAATTCAACATTCTTTCAAATTTATCTCAGGGTGAAACCTCAAGAAGCTGCTTGATGAAATGCCATAAGTAAGATTTGTCATATTATTATGGGCACATGGTGACTACACTGCAGACAATAACATATTTTTATTATTTTGGGTGCTTTTGGTCACAATAATTCCAATTCCAATGTTATGCCACAGATTTGATGAATTTATTATTATTATTATATAATGTGAATTAATTTAAATAATAGGGCTGGGTATTGATTCAGATGTTCAGATTAACGTTAATCTTACGTTCAATGTTTGCGAAAATAAATATGAAAGAAAAAAAATCGATTCTGCTCTTTGAGAATCGCTTTTGAATCGACCACATTTTTAAAAAAAAACAATTAATCGGAAAATCGCTTTTTTTGCCCAGCCCTAAAAATAAAAAACTTTGACCGGTATTGTATATTGTAGTGCTGCCTCACGATTAGTCGCGACTAATCGTTTGCAGAATAAAAGTTTTTGTTTATATAGTATATGTGTTTGTGCTGTGTATAATAATTATGTATATGTAAATATGTAAATACACACACATACATGTGTAATTTTAAGAAAAAAATATATTTATATAATAAATATTTATATATAATCTAAATTACATATAAATATACACATGTATATACACATGTAAATGTTTCTTAATTATATACATGCATGTGTGTGTGTGTGTGTGTGTGTGTGTGTGTGTGTGTGTGTGTGTGTGTGTGTGTGTATTTATACATAATTATTATACACAGTACACCCACATTTATTATATAAACAAAAACTTTTATTCTGCAAACGATTAGTCGCGACTAATCGTGAGGCAGCACTAATATATTGCACTTAAAGTGGTTCACTGGCTCATAATTAAAGGAGAACCCTTTAAGTCAGTGTTTCTCAAACTTTTTCAGCCCAAGGACCACTTCATCTTCCAATATTTTTCTGAGGACCACCTAACAGAATCTGACTCTAACACGCCCCCAAAAAAACAACAAAATATGAAGGATAAGCTAAATTTAAGTTTAATATGCAACTGTTTTAAGTCAAAAACTAATTTTTTAAACACAAATGCAATGCTATGTTCAGAAATTATTATATGAATTTTATTTAATTTGAAAAAGTAAATGTAAAATGAGTTGTAGCTTAATATGAACAACAAACTGCACATGTGAAAAAAACTGCAATTAAACATACTGTAACAGCCTAGGTCCCACTTAATGTCATTCCAAAGAGCCATTAGTTTAAAACTGAGGTGGCGGGTATATGAAGTCTATGGTTGTATCTATGGTAACAATATAATGTTGAAAAAAAATTCCCCTTAATGTCCAAAATCACTGAAATTACAGGGATTTTACACATGAAACAAAAACTAGTACATTACAAAACTAATAGATCTGTGGATTTTAGCTGCTTTCAGTTTATGCTTGACATTAAGCTTTATTCTACATTTAAATAGGTAAATAAGATCCATATCACACTCATTGAGAATTTAACTCATTTACTCACTTCAGTGCACATATCAAAAAAGTTTATAACATGGAACATAACATTGTTTCATGCAGTTTTTTGTCAAAGCTAATTATTACAGTAGCCCTATTTCAACAACAACAGCCATCTTAATAATTGGCAAACATTAGGCTAGCTTCTAATAAGACAGAATATGTTTTTAGATTTCGCAAGAGCAGTGAAATCAGGTGTATGTTTGTCAGCACGATACGCATACAGTGGTGCAAATGAACTGTTACTCGTTTAAATTGCATTATTGTGTGAGAACGATGCTTTGAATTTTGGAAAAACGGCAGTTTCATTTATTAAGACATGTAACGTAAATGTCATTGTTGATAAGCAAGTCATAATTGAGCAGACTTAGCAGACAACAATTGTCGGAAAAGGCAGTGTTTTAAAGATGGAAATACAACAAATGAAGTTAAAACAGCCATAGAGTCCGGTCTCTTAACTCACCACAGTCAGCTATCGCGTCTTGAGACGCGGGCGCGAGCGGGGGAGGCGATCGCGTTGAACTTGTGGACCAAAGCGCGAATATAAACACATGACACAGCTGCTCGCACCAGTCACGTGACTCGCGCTCTGCAGCTCATGCTGTATGAAACAGACGCACCCGCATCAACTCGTAACTGTAGGGCCCGTTGTCTAACTTTCTAAATTTATTCTAGAGATGTCTTTTTTACAGACTACATAAAGGGACGGATCAAATTATCTTGGGGGCCGGGTCTGACCCGCGGGCCGCCAATTGAATAGCCCTGGTATAAACACTTGCCTAATTTAGGTCATCTTTTGGCGGACCACTGGGGGGGAACCACACTTTGAGAATTACTGCTTTAAGTGCTATTTAGCACCTATGTAGATCCATAATTAATAAACTATAGCAGGACTAGCACCACTTGTCCTTAGCACCATTTGACTAAAGGTAGGTGCTATATACACTCTGTTCGAAAGGGGTAGTTTCCAAAAGTACACAGCTTAGAGGTACATACTGGTTACTCAAAGCCGGTACATATCTGACCCTAAATGGTACATTTTTGGACCTTATAAAAAGAAATCATCCCAACCGTAACAACTTTTGTGCCTTTTTTCTACTATTCTAGGTGCTATATAGCACTTAAAGCAACACCAAAGAGTTTTTTACCTTCAAATAACGTTATCAAAAAAGTTTCAGTCGTTCATCCACTCAAAACAGGGTGAACGGCACTTTCACATTCGCTTTGCAGCCCTCTATCGGCCAAAACCGCACTAAAGAAGTTTCCAACCGTTGGGTCGCGGTCCTGTAGTTCGAGTGAAAACTACAAAAACTTGCTTTACGGCAGATCTACGACCCAATCAGAGCCCGTTTTGCTGCAGTAGGCTAAATTATTTACGACAGTGGTAATGGACAATTCCACTTCCAACCTGTAGGGGGAGCAAAGAGCAAAAACTCTTTAGTGTTGCTTTAAAGTTGATCTTCTATGATTATGGGCCAGTAAATCACTTTTAGTGCTAATTAGTAGGGATGGGCATTCGATTAAATTTTTTTAGTCGATTGTCGGGAGAATTAACGATCGACTATCGATTAATCATTAATTTTTTATAATAAATAACAATTATTTAACTTATTATTCAAAAATGTTGAATACAAAAATACAGCGCGTTTTCCTCCATGAGACCTTTATTACAAGATCAACTTGTGGCAAACAGTTAAACTACATTTAGTTAGACAAACGGACCATATTATGCGCTTGAATATGCGGCGCTCTAAAGCAGCGGAACCTGCAGCTGCGAGCCACATTCTTAAACAGAGACTTCATTTGTTCAAAAAAATCATGACCTCTTCATGATTATTTTTTTGAAATCAAAACGGAAGGTCACAGATAACGGAGTATGGTGTCAAATATTGCACCCTGGTGGTAAAATGTTGAATTGCTGCCACACAGTGAAATTCATTTAATTGCTTCAAGACACACGCTACGCTAGGCAACGCAACCTGCATTAGATAAAAAAAAGTATTCGATTAATCAATAACAAATTAACGTCATCGACTAAATTCTTAACGATCAATTATCGATCGTCGATTAATCATGCCCATCCCTACTAATTAGCACCATTTTTTGTGTAATACAAACCAGATACAGGTAATGCAATATATTACTTGGCAAAAGTATTCTTATTCTAATATGCAACAAACTATGTGTAGTGATTTGGTTATAGCTAAAGGGTTTTTGTCAACTGTGGTAAAATCCCTGTAAAACAAAAACCTTCACAACTTGGCTTTGATAAACAATAGTTTGTTTATTAATCTAACTGTATGATGTGCTGCCGAACTTGCCACATCAATATAAAATTCAACCGATGTGCGCTCACAGGTGCGCCGTATACTGGCTACTTTACAACTGCATAGCACATGGCTCATCCTGTCAGATTTGAGAGCCAGAACTATCAGTTTTATAATGCACATCTTTCATCCAGATGGAAAATACAATTAGTTCTTCAAACACAGGAGAATGCCAGATTTTGCATGCTAAAGCTGATTACCAGACAAATGAGATGTGCCATGTGGCCCTAGACGCTGATCAATGTCAAGAGGAAGTGGCAAAGTCCATGACCATATAATGGGGGAAATACATGCAATGTTGACTCACGCAAGCTGACACAAATGACCTTGTGTTTTCTAGCGTCATGCCCTTATCCCAAAAGCGTAGTTCCTCTCTGCGTCACTGTCATCACAAGTTATGAACTAATATGGTTTTTTAATCACAAATTAATTCAGGACTGCCGAACCCGTGACTGTAATGCTACACCGCAGAAAGCGATGACTGATGTCCGAACGTAATGACAAAGTTATTCGAAATCATAGGGGCGTCCGACACCTCTACATTTCTAATTTTGTAAGACTTACTGGAAAGCCCAAAGCAATGAGTTCATACATCAGGTCTTATTTGAGTGAACCGCACAGTTAGGCCCATGAATAACTCGCTTTCCGTAACCAGTCTGTCTGCCTGGACAGGTTCTGTTTGGCACAACAGACGCGACAAGATAAAAAAAACATAATTAAAATGTTTATCCCCTCATCCCTGTTGTGGATATTGTTGACAAATTAAACCGACTGAAACTGATGGGGCGTGCGCAGAGTTTCTACCAGTGCTGTAGGAAGAAGTGTCAACAAATTAGCTGGATTGTTTATGAATGCAACTTAACTGGCAGCACATGGAAAGAATGTCACGCTTTATATCAAAGAAGAAAACATGATAATAAAATGCATAGCTTGAATTCACCATAAATCACTTTAGATGGGATCATCTGTTACTGCTTAAACACGTGTACACATGTAGGAAAGGTGTAACACGTTATAGTAACTTTCATTCACAACAAGTCAATAATAGACGTTACATAATCCTAAACAGATCACAGTTTATGTAGCCTACAATCATGTATAAAAATTAGACAAGTGCCGATACACTGAAAAAAATGATTCATTTTGCTAAAATTTTTTTAAGGTAAGTGGTTGCAATCTATTTCTTTAAGCTACATTTAAACAAAAGTTTTCTGTTTTGTGTTGTATTCCTAATAATTTTTTTTGTTTAAATGTAGCTTACTTAAATTGATTGCAACCACATACTGTAAAAAATTGAGTAAATTGAATGAATAATTTTTTTCAGTGTATTAGATTTTTCAATTGATGTTAATTATTAAAACTGATATCGGCTGATAACGATGCTGATACCAATTTGGTGGTTGTGTTAATTTGCATTAACTAAATTCTGAAGATTACCCTTACGAAAATGAACCATGTTTTTTGTAGTAAAAGTGTAGTAGCCATGGTTTTTTTGTGTGTGGTAATAAATAGATAAAGTTTAGTTTCGCGTGCGCACGTAAAACTATCGCATGCTCACGTGAAACTTTCGTGTGCGCACGTGAAATTACCGCGTTTAGTTTCGCATGCGGACGTGAAACTACCGCGTTTAGTTTCGCGTGCGCACTTGAAACTTTCGCTTTCACTTGCGCGCGCGAGAGTTTCACATGCACACATGAAAGATTCACATGCGCGCGAGAAAGTTTCACGTGAGCACGGGAAACTAAACTTAAAAAAAATTCTGCAAATGAAGGTTTCGCGTGAGCACATTATAATAATGCTAAATTCGCTGAATGTTATTTATTCATATAATGACCATTAATATTGAACATTAAACTATTGATGTTTCTTTACATTTTCTATACACAGAACTCAAACTTTCACTAGTTTATTATTTCAAAAGCATGGTATTGAAAGTTTCCTGTTCTCTTTTGATTGACAGGATATATCGGCCATGACTTTGAATGATTGCTTTTATTGTCCGAAACCGATTATTGGCCGACATAACGGTGCGTCTCTAATAAATATTCCTGAAATTTTACACAAACTGATGACTTACTTATGTTATGTAGTACATTATGAATACATTGTGATCCCTAAAACCTTAATCAACCAAGCTTAAACCAGGACTAGGCCTTAGTTTAATTAGGAAATATAACTAGTTTTAACAAACATGCCTTACTAAAAACATTACTTGTGTGCATTTTGAGGCAAAACAAAGGGCACTGATGTATTTTAAGATACTTGTCAGTGCAAGTTGTTTTCAGTTTGGACAGCTCTTACATTTATTTTAGTTTAGGACTAGTCCGGGAAACTGCCCATGTGTGTTAAGTTAAATTTGTGACTCTGTCTGTGAAATCCATGTCTTATAATCTAATGATGAGTTTAAGAGCATCAAGGTTATATTTTCACAATGTTGAATAATATGTTTTAGGTAGAAAACAGTACAAATCACAAAACATTGTCTTTCATTGGGTTCTCGTTCAATATGACTGACTTAATCTGGATTGTTCATCATTTATTAAACAGTAAGTGGGGGTCAGATAGGTATAACAGTGCTGAAATGTAACAACTGTGTTGTTTTACTTTTGACTCACATAGTATGTCTATAACAAAAGCACTAAGCAGCATGTCAATGTCATTTGGAAAGTAAGCAACACATGCAGCTCCAGACACTTTCACTTTTCTCCGGAGAGCTGCTTGTTTCCATGGATACCCCAGAATTTCCCAGGACAAACTTTCCTGCCAACTTTAAACTCAAGACACACAGCGCACGTGTGCAGAGGCTGTGAACTTATTATTTTCTTTTCCTAAGCTCTTATTTGGGTTTTAAGAAGATTATTTTGATGGCGTAACCTTGGCCTTTTCACTTTTTAGAGTTTGTTCCCATATCAAGTTCTGTCAGAGCAGGAAAACATCGACATGTTTGTGACAAGTGTCAAAAACGTCCAATATTCCAAGAGGAAAACAGATGTTCACACAACTTACAATACATCTGTTTAACTTTTTTTGTTTCCTTTGCGAATGATAAACTTATCAGTTTGTTAACAAACTTAATACAAATCATACAATAAAATTCATATGTGAATGTACATCAAATCTTCACCTGTTCAGTCAGTTACACAAGTTTCACTTTATAATAACTTTCACTAAACTTATTGTTTCCTAAGCATGCTATTGAAATCTGATGTGTTTATCTTACCCACGAGCAGACAGAGGATGTCCAGCCCGACCAGCATCTTTCTGCTGGAGCACTGGACGGTGCCCGACGGTTCCGAGGAACTCAGCGCATGTTTAGTGCCGTTCTCCCGCGCGCCGTCTCCTGATCCGCCGAGATCCGCGAGCCGCTGCTGGAGCTCCGTGTGACTGTTCACCGAGTTCAACTTCTGCATGATCCCCTACTTTACACTTAACACATACACGGCAGTGATTTCCCTCTGGAATTCCGTTAACTTTCAGGAACAAAGTTTCGACACTCGAGAATCTTTAAAGTCCAGTCAGTGTCATAGCACCTACACGCGCACGTGTATATGATGAATATAGCAATGCGCGCGCGTCTTAACTAATAAAGTTGTGGAGGGATCCGCTCTGTTGAATGAAAACTCCTCTCCCCGGACCTTAAAAGTTTCAGCTGCAGTTTGGCCATCATCTTTTACGCATGATGAAGAAAACACATTCCAGAAAACATATGTCAGTCAAAGTTTGTCATCCTCCGGGACTCCATGTTCAACTCTTTCTATTCTTTCCCAACAGAGAGGAAACTTTACGCGCACCGTGTTTTGATTTGTGGATATTAATGTCCGCCCTCTTCTCTGGAGGGTGTTCTAAACCTAGCACGCTGCCTACGTAGACAGCATTGGAAGACATAATAGGCGCGCATTTGCATATAACACGCGTCAAATACTTGTGTGCGTTCTAGCTGTAGTTTACAACTTTTTAAATACTGTAGTTGGTTTATGTACACATTATGTGCGTTTCTTAGATGTCGTTGAACAAGTGTGTAGCCTACATAGCCTGACAAAGTATGCAGCTCACTAAGTTTTGTGACACAGCCCCCTACCCTCTTTATTTGACCCATCTGTTTTTTATGACTCTGGCGCAAGCTTTCACTCCCTGTCTTTCAACTCTTAACATGTCATGAAAAAACTAAACCCTTGATTGTTTTTATTTATTATTTATTTATTTGTGTTAAATCTATGTAGACCTTTGTTGTTGGATACTTGGTAATGTTTTCTACTCCATTATTAATTAGTGTAATATATTTAATATACCATCAGATGACATTAAGTTGTAAACGTGTTTTGGGTTTGAGGGTTTCTTGATGACCCTTATGTGAGGTTTTTAAGTGTTTGCAGGTCTGATGCAATTTGGAGAGAACCGCGCAAATATTGCCATCTGGTGGATTTTTTAAATAATAACACTTCCTATCTTATCCCAACTTAAAAGTTTTCCTGTGCATTCAGACAGACCTTGTTCACACTTGCACCCCTAAATCCCTGGAGGCCTCAGCTAACTTTACTCATACATGAAATGGTCGTAGTTTTTCATTCAACTGTTATGAGTTAGATTAGATGCAAATGATGCTCCAAAAGACCTCTCTACCCCATCTGACTTGTTTCCAATAAACCAATTGATCCAGATAATAAATAGGACTAATCAACTGATATCATTCTCTCATAATGATCCCATTAACTGCTCACTGAAAAAAAACATAAGTAATAATTGATAATGGGCCATTTAATTATTTAAAAATAATGCACACCCAAGGTGGTAATGAAGCACAATGTATTTCTCAACTAATCAGAATAAAACATTCAACAGGCCCGTGGTATAATAGTAAATAATTCATTATGTTGTTGTTGTTTTTTTCAAATAAACGTTATAATTTTAAAGATGCATTTTTGAGTTTTTGTAAAATTTATAAGCCCACGAGCTGTAAAATGTGTGATGATGTCAATTTTCTAAAACTGCAGGTTTACATTACATATGTGACCCGTCCTGGCAAAATGAGTCGGTATGAGCAAAATTTCAAAAACGAGTTATTATATTTTGACATTATTTATTAAAAAACAACAACTTCAAAACGATGTATGATTTGTTGCAATCTGCCAAAAAATGACACCTGATTGAAGGTGACAGAGTCAGCAAAGTCAGTTTTGAGAAAAATCAATTTAAAGGAACACGCCCAGATTTTGGGAATTTAGCTTATTCACCGTATCCCCCAGAGTTAGATAAGTCCATACATACCTTTCTCATCTCCGTGCATGCTGTAACTCTGTCTGACGCAGCCCCGCTAGTTTAGCTTAGCACAAAGTCTGGAAGTGAATGGCTCCAGCTAGCAAACTGCTCCAAAAAAGTGACAAAATAACGCAAACATTAACAGTATACATACTGGGAACTATTTTCTCAGAAGACGAAGCACTGCTACGTGGGCGGAGTGATTTGCTCGCAGCACCCGAAAAGCCCCTGGTGAGGAGCAGTGAGTTCTGTCAGAGTTGTGCAAATCACTCCGCCCATGTAACAGTGCTTCTTCTTCTGAGAATATAGTTCCCAGTATGTATAGTGTTAAAAGATCGCTGTGTCTCATATCACCTTTTTATTTGTACACGGTGTGACTATACAAATCACAACACATAAATAGGAAAATGTTCGCGTTTTTTTGTCACTTATTGGGAGCAGTTTGCTAGCTGGAGCCATTCACTTCCAGACTTTGTGCTAAGCTAAGCTAGCGGGGGCTGCGTCAGACAGAGTAACGGGACGCACGGAGATTTGAAAGGTATGTATGGACTTATCTAACTCTGGGGGATACGGTGAATAAGCTAAATTCCCAAAATCTGGGCGTGTTACTTTAAAGATTTTTGAGGGTTTGAAAGCAAAATCACAGCATCCATACCTTAAAATCACGGTAAAATGAATAGATTTAGCACACACAAAGTCAAAAACAATATTTATAGGAAAATATATGTTTCACTTTTTTCTTTCTTTTATTGTTTGATTGTCATTGAGACAGACAGCTTTAAGATCTACTGTAATTCAAGGTAATTTTCCCCAACAGTTAACCAAACATTTACATAAGACTTAACAGATTATACACTGTTAAATATTTCAGTAGAAATTATAATATTACTTCCAGCTGTTTGCCAGTAACTGTAGATTTAAATGTATGTTATTTACTGGCAGCAGTTTCTTCAAAGTTAAATGAACATTAAACATTAACAAGTCTTTATCTTTACAGAAGTAAACTATAAAATAACAGCCTCATGCAAAGCATTCTGGGAACCAAAAAAAAAATATTCTGCAACAATATGGTACACCTCTCAGAAAATGTACAACTAAAGACAATTTTAAATGTTTGATGACTATTTAGAGAATTGGGATCACTAGATGAGGGGTTATGTACATATTTTTATGAAAACCTCAATTACGACCAGAATCGACATTTATACTTTTTAGGTTTGAACCTATGAGTTTTTGCACTGCTAATACAATCCTACCTGTTGCAGGACCATTGCGGTTTGGACCTACATAAGTAAGTAAATAATAAATAATGATTTTTTTATTTATTTACTATTCCTTACTACACTCACCTAAAGGATTATCAGGAACACCTGTTCAATTTCTCATTAATGCAATTATCTAAGCAACCGATCACATGGTTGTTGCTTCAATTCATTTAGGGATGTGGTCCTGGTCAAGACAATCTCCTGAACACCAAACTGAACGTCAGAATGGGATAGAAAGGTGATTTAAGCAATTTTGAGCGTGGCATGGTTGTTGGTGCCAGACAGGGCGGTCTGAGTATTTCACAATCTGCTCAATTACTGGGATTTTCACACACAACTATTTCTAGGGTTTACAAAGAATGGTATGAAGTGGGAAAAACATCCAGTATGCGGCAGTCCTGTGGGTGAAAATGCCTTGTTGATGTCAGAGGTCAGAGGAGAATGGGCCGACTGATTTAAGCTGATAGAAGAGCAACTTTGACTGAAATAACCACTCGTTACAACAGAGGTATGCAGCAAAGCATTTGTGAAGCCACAACACGCACAACCTTGAGGCGGATGGGCTACAACAGCAGAAGACCACCAAAGTTGGAGAGTTGAAGACTGGAAAAATGTTGCTGGGTGTGATGAGTCTCGATTTCTGTTGAGACATTCAGATGGTAGAGTCAGAATTTGGCATAAACAGAATGAGAGCAATGGATCCATCATGCCTTGTTACCACTGTGCAGGCTGCTGGTGTAATGGTGTGGGGGATGTTTTTTTGGCACACTTTAGACCCCTTAGTGCCAACTGGGCATCATTTAAATGCCACGGCCTACCTGAGCATTGTTTCTGACCATGTCCATCCCTTTATGACCACCATGTACCCATCCTCTGATGGCTACTTCCAGCATGATAATGCACCATGTCACAAAGCTCAAATAATTTCAAATTGGTTTCTTGAACATGAAAATGAGTTCACTGTACTAAAATGTAGCAACTTTGGGATGTGGTGGAACGGGAGCTTCATGCCTTGGAAGTGCATCCCACAAATCTCCATCAACTGTAAGATGCTATCCTATCAATATGGGCCAACATTTCTAAAGAATGCTTTCAGCACCTTGTTGAATCAATGCCATGTAGAATTAAGGCAGTTCTGAAGACAAAAGAGGGTCAAACACAGTATTAGTATGGTGTTCCTAATAATCCTTTAGGTGAGTGTATATAGATACTATTCTAATATGTTCCAAAATAAAAACTGCAGGGTGTATACTGTCTGGAATCATAGGATGTCTTGGTTTTTAAACATCAGGAGCTCTTTTCCAGTTGTACAGTGTCATTACATTCATCTGAGGCAGTTTTACTATGTGTTTTACCAAATGCCTGCGTAATACAGAATAGACAGAATACAGTGCAATCTTCTCCCACAAAATAAACAACATTTGTGCCTGTGGAGCTCATCTGGACAAGCAGATCTAATGACTGTTCTGTTTCCATGAACCCTCGTGGTACATAACAGTGGCATCGTGCAGGGACATAGGGTGACAAAATGCCATTATATTAGAAAGTACGTACTGTAGATGATCATAAAAAATTCAAGCTGACTTGATGGCCTAACGTAATTTAGCTCTCACTGCCTTGTAGGAAAATGCTTTTGTCCTGCAATAATCATGCAACTTAATGTAATTGTCAAAGATTACAAACAATACTATTTGAATGTTGCATTCAAAATACACTCTGGTGGTACACACAGAGCATCACATACAATCAGATGGAAATCCCTTTTGACCTGTAGATGGAGACAAACAGCAATTTGTTTCAATCTGAGATGTCAGATTTGTAAAATTGCTTACACATTAAAAACGATACAGTATCTGAGGCTCACTCAACGAAACCACTCACTTATGTAACTAATCTCCAGATCAAGTCTGCAAAACTGCAAACATATGATCTGCTATGAAATTCTTACTTGCAAAATGTCAAACACAGTTCTCTACTTTGGACACGTCATTCAGCTTGTGCTTTATTGAGAAAATATTGACATTTAAAATACTACAATCATTTACCGACACCAAGACAAAACACTAGGTCATTCGTTTACTTCAAAGCTTAAGCACAATAAAAAGGAGGAAAAGGAACAGGGGTGAAAGGAAGAGGAGTGAGAGGAAGAGGATAAAGGGGAGACAGGATTATGCAGACAGGATGGAGACAAGCTCTACCCTAATTTGGTTTAGAGAAAGGGGACATTTCACAAGACTTTTTTAAGATGTAAAATAAATGTTTGGTGTCCCCAGAGTTTTTTAGGTTGATAGAAGCACTAATAGGGTCCCCAATTACAGCTAGCTTAACTCTTTCACCGCCATTGACGAGATAACTCGTCAATTAAGAAAAAACGCTTCCCTGCCAATGACGAGAATTTTCAGCTTTCCGCAATACCGCTATTATCCACCAGGGCCCTTCCGCAACTTATACAACCCGGAAATAGCGCCTCGCGTGAAAGAGAAAGAACTCTGTGTATGTTTCAAAGATCGCTTTGAATCTTATCTCTATTAAAAGTCCTTCACAAAAATTAAATTATCTCAGCTTTTTGCTCAAAATTATAAAAATAATAATTATAAAAATAAAAAGAGAACTAATGAAGGTAGGATGAAACGTTTATTCTTTCATTTGATATATTGTTGGTCTATATATTTAAAGAAGAACATTTTCTGGAAGTCATTAACCTTTTTGAGAAAATCGTGAAAAATGCTGGCGCTGGCTGACAAAAAAAAAAATGCTGGCGGGGAAAGAGTTAAACATGGAAAAGGTCAGATTTTCATGATATGTCTCGTTTAATGTCATTCAAGGCTTCTTTCAGGAAAAGCCACAATGTTGACCAGACTTTCTTTCACAGTTCCGGTTTTGCAATATTATCAAATGCCTTTGCTGTCGTCATGGCAGTTTTTAACAGCGGTGACAGATATGGGATGAAATTATTTTATCTAACCTCTGATCTGAGTGAGTTTTTCAAAGTAAAATACCACAATCAATATGGTTCTGTATGCACATGGGTGTTGTAACCCACCGAAATGTGTTACTAATTTGCTTCATCCATATGAATTCAGATGATGTGAATCTTACCAAAATATTTACGCTTATCAGAGAAAAATAAATGTTCAAGCTTCACCCCTAAAACCACAAGTTGTTTGAAAGTACAGTATTGGGCAAAAGTCTTAAGCCAGCAGTTTTATAAAACAAATAAAAAACAGAAAATATGTACACAACATGTTAAACAAAGTTGTCACACATAGCCGGTTCCTACTATAGCTCAAGTGTAAGGAAAGCTCACACTAAACACTTGACACGCTTATTATTTTCTTCTGCTTTTTTAACACCACATATTCACATTTCCTTAATTTTCTTGATGTTTTCTATTACATAATTATCATTGCAAAAACTACAAATAATGGTAGCCTTTTATGCACGAGACCAAAAATACTTAGGAAAGGCTGTGATTATGTTAAACAGTCATCATTGAGTCGTCTCTTAAATAAACGGATGATTTAATGGTGCTATAATATCAGATATAATAAAATGACAGTCAGTAAAACTATTCTGGTAACGCTTTAACATCGTTTCTCACCTCTGAAATCCCCTGTGGGTTTATTTTACTTGATAGTCTTTAAATTTGGCATGGCTGTCAAGGTAGTTATCATTTATAATATAATTAGCTATAAAAAGAAAAAAATACGACCAGCTGATGGAAATTGTGTAGGAGAGAGCAAGACCACTGATGGACACCACATTATTTTCCATCCTGTCCCCACACGTCTCGGGTGTTTTTTTATGCCCTAAACTTCCTCAGAAGGGTCGAGGAGCCCACTCACACAAGTGACCAAACACCTCCTTTATCCAGTTAAAGTCATTGGATTAATTCATGATAACCTGCGTTTCATTTCCCCCACACATTGACACTGCGTTTCCTCTTCTGCTCTCCCCTTTACAGATTTATTATCTCATCTCATTCGGTCCTGTGTAAAGTTAAACTCGGGAAAATCTCTGGTGGCTTTGGAAAGTGTTGATATTTCGTCTTTCTCTTGTTGTGGTTTATTGTTTTGCTGCAGGTGTGTGTTCTGAGGTATTTTGTCTGGTTGATGACAAATAGCAAGAGTCGTTCGTTTAGGCCTCGAGCATTTGCTCGTGTTTCAAAACTTTCACAGATACACCACAAGCTGCAGGTCATAATATTCACAGGACATGGTAGTTGTGATATTTATCATGCACAACTTTTTATAGGTGGAATTTTTTTTGTTTGTTTGTTTGCATTTACATTTACATTGTTTAAAGGTGATATTGTGAAAATAAAGTAAAACATTAATGATAAAAATGAAAAAGTGCGAGACGTTTTTTTAAAATAGGTGCCCTTAAAGAGCAACTATTTCATTGCTAAAACAACGTTATTTTGTGTATTTGGTATAATACAGTGTGTTCGCGTGATTTAAAAAACATTATTTTTCACAAACCGTACATTTTGTAGCTCCAGATTTCACTCCCTTCCTGAAACGCACGGATTTGAAAAGCACTGTGTCCCTGATTGGCCAGCTAATCTGTACGTTGTGATTGGCCTGAATACCTCTGACGTCAACAGGAAATGTGACGCTCCTTACCATGTTTAAAAGATTAGCTCAAAATGCAATGCTAACAGGAGTAAACTTACAGGCTGTGCGTCCAAGCAGAAGGAATTATGATACACTGTAAAAAAATCCAACTTTAAAATGTTAATTCAACAGAGAAAGAAAATTAAGTTACTTGAACAAAGATTTCTTTGTTGAAGGGCGTCAATTTTTTATTGTGTGTTCACTGAATGAAAAAAGCATAATCATTCAGCTAACAAATATTATTTTGTTGACTGGACTTAGATATATAAGTTTTTGTCCAATTCGTTCACCCAACTTGCCAAACTGAGTAATCTGAACAAGCAATAAAAAAAACAATGGTCGGAATGGTTCCCAGCATGCATTGCGACATGTTCACTTCTTTGGTTAATATTTACTAAAAAAATTTTTTTTTTATGTTTTTAATGTTTGCTGGATTTATTTATGTTGTTATGTTGTTAATGTTAGTTATATGTTGTATTTAGAGTAATTTTGAAAGAATGATGTTTATTCATTGTTACCATGATTGAGAAGTGTGTAGAAGGCAGCACAATGAGTTAACGCGCATTACAGCCAAAAGGTCTCTGGTTTAAGCAAGGGCTAAGTCAGACAGGCTTTGTTTATGAGACCTTTCTGTGTACAGTCCAAAACATGTAGATTAGTTAAATTTGGATTTACTAAATTACTCTTTACCCAACTTAGTCACTAGTTGAGTAAACATAAAAATTAGCTTATTACATAATCAGTTTAAGTTGGTTCAACTTGTTGGTTTAAGTAGACATTACTCAATAAATTGAGTCAGGTGAACTACATCATCCAAGAGTTGAGTAAACTCAAAAAAGCTGTACAGCAAGTTGCCTTGAAAATGTAAGTTAAGTCAACTTAGATGATAGGAGAAGGAGATGAGGGCGCGTGTGCGAGATATCGGAGGCAGATCATGCGTGCATGGCTTCAAGTTCGGTCTATGTTTTCACTCCAAGAGGTCAAAAAGAATAGTTTCATAATGCAATGCATGCTTTGTTCAATAAACGATCTGACATCTCAGCGTACAGGAATTCAAGTGATAAGTGACACGTCTATTTGAACACTATGTGACACACTGTCTGAGTTTTTTTGCCATATGCACTCTTGTGCAAGCGATGACAAAACCTAGTGTAAGTTAAACCATACAAACAGCGCATTCACATCTGCACACATCATTTCCCCACAACTAAACAGCATGTAAGGACGTCACTAATGTGTAGAAAATACATTCAAATAACAACGGGATTGTGTTTCATTTAAATCCTTCCTAAAGAATGAATGAATAAAAATAAAAGAATAAAGTTTGATTTTAAAGCAACATGTATTATATATTATAATAAATGTAAAGTTGATTTGCACAAACAGATAAGTTCCATATGAAATTCTAAAATGATCATTTTTATTAAGCTCCTGTTTATGTTCACTGTAATGGCAAGAAAATAACCTATTCATATAAAAACATGATCACAAACAGACACACACGTTCTTTTTTGTTTACTGTTTGCATGTTTAAAGGAAGATGCTGACAAGTTTGTGTTGTGAACATGAAAATAAATACGGAGTTAACCATCAAAAAAACATCTGTGTGTGTGTTTGAGATTTTTTCTCAAATGACACGTTATGTGATTTTAATGTACCCATTGCAGGACTGAGATAGGCTGTTTACTTGTATATAAGCAGAACAATGAGACTTTTAAGGAGATGTTTGTGAAAACCCTCCAAGTAGTCTGAAATTCAGTGCTTTTGCGCTACTTCTCTATCAGATCGGAAGTAACGAGTAACTAACTACTTGAGTAGTTTTTTCATCTAATTATTTTTTACTCTTACTCAAGTAAATAATTAGATTTGATACTTTTACTTTTACTGGAGTACATTTTTGTATAAGTACTTGTACTTTTACTTGAGTACAGATTTTGGATACTCTACCCACCTCTGGTTGTAGTCCAAGAAAAGAGATTTAAATTGGAGACGATAACTCACGTCATAGTTTACTTTGGGGTTTGAACCTTTTGCATATCACTGCAATGTAGACTACTACACACTTACACACCAAAGGAAATATAAAATCGTGAATCTGACAATTCAGCCTTGTCCCAGTGATAATACATAGGAATTACGCGTAACTTTTAAAAACAAAAAACGTATTTTTTGTACGTTTAAATTGATGCTAAAACACAGAATGTAGATGTATTTACAACATTTAAATGTAGCATTATTACATTTTTACAGCTAAAAAAAACGTAAAACATTTACGTATCTTACATTCCATAAAGTATAATTTCCCTTTAACCATTTTAGCGATATGTTACCACCTTAACCCTACCCCAAACCTTAACCCAAACCCTACCCTAAACAAAAACCCTTTTTATACAAAATGTTTAAATACGTTATGTATTATTTGTATATTATGCAACATAAACAAATATGTTTAGGAACATTTTAGTAACAATATAGCATTGAAAAGATATTTTAAGCCACCACAGTCCTAAGCAAAACAGTTTATTAAAATCATTTAACGTTACTGTTACAAAAAGCATAAAAGACAGACAAGTGTAATCACAACAATTTATTTATTGCGAATATTAAAATCAGTACCAAAAGTAGTTAAAATGACGATGGAGTATATGAAGTAAAGTAAAGAGAAGTATTAAAGTTATTAATCCAAGAGAACGTTGATCCCGCTTCCCTCTGTCACTGCGCTTTTTTTTTTATTTCAAATGTACACCAACGGAAATGCCGCAAATATGTCATGTGGCACACAAAGAGCCAATGAGCTTTTGCTATCACTGCCATAAAGCAATGTGTCGTAAAGCTTCTTGAGGCGCGATATTTAAATTTATAACGAATGCGCGATCTGACTTTGCAGCTGCTGATGAGAACTCGGATCAAGATCGCTGGATAAAGGGCTGAATTTGGATCTGTTCCTCGCAATCGTATGAATTTTAAAGATGTGGATTAGAGCAGTGGTTCCCAACCTTTTTTGCCCTAAGTACCCCCACAGCCCTATCAGTAAGGCTCAAGTACCCCTTCATCGAAACTAAACCTAAGTTGTGTTTTAAAGACAAATAATTAGTAATATTTATTAATTTTAAACATTAGAGTAAAAAGCACTGACTGATGAAGCATGTTTATTTCAACAAACCACTATCATTGCGATCAGTGTTTGCATTTTATCAGCTCATTTGCATTTTAAACATCACAAACATCAAGAATCAGAGTATGAATCTCAACCATGGTGACAAACGAATGAAAAACTTCATGCTGCAATGCATGCTGGGTATAAACAAATTACAAATCTCATTCAGGACTCCCAGCATGCTCTGCAGCATGGATAAATAATGTTTTTTGACAATTTTATTTGTCACCATGGTTGAGATTCATACTCTGATTCTTGAGGTTTGTGTGTCCCAATTATACAGCAGATATTTTTTGTGTTAAGTTTCTAAAACTCCTTAATGACAAACTGCTGTGAAAGTGCTGGATCTCATTTACATCATTGACAGAAAATAAACTTTTGATTAGTAAATTAATTAGGTGATGATCTTTACCATTACGTACCAACTACCACAGAATTACACTACTAACTTTACATGTTCATAACAAATGTGGTGTATTAACACAACCAGGGAAAAAACAAGCAAGCAAAATGTCAAGAGTCAAGAGTCCAACTAAAACAAACACTAATCACAATAATGGTGACTTAAAATTAAACAAAACATCAACATCTTAGCCTAAGAAGTGAATTGTGTTTTCTACAGCAATATATTTACTGCACATTCAGAAATAATGTTTTATAAAATAATAAAATGCAATGTTTCTCTGTCATTTACATAAGTCAAACAAGTCAGCATAATAAACAGTTGTTGTTTTAAACATTGTGTGAACATTAAAACATGACATTGTCATAACGTTTAAAAATGGTAAAATGTAACATTCCTCTAACGTTGAGACAACACAAAAACGTTCTTAGAACGTCAAGAAAACTGGACACTTTTTCCGCTGGCAGAACGTTTTTGGGAACCTTGGGAACTTTCAGGGAACGTTCTTAGAACTTTTTTCTGTTAGCTGGGAATGCGAGGAGAGTATTACATTTTGCCAGAGGAACATACTTAAAAATATAGTTTGCCAAGCTATGTTTAATTTGCTGGAGAAAAGAGGAGGATAAGTCACGAGGAGAAGTCAAATCAGGTATTTCAAAACTTCTTTTACCGTTCATCTTTCGTCTTACTTTCACTTAGCCGGAATTGCACACTCCGCAGTCCGCATTTTCATTGCGATGTCCTGCCGAGTTCTCTTATTTGCGACCCTGTACTAATTTGCGCTGCTCTAATAGATTGCAATGGTCATTATAGAAATGTGCTTATGTCATTATTGTGCCTGTGTATTTTATTTGCGCCTTTGTAGTAAATCACACGCAAATTATCCACTCCGGCGCTTATTTGGAATTGAGCTCTCACGTCCTTTTTAGTAAATGCCCTAAATTTACTAAAATCTCAATTTACTGTAAGTTACTGATAATTAAAGTGTGCAAATAAGTTAAATTATTCTGTTCAAATATAAAGAGAAACAAAATGTGTTAAGACATTCTTTATAAATACAAAAGACATCATACGGGACAATATATGTTAGCCAAAAACAATGCAAAAGTTTTTTTGCATAATTTGAAAATGTAATGGCAGCGGGAACGAATATTATAGCATTATTTGAACATTATTTATAGTTTATAAACTTTGTGTCTTTAGAAACTATTCAGGTTCATTGAAAATAGTCAGATCGTTCTTGAGTTGGACATCGCTATTGCGTTTTGGATCATGCAGCGCATTTACTCTTGACGGCTAATTATATTAATGATATGATTAAAATTACAAAGTTGTCCTTTTTACAATGCTTTCCTCACAAAAATCAATCTTAGGTAAAAGACTGGACAAACGAAAGACATTTTTATTAAAAGTAAATGAGATCAAAGCAAAATGTAAATCTTTTCGCGTACCCCCTGGAAACTCTTCACGTACCCCCGGTTGGGAATCACTGGATAAGAGCAAATGAATAAAAGTAACATCTTTTGTGAATTTATGTCGTATTTTGGTGTAATTATTGCTTAATAGTAATAATAAGGTATTGCATAGAAGACAGTATAGGAGAAAACACTTTTTTTTTATGTGTGTCATGGCAAACTAACTAAATATTAATAAATAGTTAAATAAATACAGAAATTTTATTCAATGTTCAATATTGTAAAATTATCTGAATATCATAATCATTTTATTAGGGAAATGGGTAAACTGTCTTGAATAAATAAGTCAGAAAATATGACTGAAAACATGTCATTAATATGAGTGAGAAACGCCAATGCCCGCAATTTTTTTAAATTTATGAATAGGAATAACTTGCATATATAAATTGCGTAAATAATTTACGTACTAGTCCTGTCAAAACGTCGATTTTATACGTTTCGGTGTGTTTTAAACATAAGTAAATGTACGTATGGTACAACCACACTAAAATGTTAAAATTAACACACTCATGAGATCACGTTGGATAATTGGTGCTCTTTAATAAAATATGTAGGTATCAGAGAACAGGGTAACATATTGTACCAATGACTTTTTTGGCATCTTTAATGCAGATGTGATAAGGGCTTGTACAGTGCTTCCCAATCCTGGTCCCCCTCTCAGAAAGTTTTTGATGTCTCCTTATTTAAAACACCTGATTCAACTCATCAGCCTCCTTCCAAATTCCAGGTGTGTTAAATAAGAAGACATCTAAAACATTCTGGGAGGGGGTCCGTGAGGACCAGGATTGGGAAACACTGGTACCCATACACTCATACTGTACAAAGATGCTAAACAATGTCAGAGAAGAACCCTTTTTTGGGTGAATGGTTCCATAAAGAACCTTTGACATCTGTTGAAAAAAGCTTCTTTGTAGTAAGGAGAGGTTTTTCTGACCCTGAAGAGGTAAGAAAGTAATGGTGCTTTCAAGAACCTTTGACTTAAAGGCTCTTTGAGGAACCAAAACTGTTAAAAAGAGTGTCCCCGATTCTCATGGCCCAAATTCTGAACATGTCAGAGCATGCTCACGTCACCCACAAATCAATTTAGGGCACGAAAACAGAAACCAGCAACACTACGCAGAAACAACAAAAAAGTTGAGCGTAGAACCTAACGTGTTACACGTGGTCTGTTGAGTACAAAACTCCCAGATGTCTATTCTATGACAGCTGCTTCCCTTGCAACAGCGAGTAGGAGGGCCAGTCCCTCATCATTACAAGAGGTATCGCAAAACACATCACCCTTGTTCAGGGGAAAGTACACTTTACAGCGCTCCTCCTGGACATCTGCTGAGAAAACCGAACAGGAACGCGAACGCACTACACTCATCAAACAGGAAGTTTGACACATTCTGAGGTTTTTTTCTACAGGCCAACCAGAAGAAGAAGTGGGGTGGGGGCCAGGCGCGTACTAGATCGTCAATCCCTGCCTCGCTAAAGTCAGTCTGCCGAAGTCACTGCAGCTGTCGGGAAGAATGTCTCTATCTGATGAGTATTGTGAGGAAAAAGCGGGCAACAGGGATGGGGGAGCCTTGGCCCAACAGAGGAAGCTGATCTTGGGCTTGATGGTTTGGTGCACCCTGCTGACTCTCGGCCTCGCCACATCCATAATCTACTTCCAGTTCATTCCTAGAGCATCACAAGATCCTGCTAAGAATGAGGTATGGTTGATTTCTACTTCTCTATATTGGAAAAAATTGAAAGTGTGAATCCTGACATCTTCACGTACATTACTAATCAAAGGTCTGATGTAAGATATTATAGTCATATTGGTGGGATACAGTCAGACCACTGCGGGTTGATGACTCAGGACCGTAGCTGGGGGCAAACACAAAAATGTGTAATCATAGCACATACTTATATGACGGGACAATATTGGACCCCATGGCACTGCAAGATCAATAAAGAATCAATGAACTGCTGAAATTAATCACTATAATTGATAGATAGGTTCAAACAGGTGTCATAGCAGAGTAACCACATGTTTAGTAAGTCATGGGCATATAGTACCACTTGGTCGGATATTTGATGATATAATGCAAGACATTGTCACGTTTTGTGTGCTTTCATCTGATGTTTGACATTTACAATTTGGCACCACCACCAACACTACCTTTAAAATGTCACATATATGTGGGATGTATCAGACATGATAGACGCCAGTAACATGTTGAAACATTTCCAGTTTGTGTGAAGACATATTATACTATAAATATAGTTTTGACAGTCATTGGATGCTTCTGTGAAAGTGTAGCAAGTCTATGAACAGAATTATACCCAAAATTAAAAAAATATTTAATAATCAAATAGTCCAATATCTGTCTAATTACACAACTTCACTTTAAAAAAAATTAACACAACAATTTTACATACACTACTATGTAATATATATATATTACATAGTAGTGTATGTAAGGAGGATTCCCAATATTCATTTGCTTACCAGATGTTTATTAAATAAAATAAATAAATACACATATATATATATATATATATATATATATATATATATATATATATATATATATATATATATATATATATATATATATATATATATTTATTTTTTTATTTTTTTATTTTTTTATTTTTTTATTTATTTATTTATTTTATTTTATTTTATTTTATTTTATTTAATAAACATCTGGTAAGCAAATGAATATTGGGAATCCTTAGGTTGACTTATTTGTGTTACAGAGGCATTTAAACTTCCCATTTTTACGCTTTGTAAGTCAAAGGTAAGACAAGACGTATTCTCCCTCATTTTAAAATGTCATTTTGTATAAAAGCATCTTCTAAATGAGTTGAGTTGTGAATAAATGTCACAGGATCATATCAGCACATGTACAGGCAGGCCTCCTCACGTCAAATAAACATACGAGAACAAGTGAGAAAAAAGGTAGAACAAGCGAAACTATCTATGGCTTATGGTTTGTGAAGATCCGCTTTGAATCTTTGAGTCATGCTTTTGTTGTGTGTTATGAAACTCGGCTATTTAAGCTGCTATTTTAGTTACATTGTAAGGTCTAAATCAATACCAAGAGTAGTTTTGCTTTTCGCTTTTTGTTTGAAGAGCAGGATTTCAGTGCGTTATAAAAATAAACCGGTGGTTTCGTTCGAACGTAACACCTTTAAGATATGAGAACCCTACTTTGACAGTCTGAAACCATACTTTCTCCTCAAAGTTGTTGTTGTTTTTCTTTAATAAAGCAGAAGGTTTTTCGGTCTGGTAAAGACAAACCATCAACCACAGAATAGACAACATGACATCATTTCACTGAGGGGAAATGCCACTTTACATCCCTCCGCATTGTTTTTTATTCAGTTTCAATGACATCACAAGCCTTGCATATTTAACATTTGTACCCACACACGTGTTAGGTGAAAGGAAGGTATTTAAAAAGCTCAAAAAAAAAAAACCTTAATACGTTTGGTAGCCTATATCATTTTTATGTTTATAGATTACGATTTTATGGGGTCGACTTTTGATTTTAAAACAATATAGTCCGTTTATATTTGAAAATCCCTCATGTGCATCTAACATGTTTTCTTGTAAATGTGCATTTTTAATCTGGCTAGATTTAGGTTTAGGTTCCGTTATATTAATGGCAATGAAAAGGTTATTAGTCAGTAATAGATATGCCTTATTTTCACAAATGCCACTTGAGTCATTTTATTAGTGTTTAACAAATTTGACTCCCTGTAACCCTCTATGAAAAAATCTCAACTTCTAAAAAAAAGTCCTCAGTCACTCTTCACTGTCCTTTCTGAGAGGTAAATGGCTCAAAAATTCAGTTAATGTCCTAATAGATTCGGTGAACTTATTTTAATTAACTAGGAACAAACCTCGTTGCACCTTGATGTAGACGTGCTGTTATTCATTCAAGTATTTTTCTCTACACTTTGTTGGTTCAACATAAAAAGTAGGTTACCTGGTTGCCTTAAAATGTTTAGTTAATTCAACTTAAAAATATTAGATAACTCTAAATATAGAGTTAAACATCTTTGCTGCCAGATTTACAAGTCATGTCAACTTGCTATTATTTATCTTGACAAGAAATGAGTAAATCTGTAGTTATAACAACTCATCTCTAGTCAAGATAAATAATAGTAAGTTAAAATGACTTGTAAAACTGAGTTGATTCAACAAAAAAAATTAAGGCAGCAAAGATTTTCTTTACAGTGTATTGTGTAAAAATTTTTGGGTCAACTATTTAAATTAACTGAAAATTTTAAGGCAAGGTAACTTACTTACTTTTTTTATTGATTTTTTACAGTGGATGAATTTTATATTGTGATAGCCTTTAATGGATTCTGCGAACAAAGCGATATTTCTGAAGACCGGGATTATGTGGATTTAAGTAATATGTAATTTGTGCCGAGAGCATTCAGTTGATATCATTATTATTTTTTAAACCTTGCAATACCATAGTAACCATCAGAACACTGTAGCTGTCACTATCTGTGACAACCTGGCTAACAACCAGTTAGCACACATTTGCATCTGCCTAACAATGCCTTGGCAAATGCCCAGAGCACCTAGTTGACATAACTAAAAAAATTGAGTTAAACAGCTTCAACTAGTTTTTATAAGTTAAAGGTGGAAAAAAATATGTATTTTTTTCAAACTTTTTTACTTTAGCTTTCACTTTAGGTGTTACCATTTTAACTTCTAGCGGGTTGTTCAAATTTACTACCATTTCTGGTTGTTCGTGGCCAAAAAAAGCCACTAAATTAAATTTCTGTAAAAATTTATCAGATTTATCAGTAAAAAAAATCATAAATCTGGTAATCACCCTCAGTACTGATCAAAACTACCAAATGTTTGAAAAACTTCCATGATTTTAACTCTTTAATTGCCAAGTTCATAAGTGATGTCATTGATTTAGGGGAAAAAAACACAAAATGTCAGATTTTCAATATAAAAAGTGATTGTGGATTGGATTTTTTTTTTAAACCTTTATCACAGTCTTGGGCATGTCAAAGATTAGTAAAAACATTGGCTTTGATGCATTTTTTGTTTTTGTGCAGAATCACATTTTATTTTTTTCTCCCTAATTAGTTGTTCGTGGCTGTTTTTACCCCATTGACTTCCATTACAACGACATTTTTTGATTGCAAAGTCATGACATCATATAATGATGCATTCTTGGTTATTGGTGGTCTTTCCTTTTTCTAAGAGGTGAAATTTGTCAGTTTTTTGTCAGATCACCATGTGGCACCATTAACCCATTTTGTGCCCTTGTGGGTACATTTTAAGGTCCCCATGAGGAAACAAGCTTTTAAATCAAATAGAATGAGGTTTCTTGAAAATCTAAGGTATCAGAAAGTCTTCTGTGATGGTTGGGGTTAGGGTTTGGGTTAGGGAATAGAATATACAATTTGTACAGTATAAAAACCATTACGTCTATGGAATGTACCCACAAAACATGGAAACCAGAAGGTGTGTGTGAAAGTCATCCTGAAGTGAAAATCACTGCCTTAGTGCACAGCCTCACATTACAAAACACCCAAGCAAAAGCCTTTGTATGTATCCTTATACAACAGTTATTTCTGATTCTCGAATCTGACTGGCTAAGAGCTCTTCCCATGCATGTGATATTGTACTGATAACTACGGATGTAACGATTCACAGTGAAAATGTGCGTTTTCTCAATGAAAGAATTTGAATGAATTACGGTGAAATCCCGGCACATCCGAACGCCAGGGGGCGCTCTCATGCAGAAACTCCCTTTGTGCCACAGAAGAAGTAGCATTACAGGAATATTTATACGCTGTTCTTCAAATTGTTTCAGGTATTTTCATGATAATAAAGAATATTTTGAATGATTTTTATTTAACGAGTGTTGCACGTTATAAACGACTCCGACTCATAATGATTTTACATTGATAAGGACTGCCTACTGACCAAGTGCCATAGTACACTCACAAGCTGTGCATGAAACAAAGAATCGCAGCCTTGCGATTCAACATCGAATTCCGACAGGCATTTTTAATGGGACACGCGGTTTAACCATTACATCCCTACTGATAACATAACAGTAACCGCTTCACCGTTTGTATCATTCCGCCACCTACTGGTCATTTTAGTATTAGTGAGTGGGGCTTCTTTAAACACGTGAGTCATTCGCTCATCTCTGACTGGAAAAGCTGCACGGACACACACAGACACGCTGTTTTTAAACACTCTCTTTGTGTCTCATTAAGTTCCCTAGCTCGTGAATCAGTCTTTGAATCCCAATCAGAAGTGATTATCCGACTGAAGATCAGCATTCTTGGATGTAAACTTAAGTGCAATATTAAGAAACGGCTATTCCATCTATTGAGTGTTACCTGTCATTCTTGCCTTCAAATCCAATGGCGGAAGAAAGTAGTACCCAAAGAGGCTTTTAAAATTACTCCATTGTTGTTTTCTAGTTTTCTTTTTTTCAAATGTGTGCCGTTGAACTGTTTTATAAAAGCAATATCGCTCTCGGAGTCGTGCGATATAGCTCTATATCGTCACGGCTCTGATTGCCTCCACAGCTGTGATAATATAAAGCTATATCAAACTCCTACATGAACAATATTGCTTCTCTAGTTGGCAATCAGTCAAATCCCATTTATACTTTAAAAAGACTTACTGTTGCTTTTTTTTCTTTCTCAGGACAACAATCCACATAAGGTACTTCTTTTCTGCAATTTCTATCTTTAATTAGACAATGTGGGAAGAGCTCTATCTTATCTAAATAATCTTTCAGTCCCTACAGAACTTCACCTCACCCGTTGGCAACAAAAAAGACACAGAAGATAAACTAATAGCATTTCAACCAAAATGTAAGTCAAGACTTTCCCGTTTTTAAACCATTAAAGGGGACATATCATGAAAATCTGACTTTTACCATGTTTAAGTGCTAGAATTGGTTCCCCAGTGCTTCTATCAACCTAGAAAATGTAAATAAACTATTCTCTGCAAGCATATGAAAAAATAGGTAATAGACCAATTTCGTGTTTGCAAACAGAGATGACGTTTTTTGTGGGCGGAGCCAAACTGGTTGCAGAAAGTGACTGCTCTGCAGTAGGGTTGTGAAGTGTTTTAGCATTAAACCGTGATTTTTATGGATCGGGTGTTCTGTCGAAGTCTGATTCCTATATGTTTCCCTTTAGTGCAATGTTTCTTATAGCGTTTTAATCACGTTACGTTTATTTTTTTAGATAGATAAAAAGTTTAAATGGCTTGGCTACTGATATGCATGTATGTAATGTATATGTATTGTTCTTTTTTTGCTAAATCAAATATTTTTACAGTCTGAATCGCTAAAGTACATGTAAAAGCAATACTATCATGTATTATATATAATAGCGTTTATTAAATATTTCATAATTTTCCTGTTTTCTATTATTTCTTCCTTAATAAATTATAATTGTAACGTGATAAAAACGCTATAAGAAACACATGGAGGGAACAGACTTCGACAGAACACCGGACATCTTCTCTACTTATTTTCTATTCTAATTATTAAAAGATTTCCAGATGATTTCCTCGCTCCATTCTGTCCGTTTAAGGGCTTATTGTAATCATAAACACCTACGTTTATCTTCAAATGATGTCTTCGACGATGGTACTCTATAAAAATGAAAGCCATCTTTTTTGGCATTCTTATTCTGACACTTAACAGCACAACAGGACATTTTCCAGTGAGTTATCTTGCTCTTTTCACTCGTGTCTAATTCATTTCCACTGTTTTTCTGCAACCGCATTGCGCGCGCAGCTTGCAGTGACGTAACTGTGACGTCTACTCTAAATTGGTCTATTGAAATTTGGTGCCCATTGTGATGTCAGAAGGGGATATTATTATAGTAATATCACCTCTTAATTTGCAACCACTGCAATAGAGCAGAGAGAGAGAGAGAGAGAGAGAGAGAGAGAGAGAGAGAGAGATGTGACCTAGAGAATAATCGTCAGCACAATTGAGTTTAAATTTTAACAAACCACCATTATGGTGATCAGTGTTTGCATTTCATTTGCATTTAAAAGGACACACCCAAAGTCACCACATTTTGCTCAAACCTACAAAGTGGCAATATTAACTTGCTATAATGAATTATATGTGGGTTATTTTGAGCTAGAACTTCACATCTGTACTCTGGAGACACCAAAGATTTATTTGACATCTTAAAAAAGTCTTGTGAAATGTCCCCTTTAAGCCCTACATCTTAACATGTCCTAAGACTTGCTATGAATTTGATTAAAGTAAAGCTTTAAATAAATGCTACAGGTTGAATTGTTCCTCTATAAGAATTAAGATACATAAATATGCAGTACATTTTCAATCTGTAAACTGCATAATAAAAACCCAAGAATGACTTATCTATAGACCTTTCCACAGGGGACAATAGATACTGGGTGGAGACACTCCGCTGGGGCAATGGAATTATTAAATCTCAAAGTTTCATCTCTGGAGATTTACAGCTGACGGTTCAAAAGGATGGCCAATATTTCCTCTACCTACAGGTCACCCTTGACAGCGGGGATACAGGACAGAAATATGAAGTAACTGTGATCGGTCACAAAGTGAGCGGTCACAAAGACTCGATTCAACTTTTATCGAGTCATATCAGTAACACAAACCTCTCGACTGGTTTCATGGGTAAAGGAATCCCCTTGAATAAAGGGGCTTTTATAACTGTAACTTGCAAGCCTAAAGCCTATATCAAAAATGATGAGAAACACACTTACCTGGGTGTAATCAAGATTGGATAATCCTGAATCAGCCCTGTATCATGAAATCGACGGATGACAATATGAATGTGGACAGTATGCTGGGAAGCACTTAAATGCACACTGGATGGAGTATAGACGACATATTCGTTTTAAGAGATGTATTTTTCCCTAAAGAGGCTGTCTGCCTTCATTGCACTATATTTAAGCTTTTTCCCCACTCAGTGGACACTTTGTATTGCTATGTATTTCTACATGGACACAATGAAGCAGGATTTACGATCCTAACGGAGGATTGGGAACCTGTGTTTGATCACTATGTGAATATTTATTATTCAATTGCACACAAGGGAGAACGAAGAGGCTTTCAAACGTATCAGGTTATCTCCCTTTAAAAAAGTAAAATAAAATGAAGCTTTGGCCAACTAAGATGTCACTGCTCAGCTGGCATATCAACATGAATCACTGAAATTACAGTATGTATATATAGTCGTATAGACGTATTAGTGTGTTATATTGCGAGTTTTGTTGTTTGTATTTATTTATGCCATTTATTAAACAGTGCCAAGAAACAGATTTGGACACTTTCGTCTGTGAATGTCATTACATTATGGTAGAAAATAGAAAGTTAAGTGACTGGGGTTTCGAGTCTGTTTTCATGACGGTAGCGTGGTTTACTGTAAAACTTCATTGTGGTTTGGGGTTAGGGTTTAATGTATGTTTCTGTAAGATCGACCAGTTCTTGAAATCAAACCCACAGACTCAAAGTCGATGTCTCAAGGCCGAGTCAAATACTTAGACTCAGCATTGAAGTGCTGCCCGTTTCTCTAAAATAAAATAAAATAAAATTTTACAAAGGAAGGATGTTTGTTAAAGAAAGAAATATTTTTTAAATATGCCCATTTTCCAGCTCCCCTAGAGTTAAACATTTGATTTTTACCTTTTTGGAATCCATTCAGCCGATCTCCAGGTCTGGCGTTAGCACTTTTAGCATAGCTTAGCACAATCCATTGAATCTGATTAGACCATTAGCATCACGCTACAAAACAAATCGCAACTTTTAATTTTCTGTCGGTCTTACTGTGCATTCACACCAGCCGCGGAAGAGGCGGCAAGCGCGGATGATTTACATGTTAAGTCAATGCAAACACGCGATTAGGCATCCTGCGGCGCGGTACACGCGGTAGCCGCGGCGCGGATGTCACGGAACGCGCGGGGCGTTCCGCACGAATTGAGCGTTGCCGCGGGAAACGCGCGAGTTCAAAAATCTGAACTTTGGCGGAATTCCGCGCCGCGTTAACCAATCAGGAGCTTGCTGTAGTAGTGACGTGATTACAGGAAGCGAGCGAAGTGGTGTAGTCTCCGCGGAGTCGCAGAAGCCCCTCCCATGACGCGGATTTCCGCGTGAATATCTCGAATGACTAGAATTTCACGCGCGGCGTTCACGCGCGGATTAAGCGAGTAAACTCAAAATGTTCAAGCGGCAAACTGGACGCGGTTCACGCGTTTTTGCCGCCTCTTCCGCGGCTGGTGTGAACCCACAGTTAGTACACAACGTAACTACAGAAGAGTTAAGTTTTAAATAGGAAAAATATCAAAACTCTTTGTTTATTTTTTAGGGCGATGCTAATGGTCTAATCGGATTCAATGGAATATGCTAAGCTTTGCTAAAAGTGGTATTCCAAAATGGTAAAAATCAAATTGTTAACTCTAGGAGAGCTGGAAAATTAGTATATTTTCGAAAAAAGTGGATTGTCCCTTTAACATCCACAAAAGCTTTTTGTTACACCAACATTTCTTTCTACTGGCTAATAAAAGGTAAAATGGTTATTTTATTAAAAGGACTAGTTCACCCAAACTGAAAGTACATCTATACATACATCTGTACTAAAACAGCAGCATAGCAGCTCAACGTTGGTACGTAAGATAATTCATGTGGTGCCACAAGAACCAACAGCCGGATGACATAAAAGTTCTACGAGAGAGATTTAAAAAGCACACTCCAAATGCTCTCCCGGTACTTTGAGGTCATCCGGCTGTCTGCGCCACATGAAGTCGAACATGCTTTTTGTCTAAAGCCCGGAATACATTGAAGGATTTTTGCACTTCTATAAGACCATTACCTTATCACACTGTGCGACATGGATCTTTAAACTAAGGTACGACAAGCATGTTGACTGTAGGTTGATGACACGGAGGCTTTGACGGCTGCTTCACGCGTTAGCACAACCTCACCAGCACGCACTACTTCCAGTACGCATGTCGTAGCAGCAAACACACTGTGCGTTGATCATGCTAAATTTCTGACATTGGGTCTCATTCATGAAACACGAGCAGAACGAATTTTTGTGTAAATCGTTCGTAAAGTCCTTTTGGCGTACATTTTCGGATTCATGAAAATGTTCGTATTTTCCAAATGTTAGTTGGTATGAAAGAAATCTACACCTGCTCCCAGCCACGCGTAAATTGTGTGTTTAACATCCGAAAGTTTTGCTCATCAATAAGGCTGTATTTTAATTCACCGTAATCATGTACATATTACACAGCATTTTGTAAAAAATATTATACAGTAATTACCGTATATACGTTTTTTCTTTTAACTTTTATGATAAGCTCCAGTAATAGCATCTGCAAGCGGAACACTTTAATCAAATAAATTATTGATTTCAATAGGGCTGGGCAAACGAAATTGTTAAGGAAATTGTTTCCTATAAAATGGCCAAAATCAGGCATAACACATTTACGATGGCTAATATATAGATTTGGCAGAGCGCTGCGCAAAAGGCGTATTTTTAGAGACCGCGCAGACTTACTTGCCGAGAATGAAGACTGTTAATTAGTCGTTTCATGCTACCCAGACCAGTTCTTTTGTGAAAAGTTAAAGTGCCCGTATTATGAAAAACTCACTTTTTCTGGGTTTTGGGGTGTTATTTTGTGTCTCTGATGCTCCCACACGCATACAAACTTGGAAAAAAAATCCATCCATGCTGTTTTGAGTGAGATACAGGTTTCTGAATGTCCTCTGCCTTGAGTCTCAGATTGCGCCAGTTAAAACTCAGCTCCATTGTGACGTAACAAACCGTTTCGTCACATTCAGTTTGAATTTTCCCGCCCACCACCCCACTCGCAGGTCTCCACCCACCAGGTAGCTAGAGAGCATAGAGCAGTCACTTGAATGAGACCCTCTGTGCTGTTATCATGTCTCACGGAAATAACAGCGCTATTTGGATATTATGGATTATACTCCCACCTACTTTTAAAAACAAAGTTTTAACGCGTGGTTTTTGGAACCCGGAGTAATCTTATATACAGTGTGTTACCGAAATGTGATGTAAACAACAGACTATCACAGACTATAACAGACGGTCACTATGTATCTATATTTCACGGATTATACGCATTTGTGGACAAAAATGGTCATTGAATGTATTTTATTGGACTTTCATGGATCATTCACACATCTGAAACAGACTGGATTCGATTCGAGATCATTGTATATCAACAAAATAAGGTAAGAAGTCACGTTATTTTGCATGTTGTCATCTTCGGTCACAAAATACAACATTAGAGCATCTACATCTCAAAATCATACATTGATGCTAATCCCGTAAATTATACCTTTTAAATGTATAGAGATGTTAAAATTGTTTAAGTTAGGCTATATAGATATTTTTGCAGGCTAGATAGTTTGCAGCGTGGTTTCGAAAGTTAAAAAAAATATTTAACGGCTTTATTTTACAATTCTACAAGAACTAAGTAATAGTGCTTTGCCAAACTAAAAGTGTTTTGCCAAACTAACCGAGACCGGGCCTTACAGCCCCGGCTTTTCTGACGAGGCTAACCCCCGAGCATCTAATAACTGTTACGGTCCGGACTTCCCGCTAGCTTCTAGCAATTAGCACGCGGTCCACAAGCAGTATACATCCCCCACCGGGTCTTAATTTCTGTAATTTGCGATAATAATGCGTTTGAAAATGTTTTATAACGGGAATATGTTAGCATTGTCCTGGGAAAACGAGTATATTGTTGAAACTGCTACATCACAATCTACGCTGGAATCTTTGTGTGTCATGATGAGTTTGACACACCGAGAACGGGCCTTACCGCCCCGGCTTTTCTGACGAGGCTAACCCCCGAGCCTCTTATAACTTTGCGGGAGGTCCGGACCGTAAAGTTATAAGAGGCTCGGGGGTTAGCATCGTCAGAAAAGCCGGGGCGGTAAGGCCCGGTCTCGGTGTGTCAAACTCATCATGACACACAAAGATTCCACAAAGATTGGCTTATAGCAATTAGCACGCAGTCCACAAGCAGTATACATCCCCCGCCGGGTCTTAATTTCTGTAATTTGCGAAAATAATGCGTTTGAAAATGTTTTATAATGGGAATATGTTAGCATTGTCCAGGGAAAACGAGTTTATTGTTGTGACTGCTAACGTAACATCACAATTTACTCTGGAATCATTGTGTGTCATGAGTTTCTTCTCCTGTAGTGTACTTATTAGTGATACTTTTCTGCATGATTTGTCTGTTGGCAACATAAACCGTTAATAATAATAATATATAAAATAATAACACAGTACGGTCTGTACTGCTCACGATATCACTATGCACGCGCGCATGACGTTAGTAGTGGGGCGTGATCAAAGGAGCAGCAGCTCATAAATATGTAAGACTAGCTCAAAACGGCACAATCTGAAATGCCATGAAACAGAGGCTACTAGAGATGGGTAACAATCTTTTCCTACAAGCTATTTCGAGCAAACAACTTTTGAAACATGCTTTATGGAACTCATACACCTATATAACTTGTGGAAAAGCTATTATAATATGGGCACTTTAAATCTGCTCAAATGTAAACTGCTTGTGTATTTCCTCTAAAATTATATATTTTTTATTTTTGAATAAGATTTTTTAGAAGTTAACTAATTCATAGTTAACTAATGTGGAACTGTTTGATTAACAGATGAAATTTCATTAACAGTAATGTGCTGCCAAGCTTCCTTTTTTTAGGACCCGAGACGCCACTATGTATGCTTGAAAATAAAATTTGGCTTTTTGAATTAACTTCTGATAATAAAACTTCAATTTCTGCATCTGATACATTTTTCTTTTTCATTTGCTTTTAAGAAGACATGCTGAAATCCTTCGTTTGGTGTCATAATATGATGCCCATATATAGTTGTCAGTCGGATTTAATGGGCGGGATTTATGGTAATTGAGAATAAGCGTGCACGCGCGTCCCATGTTGATTGGAATTCATTAACAAATACACACATTTAACTATCAAATCTGACGTTTACGAAGTATTTGTGAATCAGGAGGAAAGTTTTCGGGAAGGTCTGTTTACGTGCAAATCACTCACATATTTACTCATATATTTACGAATGTTTCATGAATGAGACCCATTGTCAGAAAACTATCATAGGCTATCTTTGGACGCAAGACCGGGAAAACGATCGTCTTTGAACCTTTCTCACTGTACGACGTAGGACCACCAATAAAGAGCCACGATCACAGAAATCGCGACGATTGTTTCACGATCGCAATCTTTCGTCTAGGACAGCCAAAAATCGTGCAATGTATCCCGGGCTTAAGTTACTAATGAAATAGAAAGACTTCATATTTTATGTGTCTAATCTAAATATTTTAATAGGTAGACCAAGTCATGTAAGACTAAATAGTTTTAAATCATTTAAACCATATTTTAAAACCATGAAGCTGCACTATGCTAATCTCAAAGTATTGCAGTACCCTATGGCGGTATGTTCCACCCACCAAGCCCAAACTCAAACTCCGCCTTACAACTAGTTGTCATGTGCATCAGAAAGGAGCCGGTAACGTTCAAAATACAAGTCGTTTTCTCTCACACATGTATTGTTTCAGTTAATAAAAGACAATCCCACAGGAGTCTAAATGGATATCTGATGATGGATGGGCTTCAAACACTCACAGTTAAAGATATAGTTGACCCAAAAATGAAAATTCTGTCATCATTTACTCATCCTCATGTTGTTCTAAACCTGTATAAATTTCTTTTTACTGATGAAGATATTTTGATAAATGATGGAAAAACACAGCTGATTATAACCATTGACTTCCATTGTAGTTAAAACAATATGATGGAATTCAACAGGTATCGTCAACTGTGTGCTTATCGTCATTTATCACGATACTTCCATAATATTTGTTTTCCTACTATGGAAGTCAATAGTTACAAAAGCTGTGTGCTTTTTTGTGTTCATCAAAATAAAAATCTACAACATGAGGATGAGAAAATGATGACAGAATTTAAATTTTTGGGTGAACTATCCCTTTAAGTGCCATTATTAAAGTGACACTTTGTAGTTTCTCAACCTTCATAATATATTTTAAAGACCCTTGTGATGGTACATCAACTTAAAAAAGGTTGAATGACATGTCTACCATAGCCTGACGGGGTCTTTATCGCTTTTACTCCAACTTTTAAACTTGGGGTTTCGGGTAGTAACCCGAGCACAAAAAGAACTACAAAAATCTGTTTTACGGCATACGTCACTTCCTCCACTTTCTCAAATTCGGACGTGAGAGCGCAACTATTTATTTTCCTGATGTTTTTGTTATGGCTGAAGCAGCAACTAAGAAAAAGAAACCCAAGGATACTAGAAAGCGAAAAGCGGAGAGTGACAGAATAAAAGGAAGGACGAGGATCAATTATATTGGGCCAGCGTTCGTTCGCTGACGTAAACTAAAGGAGGAGGAGGAGTTCTTGACCGATGCTAACTTGGCCGTCATGCTTTGGGACTAGTAAGTAATGTTTTATTGCTAGCATATATAAGTCCTGTCTGGCGCCCGAACACTTTTTTTTACGTAAATTTTACTGGAGGCTACTTGGAGAGTGTAGAGAGAGGGACAGTGTTAATTTCGTTGACGAAGACGATGACGAAAAATATTCGTCAACGAACCTTTTTCACGGACGAAAACTAAATAAAAACTAAATAAAATCATATATGATGACGAAGACTAGAGCTGCAACTATCAACTATTTTTTCAACCGATTAATCTATCGATTATTTTTTCGATTAATCGAATAGTCTAATGATTTTTTTATACATATAATTCCCCAACAAATAATAAATGTAACATCTGCCATTAACGCTAACATTTTATTTAAGCATTTTCTTAATTAAACAAACACACAAACCAAAATTTTCAACATGAAAAATAAAGTGGCAGTGCCACTTTAAAAGAGGCATTATTCACCTTAAACAATAAAATAGGCATATATTAATATTTTAAACATTAGTTTATGATTAGTACATGCATTAACTCAGCATTAGTTCAGACTGAAGTAAAAATAAATTCATTGTGATTCATGAACCCTTATATAAGATGTAATGGTTATATTATTACTGTTAATATTATTACTATTAGTAGTACTGCATTCTCATTTAACTTTAACATTTAACTTTTCTTAAGTTCCGGGTAAAAAACAAGTTCAGTTAGTATGATCTTCTAATATTTTATAAACAGCGTTTACGCCGCTGTTACTTTAAATAAACGCATGTCAGGAATACCTTACAAGACAAGCTTCTGTAATATCTGCGCACATATTCGCAAAAAAGACGTTCATTGGGAACTCCGCACTGCCAGCTGGCTTTCAGTGCACGCGGGCACATGCCTATCAGTTCTCAATGTGACAGTAACTTATTATTTCATAACTTCTTAATATAAAAACATGTCCTGCTCTTTATTTACTGTTTCAACATACTGCCCAGAAGCGATGCAATGTCGCGTCTGTCAGGCGTCTCGCAGCTCGTATTAAACGAAGATGTAAACGCAGCTGTATTAAGCACAATATGTATTGATTCTATTGTTTATAGAGTAAGTATAAAAACTTACTGTAATAGTTCAAATTCTTACGCTGACGTCTCGTCATTTTGAGGTCGGAGAGCCCCAGGTTTTCTTCTTTTAAGATGATCATACACAGGTGTTGCGCTGCTGTGGTATGCCATTTCAGTTTTACACAGTATGTGTTTTATTTGGTCTCTGCTTAAAGTATTCCCACACTTTTGATCGCGTTCTGTCTGTTTGGTATAACACTTGTATCACCCGGTCGGAGCTGAAGCCCGCCTTCATTTCAAAATGTAAACAGTGCGACGCATCGACACATTTCCGGCAAATCGACGTAATTACGTAATCGACTACGTCGACGCGTCGTTCCAGCCCTAACGAAGACTGTAACGAAATATAACTGACACTTTAGTTAACGAATAAAAATAAGACGAAAATGTTAGGGAGGGACGAATGGAGAAGAGATCCAATCAGAGCTACTCATTTTGTGGGACAGTTGGGAAGAAATCCAATCAGAGCGAATCTTTGAGGGTAGGTTGATCTACACAGGCAGCAGTCGGCAGAGTCATTTTGAAAACCCGCGGCAAAATTTTTTTTTTTACAACAGGTTGTTTACATACATTATATTTAGTTGTACAGTCTTAGTTCCCAGCTTTGGCTGATTTCAGTTGACTTCGCTCGTTAGCAACACGCTAACGTTTTGCGGTGCACCCGGTCCGAAGACATGTCTCATTAACAACAAAAATGTCTGAGCTAGCGTCTAATCTGGTCACACTACAAATATGACAAGACGACAGCCTGTAAAGACGACTCATCCAGAAATACATGCGAAGGTAAGCATACACGCTAAGGTTATTTTATCAGATAAACCACAGTGTTTTCGCTAAACTTGGAATAACATAGAAACGAAAGGAATACACATCTGAACTGTATTGATTGTATTGGATTGTCTGAATTAATACTGAGTATAAATATTCAGTGTCCTCAAATTGAATGAAATGTGTAACGTTACTATTATAGTAGATGTTGTGGTTTTACATGACTGGACAAAGTGCGTGCGTAAGTGCGTGTGTGTGTCTCTGTCTGTGTGTCTGCGTGCGTCTGTGTGTGCATGTCATTTAGGGACAATGCATATCTTTTTCAGGGACCATGCATATCTTTTTCAGGGACCATGTATATTTTTAGGTAGAGCGGGCCTTATGCTTATTTTATGTGATATTTTTTTTGGTGAAAAAGCCACGGTCAGTTTTTTTGACATTAAGAATAAAATAAAATACGTGTTTTCTATAACAACCATTAAATCTGTGTCTGTATTGCATATTCAAACCTTAATACCATTCCATAACAGACTAAAAAACTTAAGACTAGACTAAAACTCTTATGATATTTCGTCGACTAAAACTAGACTAAAACTAAAAGATTTCAGATGACTAAAATAAGACTAAAACTAAATGGTGTGTTATTCAAAAGACTAAGACTAAGACTAAATCAGAATTTGCTGCTAAAATTAACACTGGAGAGGGAGACTTATATCACGTGACACTGGGGCGTCGTTTTAGCGTCATGGACCTACGACACGGGCAATCCAGGTTTAATTCCCTTTTGAGGCAATTTTTTTAATATAAACTTTAACCAAGCGACCACCGTTACAACTGGCTTGTAAACGTGAGCTACGCAATCATTTGGCGTTTGAAAAAATAAACCCATGAAATTATAGTCATATGACATACTGGAATGCACACTTTGATTTGTCTTCTTTTCCTTTGCGACAGTGCTGCGGCGCTTGTGGCCTCTAGGGGCGCTAGAGGTGAAAAATACATGTCTAGCACCCCCTAGTGGCCAAAAAGTTCCGTGGTGTGCCTTTAAAGGGTTAGTTCAGCCAAAAATAATGTCATTAATGACTCACATTGTTCCAAACTCGTAAGACCTCCGGAAACACAGTTTAAGATGTTTTATATTTAGTCCAAGAGCTTTCGGACCCTCCATTAAAAATCTACGTACGGTGTACTGTCCCATGTCCAGAAAGGTAATAAAAACATCATCAAAGTGGTCCATGTGCCATCAGTGGCTCAGTTAAAATGTGTCGAAGCATCGAAAATCCATTTTGGTCCAAAAATAACAGAAATTACGACTTTATTCAGCATTGTCTTCTATTTCGGTTCTGTTGTGAACCAGTGAAAGAAACTAAAGTCACGTGACTGCAGTGACATAGATGACATACGACGCAGCCGATGTGTTATCTGGGGCGCTCCAGCTGTTATTTTTTGTGCGCCCGAGCTTTTGGGGGAGACGCATGCTGTAAGTTTGTAAACCGGAAGAGAAGAGAATCTTTGTTGAATAAAGTCGTAATTTTTCATTACATGAAAGTCGCCGTCATGTTTCTACAGCAGCCCTAAATGGACAAACTGACCTATAGAGCGCGTTTTATCACTATGTTTCCCTCAAAAGCTCAGGCGCACAAAAAAAACAGCTGGGGCGCACCAGATAACACGTCAGCCGTGTCGTACGTCATCCGCATCACTGCAGCCACGTGAATTTTATTTTTGGGTGAACTATCCCTTAAAGTCCCATTACAAAGCAGGAAAGGCGCAGGATATATTACTCTATGTGTTCGGCTCAATAAAATAATTAATAAAATAAGGAGAATAAATGATGGGCTTTTTTAAGAGGGGCGGGGGGTGAAAGGTTTAAAGGTGCAATGTGGGACTTTTAGTGGCACTTAGTAGTGAGATTGCATCCAACTGCTCAATCCACAGCTCGCAACGCATGGTGAAGCTATGATAGCAATCACAGAAAAAACATGTCATCGTCTGAGACAATATAGTGAGGAAATGCGCTCCAAACAACATTTTTTCCGTTTAGGGCTACTGATGAAACATGACGGCGACTTCCATAAGGGGACTCGCGATGTATGTAGACAAAACATAGGTAGATAATACACCACTGATAATTTAGTTATGTAGCCCTATATCATATTGCATTTCTGTCCTAAAAGTCCCACATTGCACCTTTACGAATGTACAGATGTACTGTAATGTAAATGCGGTTTCCCGTGAGAACTCGAGAGGAACTGACTTTGCAAATCTGTTTGCAAATGTTCGCATGCAATTCAATTCCATTGATGGCTTTTGAAACGTGTCTTACATGTTCACATACATTGAAAGTGCTGTATGTGGCTTTGTAGTTTTGTTCTTCTGTTCTTACTGTCAACTAAGTTACTCATGTTTTTCTATGATGTCATTTATCTGTCAGATAAAAGATCTTTCTTTTCAATCAGTTCATGTGAATAAATGTCTTAAACCACAGTTTCACGCCATAAATTCACACACATAAATCATGCAACAGTCTGTCTACAGAAGCCCTGGAACTAGCTGATGTCTGATATGACAGTCTTAAAGCATCGATCTTGACAGATGTGGAAACTGTTAGTGTAGGAACAATCTGAAAATAGGTTTCCATTGAAAGCAAGCTGCTCCTGATCTACTCCTTTAATAGTTATTGCGATGATTCATTCATCGTTGGCTAATATTTTGGTGTAAACAAGACAGATAAAGACGAGACTTTCCATTGTGGTGGGAGTGAGGGGGAAGAGGCAAAACACACAGTGACTCATTTCCATAAATCCATGACTGAACAGCTTTCTTTAGATATGGGTTTCAACATTGACAAAAACATTTCTTTAAAATATTTTACCACGTTTTGAACTCATTGAATTGTTACAACACTGATAAAAAATTTGTTAAAACAACTTTGTTTTGCATGTTAATTTAACCTACTATTTTAAGTTACAACATAAAAACAAGTTGACATTGTTAAACTAAATTTATAAAAAATATATGTTAATTTAAAATCATTTTACAATGAATGAACAAAAGTGAAACAGCTTTGGTGACCTTGGAGTGCTATTATGTTAGTCATAAATAGTCAGATGGTCTCACAACTATTGTGTCATCTGTCTGTGTTAAGAGAGATCACGCTCTGATGATGATGATGACTCAATCACGAGACCCCCATTCATTACAGAAAGTGAAAGCGTGTGTAATTGTTTCTCTTTCACAATAACATCGCTCAGCATGTCTGTAGCTTTGATGAGTCCTTTATGAGTTATTCAAGACCACACATGATTGCTACATAAATAAATATTGATTAACAGTATAATCTTTCCACTGCATGTAGCCCCTCATACAGGTTATTAATGACTTACTTTGTTCAGATTAAATTTTTTCTAAACACGCAACGCGACCGTTGAAAAAGACAGACCTCTAGTATAAAAATGAATGGGAAAAAATTAAAAACACTCTTTCGGGGGAACTCTAAAATGTTAGCTGAGCAATTTCATGCTTGGGCTGGGTTTCGATTCAATTCGAAGAATCGATTCGATTCCGATACTCAAGATCTTGAATCGATTATCATTATTCGATTCGATTTGATGGGATCTGATCTGATATTCAAGGTTTTTTGAAAAAAGCATTTTTCCCAGCTGTTACCTGAATTACAGTTTTCAAAACAACTGCTTGCTTGCTTAAGGTTACTGACCGCCATGTTCACTATTTTAATGTCCTTCCACCTCGCGAGCATGCGTGAATTCAATGACGCGGCAAGTTTAAGTTATTAATTATTAAATCGATCCTCTGAATTATGGATCGATCTTTAGAAATTAATATGAAAATCGATTCAGAATTGGTGAATCGATTTTTTCAACACAGCCCTATTTCATGCAGCAAAAAAAGAAACAAGTTTTACCAAAAGTTCCTGATACGTCAGAGGTCAAATTTTTTTTGGTTCTTTAAAGAGCCGTCCCTTCTCCATTTGTTGGGTATTTTTACTTCTTCAGTAGTTTGTGCACTTTAATTCACAGAATTTTAAAGTACGTTGTCTCCTAAAAACTTTTTTGTCACATGCATAACACGTATTTTTCCCTCATCTAAAATCGTAAACATAAGTGTAATTTTTCTGATGCCTGGACAACTTACCTTCCTTTGTCCTATTGTCTGTTCCCACAAATATGACCAACAGATGCATTTACTAAATTTGCGCCTCAACCAGCAGTAGGTGAAACTTAAAGGAAAACACCACCGTTTTTCAAAATTGTACAATTTTCTTACCTCAACTTAGACGAATTAATACATACCTATATTTTTTCAATGTGTGCACTTAATCCTTGTACAGAGCTTTGTAAATGCGTTAGCATTTAGCCTAGCCCCATTCATTCCTATGGCTCCAAACAAAAGTTTTATTTTGTGCCACCATACTTACTCGTGTAAATAACAGTCTTTAAATAGGGAAAACATGGAAGTGTTTGGTGGCTTCTAAATTCATCCCTGTTTGGATTCATAGGAATGAATGGGGCTACGCTAAATGCTAACACATTCACAGCACAGATTAAAAGTGCATGCATTGAAAAAAGATAGGTATGTATTAGGGCTGAATAATAATTCTATGTCGATAAATGTTGCGGTATATATTTTAACAATAACATTGATATGGCTTCTAAACACATTTCCGATATACATTACAGCGTCCTGTGGCCGTTCGCATGTCATGTCTAAAAGCATGTGTTAAATGCGCTTTTTCCTTCAGAGCGCGTGGCGTCTTTCGCAGCTTAGCAACCATGAGCCGAGCATTCCGGAATAAGTAATGCCTGATCGGATTTCAATCGCTCATCTGTGCCTCGCGTCAAATCATATCATTGTTATTATACGATCAATGAATCTGGTGTTCACCCAGAGAAGAGGTGCGCGGTTAGTTCGCATCAAGTCACAGCTTCCAATGGTGACACCATATAGATGTAATGAAACACAAACTGAACTACGAATGAGAAAAATCAGGTTCATGTGTCAAAAAAGGGGGAAGAAACGTGCAATAGATAAAAGTATGTAGGCAGCTATTGTTCTCTTTATGAGTATATGTATATGATGTAGTATGCTGGTATCTAATATATGTTTATGTAGCTTGCTATGCAATTACAAATAGAGCTTTGATATAAATGTTTCTGTCCAACTATCTTATGTATCATTAAATAGCCTACTACCATTCAAAAGTTTTAGGGTCACTTTCACTTAGGCTATTTAATAATATTTTTCCACATACTACTATAATATTAAATTGATAAAAATTATGGAACTATGAAAGTTAATACTGTGACTGTTACAGACATTAGTTTTGGGCATTCTTTGCAGTTTATCCCAAGGCTTTTTAACATCCATACCGATATCGGATTTATACCGTATCGGATGAAATTTTGAAGTATACGGTCAATAAAAATTTTGGCCATATCTGTATAGTTGAGGTAAGAACATAGTCAAATATTGAAAAACGGTGGTGTTTTCCTTTAATATATTAGGGTATAAGATTATATTGTGGGGTATAATTTTGCTATGATGACATTCATTGGGATATTATTTTCAATTTAAACTGCCATGATTAATTGTATTTATATTACAGATTACACAATGCAGGCAAATAATGTACCCATTTATTTATTACATAAAACACAGCATACAAAACAGTCACAACTTTTTTCAAAAGCTGTAAATATCGGATTTACAAGGAAAAAATAACGCATGTTTAAAAAAAAATCAAAAAGTGAAAAAGCCTTGGTTTGCTGAATAAATTACTTTTTTTATTTTCAAACAGCTTTAGACTTTATTAACTGTTTATGTCGCAATGTTTGCTGTTACTTTAATATTTTGGACAGAGCTCCATTTTTTTATATGTATCAAAAGGATTTTTTTACAGATTCATTTCTGGCACTACCCAGTGGTTTCTATGGTCTCTGACAATTGTACCACCATGACTGCAAAACCTTTTCGATGACTCTATTCGACTGTAAAGTTTTTGATGATATCTGGCAGGCATTGCCAAGATGTTCAAGATGTCAGCTGACTTACTCAAAAATGCTGAAAAAAGTTGTCACTTTTAAAAGGCTCCTATTTACATGGTATACATGTCTCCATTTGGTACCAATTGGTATCTTGGATATACTAATATGAGCTCTTTAGGTGCAAACGTGTACTTTTTAACGGGTAAAGCCCCATTGCAAATTGCGTTTTTGATGCAATGAACTGATTGAACCACCTAGACCCTGCCAAGCTCAAACGGGCTTAAACCATGAAGTTTTCGAAATGCCCACGCTAAACAATCGTGCATACAGATAATCGGGGAAACTATCAAGCGGCTCTACTGGTTACCATCCCATCTTTCCACCAGAGTGGGAGTTTATCTTTTTGTTTTTTAGGTGGTTGTTCCCCCAATAACGAAAGAGAATAGCACATATTAGGCCCGTGATAATGTCACAGCCCACTCCTATCAGAATCAGCCGTTCTCCACCTCCACGGGACAGGGAAAATCACAGAAAAGCAGAAACAGGCTTTCCACTCGACGGTTGTGTCAGACTCGGGCAGGCCGTGATGATATCTTACTGAGGGCAATACGTTTATCAATGACGTCTACTCTGTTTCTTATCACACATCACAATTGCATCTGTTTCCTAACCTCTCTCTCTCTCTCTCTCTCTCTCTCTCTCTCTCTCTCTCGATTTCCCTTCATCTCTTTTGTGTAGCTGAAAATGAAATCAAGATATGCTAATGTGATGTTCTTATCCTGATCTGTGGTGTACAAAGGAAAATTACGTTTAAAACCCCATCACACATGTCGTGCCTTTTTTACCCACAAAAAGCGTGTCTGGCAACATGTGCTCACTGTGAACTATTAAACAATAATGCATTTCAGATGCATGTAAGACAATGATGACTATACAGTACTCTGCAAAAGTCTTAGGCCACCATTAGATTTGTTTGTTTTTGTAATGGTATAGGGATGATATAAAATTATTTCAGAATACTCTCTCTTTATCAGAATACAACCAGAAAATATTTTTATGTAGTATTGCAACATTATAAAAGTGGCCTATAAGCCTGATGTGTGAAGTATTTAGGGTAACCCTTACGAAAACTAACCATGTGTTTGTTTTTTGTGGTAAAAGTGTAGTATCTATGGTTTTTTGGTTTATTGATTACTAATCAGCAAACCATGTTTTTTTAAACCATGGTTAATTTTCACTTGAGCAATAGCAGGCAACTGCAGGATCTCTTAAACCTGAAATTAAATCCTAATTTCTAATTCTAATCGAATGACTTCAGGACTTCAGTCTCCTCAAAAAAAACTCAAGATGTGTTTTGTGCCAAGAGAGGTGACACTTAATACAGACTGATGCCTGAAGAAGACATTTAGTTCTGAAAATTTAGGTTTGAATTTAATTTTGTGTTCATATTTCTGTACGTATCTTAAAAAACTAGTGAAAAAATAAATATGGATGGACATTAAAGGAATAATATTTTACTATGTTCTTACCTCAACTTAGATGAATTAATACATATCTATCTTTTTCAATGCATGCACTTTTAATCTTTGTACAGCGCTTTTTGAATGTGTTAGCATTTAGCCCCATTCATTCCTTAGGATCCAAACAAAAGTTTTATTTTGTGCCACCATATGTGTTACTACTTATATAACAGTCTTTAAATCAGAAAAACATGGAAGTGTTTGGTGTCTTTTAAATTCATCCCTGTTTGGATCCTAAGGAATGAATGGAGCTAGGCTAAATGCTAACACATTCACGACGCTCTGTACAAAGATTAAGTTCACGCATTGAAAAAAGATAGGTATTTATTAATTTGTCTAAGTTGAGGTAAGAACATAATAAAATATTGAAAAACTGTGGTGTTTTCCTTTAAAACTTTGCTAAAATAACAAAGCTGGCGATGGTGGCCTAAGACTTTGGTACATTAGGCTACATATACAGTGTTTATCAAACTTTATACATTATACACTAACTAATTTAACTAATTTTACAAATGTACTAGTAAATGTTGAAATTGCCACTATTGTTTATCATTGATTATGATTATCATTGTTTATTATTATGATTGTTAGTTTATGATAACTATTGTAGTAACCCACTAATGAAACTTTATTGTAAAATGAAACCTTTTAAGCTGCACTTTTTTTATTAACATTTCTGCCTACACTGTCAAAAAAAGAGTCCAAAAATGATTCCTAGCTGTCACTGGGACAGTACCCTTTTTAAAAAGTACACCTTCGCACTCGAAGAGTTTATATTAGTACCTCCAAGATACATATTGTTACCAAACGTATACATATCCGTACCTAAATGATACATATCAACATATTAATGATACTTTTTTGTAGTGGTACCTGGAAAAGTGGGGTATGTTCTTTAATTTGCACCCCATTTTTTGTTTCGTATCGGTTTGTTGTTTTTATTTGAGCCTTCATGCATATTACACATTGGAACACATTTTTGTTCATGGTCAGGGACTATTTTTTCTAGCGGAAGGAATGCTTTTTATTGATTTAACTTCATGTATACTGCACCCTGCACTACACCAATGTAGTTGTGCTGCCGCTCCCAACCTATGGAATGCTCTTCCTGAATACTTGAGGGCCCCACAAAGGACTGAGATTTTTAAAAAGGATCTTAAAACATACCTTTTTAAAAGATCTTTTAATGTTTAATTACTTTTTTAATCGTCTTTTATTAACTATTGTTTGTATAAATTGTGTGTTTTATAACCTTCTTCAATATGTATTTTGTAGCACTTTGAGATTTTCTTAAAAATGTAAAGTGCATTATAAATAAAAGCCATTATTATTATTATTATGTAACTGACCCAGCTTGGGACCTTTTAGTTTTTACCATTTTTTTCTGACAGTGTATAAAACAACTATGTTGGAAGTGAACAGATCCTAAAACCTTACATCCCATCTTTCAGCAGGAGGGGGCAGTATTTTACTAAAATAATTTACTCTTCCTGTAAATGGTTTCGTTTAAGGGGGTCTTTAATAGATGGATCAATCCATTAGATGTAAATGCTGTAGATTGTGCTGCTACATTTAAATGTCTATCAACACAGCTCTTTGTCTGTGTAATGGTGTAATTATGGTATCGTGTAGGTGATTAACTAATTCATAACCAGAGAGAATTTGACCCATGGACAACTTAAAGTGGGTCTTATGTTGTGAGATGTAATAAGCGATAACATAAATGTTTTTTTTTTTGTGAATGTAGGTTAATTTAGTTGGGATATTCATATAAAAATCATATTCACTGCATACAAGCATTTCTCAAGATGGGGTCCGGGGTCCACTAGAGGGCCTCAATAGACTAAAAAGACAGCCTGCTTTAAAATAAGCTTAAGATATCTTTTTGTGTCTGCTTATTTTTATAAAAAAATATAGGCTTACATTTTATTTAGTTATGCCTATAGCTATATAATACTGTATTTTGGGTAGAAATTGTGAGTGGACTGCTCTTTAAATATTCTTGTGGATAATATTGGGGGACCTTAAAGTGAACAAGCTGCTGTATTGTGTTCCAGATAAAGCAAAGTTGAAATTTAATCATTTGCATGAATGGATATGATTTTGTTAAACCATGAAAAGATTAGTGCCTTATAATATTGCATTCAAGTTGAATGTCTTTATGAATAATCAATGTGCTTTACCGTTTCATTCATACCATAACGTTCAAATCAGCATTTCTGGTGTTAATTTTTAGCATGCGTGAACAGAAATATCTTCACACACTTCAAGCTAGATGGAGGACATTGAAAGGGCAGGAAAATCCACCGAAATATGAGCACTACTTTCGGTTTTACCCAACCGCGATAGGAGAAAGACTGAATAAACTGTGATACGTTGAATCAGATGTTCCTACTATCTGAAGCGACACACACACACACACACACACACACACACACACAATTTATGGACAGACTGTCTCACAGTAATGTCTATATAGCTGGTGGTTTTAGTTAACATTTTTAGTCACCTCAGGATGATTACTCAAAATAATCCCACTGAAACTTTTTAAACGGTGTTAAGCTCAAATGTATTCACGTGTCCAAGTATGCGTTTAGCGAATGAAATTAGAAACTCATAAAATATTTGCCCTACCATTTCACTTTTCTATGTTTTGATAAAGTGCCCGCGTGCTGGTTGGAATCTTCCATCAAGTTTATTAGAAAAGTGTCGAGTGACAGATCTGAGTCAGCGAAACAGTCGTACGTACCTGTGCACGCGGCTGTCGTCCCCCACCCCCACTTCCTGTGAAGTTTACGAACACACAACAGCTCTGGTAAGAATAAACCAACAAGCGTGGGAGTTAACAAAGACCAGCTTCCTAGAATAAGACACAAACTAAAACAAACATTATTACTAAACAAACACGGCACCTGATAAACACGATTAAACGCCGGTGTGCGAGCGTGATGTCTGCGCAATAGGCAGAGAAAAAAATCCAAAAGATTACTGATCTCAGTGTTTGTGATGTTTGTAGTGGCAGACCGCACTCTCAGGTCATCCTACACATTTGTACAGGTTACATCTCCCAAGACGAATGACTCACGCGTCTTCTCATTGTGAAGATCGGATGATTACATGAGTCAGAGAAAACTGTGCATTTAAAATAAATTAAATGAAAGTCTTGCAAGTGAAGCATTGTTCACCGATGAAAGTGTCAGTCGGTGTGGACAAGCGGAAAAAGTCAAACCGCAGCGCTGCAGATGATCCGCTCAAATGAGTAAACGCGACACCTGCGTCTGTTCACTCGCGAGCAAGTAATGATAAAAACCACAATGAGGTGTTGTATACTTTTTTATTTGATTCAATTAAAAGAAAAATTAACAAACATTTTGTTTTAAAATCATCCACATCTCATTTAAAGATAAACGATTGCCAAAAAGAAATTAACAAAAAGTCACAAAAAAGTTTATAGTGAGTGACCATTTAAACTGGTGCACACATGCTTGGTTATGCCACGTGTGAAAACCAATCTCTTGTTATTATTGACATCTTGTTGGCACAGTGCTTCAGCGCACACATATACACCTCACTACTGAATAGTGTGTCAACATTTTTTACTGGATGAAAAGCAGCAGAGTAGCTAATGATTCATATTTCCAACGAGAGACAAAAGCCCTTTCACACAGCCCGTTGATCCCACAAAATCCCATACATTTGCCTAGCGTGCTTTCTGTGTGAACACAAACCTTTTTTCGTAATTGATTTGAGATTGTTCCCGTAATGATGACGTAACAGTTCTGGAAAGCGTCCTGTGTAAACAAAAGGCAGAAACGATGCTGCAAGGGGCCTGACGTAGTGAGGACGCGTGTGTCATGAACTTATCATTCAGCACTGGGGGTTTAAATGCACATCAACATTTAAGACAAAAAATGTCTGCAAAGTGAACATAAGCAGAGATCATGGAGCTCCACACTATTCGAGCTGAAACTGAAATCCATCGACAGCTTAAAGAAACACTTCACTTTTTTTGAAAATATGCTCATTTTCCAGCTCCCCTAGAGTTAAACATTTGATTTTTCTGTTTTGGAATCCATTCAGCTGATCTCCGGGTCTGGTGTTAGCACTTTTAGCATAGCTTAGCATAATCCATTGAATCTGATTAGACCATTAGCATCGCACCTAAAAAAAAATAACCAAAGAGTTACGATAATTTTCCTATTTAAAACTTGACTCTTCTATAGTTACATCGTGTACTAAGACCGACAGAAAATTAAACGTTGTGATTTTCTAGGCAGATATGGCTAGGAACTATACTCTCATTCTGGTGTAATAATCAAGGACTTTGCTGATGTAACATGGCTGCAGCAGGCGTATATTACGCACTGCCCGAAAATAGTTCCCTTGGTAACTTTCAATAGCAGGCAGGGGCGTCAGACCAGGTGTAAAACCAGTACTGATTACCAGTGCCCCAAAGCAAGAGAGGGCCCTTATAAAGTCTGGAATATATTATGAGGGTGGGGCATGGGGGCCCATCTGGACTGCCTATGCATAGGGCCCAAGATCTTGTGCAACGCCCCGGATAGCAGCGGACTATTTTTGGGCAGTTTCTTAACTCTTTCACCGCCATTGACTATATATCTCGTCAATCAAGAGAAAACACTTCCCTGCCAATGACGAGTATTTCCGGCTTTCCGCAATACCGCTATTATCCACCAGGTGACGCCCTTCCACAACTTTTTAAACCCGGAAGTATTGCCCTATGGCTGCTGCATGTCCGTGTCTGTTTTTAAGATCGCTCTGAATGGGATCTCTATGAAAAGTCCGTCACAAAAATGAAATTATCTCTGCTTTTTGCTCAAAATGTGGTGTTTTTGCAGAAACCTACCCATATTCAAAAGCTGATTACAAAAGAACCACTGAAGGTAGGATGAAACGTTTTTTTTTTTTTTTTTTTTTTTTTTTGAAAGCAGAGGGTCTGTTCTTTCATTTGGTATATTGTATGTTTATATATTTAAAGAAGAACATTTTCTGGAAGGCATTAAACTTTTGTGAAAATCACGAAAAACTCTGGCGCTGGCTGGCAACTTTTTTTTAAAACGCTGGCGGCGAAAGAGTTAATATTGTTGCGCCTCTTACAGCCATGTTACATCAACAAAGTCCTTGATTATTATGCCATTTTTAATTTTCCCTCGGTCTTAGTATACGATGTAACTACAGAAGATTCAAGTTTTAAATAGGAAAAATATCGAAACTCTGGTTATTTTTTTAGGTGCAATGCTAATGGTCTAATCAGATCCAATGGATTATGCTAAGCTATGCTAAAAGTGCTAACGCCAGACCCGGAGATCAGCTGAATGGATTCCAAAACACTCAAATGTTTAACTTTAGGGAAGCTGGTAAATAAAGAAATTTTCGAAAAAAGTGGAGTGTCCCTTTAAGCTGTCGATGGATTTCAGTTTCAGCTCGAATAGTGTGGAGCTCCCTGATCTTTGCTTCTTTTGAGTTTGCAGACATTTTTTGTCATAAATGTTGATCTGCATTTAAACCCCCAGTGTCAAAGTGCTGAACGATAACTTCATGTTGCGATGACACAAGCGTCCTTACTACAGCACGCCCCTTGTGGCATTGTTTCTGTTGAACTGTTACGACAATGTTAAAAAAAAAGAGTGTCCCCCTTAAGCATGTCATGTACTTTTTTATGATCTTATTATAATGAAAAATGCATGTGCATGTTCTCAAAATCACAGATAATAAGCAAATTTACGACAATTTTTTATAGAAAAGCAAATCATGCGCTAGCTTATGATCTTATTATAATGAAAAAAAGTGCATGATTGCAAACACAATACAGTTCACGTCTTTACCGGATCTTTAAACGATGTGTGTAAACCCACGCACGGATTCTGGAAATTAATTGGCAGTGTGAATAAACCAAAATCAAACAATCCCCAGACAAATCCCAGACACATTTTACGCATATTTTCCATAATCTGTGTGAAAAGGGCTAAAATGTTTTGTCTAATATGGCAGATTTAGTGGAGTAACGCAATCACAGCAATATGCCAAAGTGGTCATCTATGTACAGTATGTATATGCTTCAATTTCAGAAATTTTTATATAAAATTGATAGAAAAATGACAGGAGTTTCATGTTTTGGGTGAACTGTTCCTGTAAAGTTTATGTGCGATCATGGGATCAAATGCATGAACACTTGACTCTCCCGCCAAATGTAAGATGTATAAATACCTAAAGATAATTAGCTAAAGTTGAATTAAATAGTTAACGAAATAATTTCAAATAATAAAAATATGTGCAAAACAAGCTATAATTTAAAATGAATCTTTCTTTACAAACGATATGACAGTATACTCAGACATCTGTCAATGATCAAGTGAAATGTCTTAGTTAAGGTGTTATTAACCCATTGTGCACCGACCTCCATTACATTCAACCCTGTAACACTTTGGTGGAATAGACATTGCACAAAATATCTTTTGAAACAGAAACAAGTTATGTTTTTTTTTTACTTTAATTACAGTGTACTTATTACAAGTAAAATGCAATATTTACAAACACCAACTAAATGTGGCACAGTACATTGCAGATGCAGTCTTTTATGTACAGAAGAAAATAAAGCTGCATCAAAGGTTTTCATGTTTATGTCTTATTTGTCTTCCTAAACAACTGATTTGGCAGAGGTCTTAAACACTATATACACACACTAATATACTGACATGATTCATGTATTTCTCTTCATTAACTGGAATAGAGTGCTGCGGTCATGACATAGTTTCGTCAACCAAAACCCGGAAGCAAGCATTTGGTCACTTTCATGTCCCTCGTAAATAGGTTTTCTTTTTTTAGATGGGGTTTTGGATAAATGCATAAAAAGGTCTGTAAGTAAGTATGTTTCATTTATATAGCACATTTAAACACAGCAAAGCTGACCAAAGTGCTGAACAGAGTATAGAAAAATAATAATAAATAAAATAAAATCAGAATAAAACAACCTGGAAGACAATATACTAAAATAACACAGTAGTTAAATTATATTAAACGCCTGGGAGAAGAAATAAGTTTTCAGCCTCTTCTTAAAAATGATAATACAGTAGAAGGTGCAAGACGAATATCCTGTGGCAACTGATTTATTTTTACAAGATCAAAGTTACAGGTTTGCCTAGAAAGTGTCTGTGAAGTTTCGGCTCAAAATACCCTACGGATTATTTATTATAGCATGTCCAAAATGCCCGCGCGTCTGTATGTCTGTACCTTTAAATGCAAATGAGCTACAACTCCTCGCTACCTAACCAGTAAAAAAAGATCTGATTCCTGTAAATACAGTATAAGACAATAGTATCTTTAGCCACTAACAAACACATTTAGAAAAGCTTTTAGGTAAAGTAACCAGTCAGTCAGTCAGTGGCTATGGGCGGGGCTTTATCAGTGTGATGTCACATTAACAAGCCAATCAAAACAGCATGTCTAATGTGACTACTTTGGTTTAAAAGGAATATAAAAATGAGAAGAGGGTATTTTTAAAGTGTAGGGTGGTTGTGTTCACACATTGACAGCAATACACATTTGTCCACACACCTTATCAAAGTGGTTTTGCAGAATACTTGATTTGCCTACAACAATAAAGTGGTTCTCAAACTGGGGGCGGCGAAATGGTGCTTTATGTTTTATGGCACTTTTTTAAAAAACAATAATTTTTCATAAATTTTGTATAATTAAACCTCCAAAAATATGGCTACACAGGAAAATCCCCAGTGTTAAATCAACTCTACCAGTGTTAAATCAACACTATTTGGTGTTTATATAATCCACACCAAGATCGGTGTTAAAAAAGACTGGTGTTAAAAATATAACTCTGAATCAGTGTTAAAGTTAATGAGATAATGATGTGATGATTAAGACTAATGGTGAACACCTGCTGGTCATTCAAATCAATTACATTTTGGACATTTTCCTGTCTCTAAATTTTTATTTTGATGACTCGTTTTCTGGAGAAAATACTAAAATAATAAAGAAAGACTAAATGCAATAGATGAATACTGTTGGGTGTATGCCTCCAAAAGCTGCAATCTTTCACGTTTGCCTCTCTATCAGCATCTCTGTTTGAAAAATAAAACGATAACTTGCAGAGTTATTTTCTAAATGGATAAGTTTAACTTCTAAACAGCTGTCAGAACAAAATACAAGTGCTCAACTATTCCAGCATCCACACGCGTGATTTAGTAGACAAATCTTCTTTCTGATGTGATGTCTCACAAGTCAAATAGACATTTATCGCAAAATGTATCACATTAAATCTTAAGTTTGTGTTTGTTATGAGTTCATTTGAAGTCACCATTACTGTGATTAGTGTTTCATTTAGTTAGGCATTTGTCCCTTGACCTTCACTGATTTAACTCTCCTCTTTTAGCAATAGCAACAATGTTTTAGTAAGACCACTTGTTCATTGCTTCATGTAGAGGGAAAACCTTCCAGACCTTCTCAGTTTATTTTTATTATATTCCACTCTACAAATCATTGAAACATTTGATCACAAATTAATTATGAAGAAACAAGCATATAAAAAGCTCTACGCAAATGACATTGTATTGAATAAAACAGCCATAATGCTTTAGTGTGTTTTTGTTTTTTTTCTTAAGAGAGACTTCATGATTTCTGATACAAATCTCAACAATGGTGACAGTTAATGGTAAGAAAGTTGCTAAATTTTTGTCATGTTGCAATGCATGATGGGATTTATGATTGAGTTTTCTACAATCCTGATACCCAGCATGCATTGCGGCATGAAGCTTTGTTGTTAATTGTCACCATGATTGTGTTTTATAGGCTGATTGTTGATGTCTCAGTGTGTCTGACTAACATCACAGATAAGATTTGGGTAAACAATATTTAACTCTTCAGGGTATGTGGACTTCTCCAGCGCTGTTGGATTTCATGGGAGCCTCACAGGGTTGGCAGAACATATATTAAACAGTAATTCAGTGATTACTTTTTTATGATATCATTGAATCCCAAGACTTATACTTTCATAATAATTAACATAGTAACAGTAATAAACTTCACTTCTCTCATCTTCCTCTGCTTTAACAGATGTGTTTTATAAACACACTGCTACAATGAGCAGAAGAAAATGAACACTTAACTTCAAGACCCAAGTACCCAACTAAAGGAAACACTAATCGGAGCAATGGTGACTTACTTTATTAACCAGATATACAGCAGTTCTTCAGAAGTTAAACCTATCATCCATGTAACTCTGCAAGCAAGTTGTAATTTTAGTTTTCAAACAGAGATGATGATAGTGTTCATTTAACTATATATGGTGATTTCATCTATTGCATTTCATAATTTGGCTTTCTTCCTCATTTTAGTATTACTTTCTCCAGAAAAAGAGTCAACAAAATAAAAAATTTAAGACAGGAACAATTCCAAAATTGAGTTGATTTGACATGGAATGACCAGCAGGTGTTCACTATTAATGACTCAATCACTTCATTATCTTATTAACTTTAACACTGATTTAGTGTTTTTTTAACACCAATCTTGGTGTGGATTATATAAACACCGAGCAGTGTTAATTTAACACTGGGGATTTTGCTGTGTACTAAACAACAGAAACATGTTGTATAAATGTAATAAATATGTTTATTTAACGCAGTGGTTATTTAACCCAAATTTTACCCACATTTTGTGTGGGAAAGCAGTACAGGGTCTTGATGTGCAGGTCTAAAAAAAATATTTTCCGTCGGCAGTCAAAGCTTTAAGTACAGATAAAATAATGTGAGATACTGCCACTGTGTTTTTAATTTATACTTCTTTTTTACTACTTGTATGTTTTAATGCATGTAACATTTTATGAATGGTATATACTTGTTTTTGGACGATTTCCATGACAAATTTTCCAGTGATGGGACTACTAAAGTATAAAGTAATGTTGTAAAAGTCAACATGTTTTGTTTAATTAAAATGTAACATTTTAGAATGTTTTATGTCATACATTTTCTTTGGGGGGCCCGCGAAGGGATGCACCGTGCACAAGGGGGGCTGTACGGCAAAAAAGTTTGACAACCATCGTACTAGACAACTGCTATGACTGGAGTCTGGATGCGAGTCATATCATATATTGGTTTCCATCCAAGTTAGATAAAAACATTAAAGTTTTCTGAGCCAAAAACATAATATAAAAGTCATAATGTATAACCACTTTAACGTAAACACTCTTTTAGATGTAAAATGAGATTTTATTCATGAGCTGCGGGTTTGTTGTTGGATGCAATAGCGCTTTTTACAGCCCCATCCTATTTAAAAAGCCTGCACTGCATTCACAAAGCGATCTGTTCTGAACAATACGATTGCATATCTTGTTAAAAACAAAGACTTCTGTCGATTATGGGTCATTTTTGCCGCAAGTTTAAAATAAAATAGCTTTTGTTGAATATTTTATGGAGGTTTTGATTTTTTTTTAAGTTTTCACTTAATCAAAAATATACAGATTTTTATAAAATTTTTATAACTTATTGCACATTTATTAAATGTAAAATTTTTCATCAAATTCACCCATGTGCTTGTTTTTCTGTACAGTTGGTCTCTGAATCATGGTAGTCAAGCTTTCTGATGGTAGGGACCCCTCACATATGATAAATCCAGAGGGACCCCATTCCTAATATATATCCATGTCTTTTAATAAAGAATGTATTATAAAGACAGCAAACTGTTTACAAACTTAAATAATTGCCATACACTTTTTGTTTTTTCATTTTTGGGGACCCCTTGTACCCTTCTGAGGGACCCCTGGTCTAAACCATGAAAACACCAAAGTAGTTCTCAGCCGAATTTGACAACACAATCATACAGTTTTTCACCCTGACGAAAAGCGCATCACCTTCGAACAGATGAAAGACTCCGCTGAGATAGCTGTTGTCCAGGGTTCCTGGTCTCATGGGTTTAGGATGCAACCTGCTAGACTGGAGAAGCAGGATCTCACCGGGGTAGCGAGGTGAAATCCGGAGGACAGAGTGGCTGAAAGAGGTGCTGTTCTCCTTGAAGTGGACCTTGGAGTAGACCGAATAGTATCCTTCCTTCTGTATGATGAGTTTTCCCTCATTTACTTTGTGTTTTACGTGGTACAGTATAGATTCCTGACTGATGGTCCACAGCACGATATCTGCTGCTCCGGTATGATCAGGATGTCGACCAGCTATGTAGGAGAGAAAAGGGTCAGCATCATACAAAGGGTTCAGACGCATATGACAAATTTTTAATGCAAAGGATGATGCAGGAGTACAGGAATCTATACAGTTAAATGCAGAAATCAAATATTTAATAAAAATTTATTTGTAAAACAAACTCAGATTTAAATCAACTCTTCTGTTTGTTTAATGGTCTGACTAGTGTTTAAACTGAACTCTGGAACAAATACGTAGTCGAAAATAACAAATGTTTTGGTTTCCTAAATACAAGGAGTTTACCGGAAGTTACGTTTGTTCCACGAAAGCAGTTTGTTTATGTTGTTACTGCTGAAACCGTCTATAGAAGATCCGTAAAGTCGCAAAGATTAAAGGCTTAAACCGAAAGAGATATTATTTCTAACAGTGAAGGCTTATCCATGCCTTCCTAAAATGCCTTATTCACGCATATCTACATCACTGTGTGGTAAGATTTGCATAACACCGCCAAAATGTACATGCAAAGAAAAATTATGTAAAATTTATTCTCGCTGTAGAAGCTATTGTTGCCGCCGCCATGTGCTTTGAGGGCTGATCTTGCAAATATGGTAAGGATCGTAACATTTCCGTCACGCGCTTGAGGTATTCGGCCAATCAGAACACACTGGATGGCTGGCCAATCAGAGCACACTACGATTTTCAGAACGACAAGGTTTGTAAAAATCGACGCGTTTTAGAAAGGTGGGGCATAGAGGAGCAAAAATAATCTACGGTATGTAGAAAATTATTTGTTTTTTTAACCTTAAACCACGTTAACACATTGCATGTCACATGTCCCCTTTATAAATGAATTGATCATATAATCTAAAAAGTAACTACATTGTGTAGCTTCAGCACACCATGGCTGAGTAAAATAAATTTTTATGATTACAACTTATTTGTGTTGTATTTTATGAAATCCTGCTATGCATATGAAGTAACCGTTTTATAAACGCAATAAGCCCCGCGAAGCAGTGGGTTACCAGTGCATTTTATAACAGCTATGGGGCGTTGTTAGGCACGACGCAAAGCCCCTTAGCTGTTATAAAATGCACTGTAACCCCACAGCTTCGCGGGGCTTATTGCGTTTATAAAACGTTTACTTCATATGCATAGCAGGATTTCATAAAATACAACACAAATAAGTTGTAATTATATTAGTACAAATATTTCTCTTCCGCCAAACAAAGTAGTTCCTCAGAATCAAGTGACTGAAACAGAGCGCAGTTACCAACCAACACAGACGCAGCAAAGACACAATAAAAATATGATTAAAGACTGTGGTGTTTATTTTTATAAATCAAAATTCATCTAATTTATACATTAACATTTATATCGTGCAACTGTTGAAGTGATGATCAAATATGCTTGGAAGCATGCTGAACTCTTTCCCGTCAGCGTTTTTTTTTTTTTTAGTTACCAGCCAGTTTTAGTTTAATGCCTTACAGAAAAATTATCTTCTTTAAATAAACATAAAATATCAAATGAAAGAACAGACCATCAGCTTTCAAACAACAACAACAAAAAACCCGTTTCATTCTACCTTCATTTGTTCTCTTATCACCTCTCAAATTTTCAGCTAAAAGCGGAGATAATTCCATTTTTGTGAAGAACTTTTGTAAGAGATCAGATTCAGAGCCTGATCAAAACTTCTCACACAATGTTTTTAGTTTTGAGTGAATGCGTCAGTGTTTAAGTTGGGTAAGATCGCCACTCAGTGGATAGCGGAAATATGAATTTCAGGTAGAAACTCCTCAGGGAGTTTCTCTTTATAACGTTTTGACGAGATGACACAATATTTATTGACATTTATCTGGATATCGCTATTAATTGTGCAATTGTAGACAAATAAAAAATATGATTATAGACTGTGGTGTTTATTTTCATAAATCAGTACACAGCAACAGTGGCGCAGTGAAACTTACGTAATGCGGTCTGAACCATGGGTTTACCGGGGTATTTTATCACGGCTTAGAACGCGTTTCAACCAATCAGAATGAAGAACCAGAATTGCCCGTTTTATAATATGGGTTAAATAACCACTGGGTTAAATAACCGTGGGAAATGTAAGTAGTTTACCCAACTATGGGTAAAAATAAAAACCCAGCATGACTAAGTTAAGCCCATCTGTTGGGTTTGTTGATATTTTACCCAACCATGGGATGAAACAAACCAGTATTTATAGAGTAAATGTTCGTGGCATACATGTGCGTAATTTACACTCTCAGAAAAAAGGTACAAAAACCTTTTCAAAAAGTACACTTTTATACCAAAAATGTACATATTTAAATAGGTACCGTCCCAGTGACAAAAAGTTACAACTTTTGTCCCTTTATTTCTAAGAGTGTTGTTCAGTCTTTCCCAAACTTTTCTGTCTTACAGTATGTCCCCTGCTCACAGCCCTATAAGGTGCATTTTCTCAATCAACTGTTTTTAACAACCCCATTAACACATCATTCACATACTCTCACTTGTATAATGTAGGATGACACTAATAACCATTAAAACCAAAATTACAAGACTCCTTTTCCCACATGAGAACAAACAGCTCAGAACTTACTATTCAGATGTGCCATTGGTTTTGGTGGGTTCATTTGTCCTCTTGGTTTCGCTTTGGAGATCGTTGCCTCTTCCTTTTCTTTGATATGCCAAAAACACACCACAATATATTTATGTGCAATCTGATATTTGTTAAACAATTAATTATTTAAATTGCAAAAACAATGTTATTCGTTGCATAAATATAAACTTTAAATCTATGTGACAATTAAAGCAATCTGTACCTTGTTTTCTCATCTCGGTCTTTGGAGCATCCGAAAGGGTCTGCAGGAGATGAAAAATGAGCATTGTATATTTATGTGTCTTTCACTCAATGAATCCTCACAGGTTTCTTTAGCACAACATGTTAAACATAACATTTGCAACATCAAGAGCATGGGTTTGATTCCCAGGGAACACATACAGTACAGTGAAATAAAGTAGAGTGAATGGGGATAAAGTGAGACACTTTTTCTTATATTTATCCAATTGATAAAGTGTTTAACTTTACGCTTAATTTCTTTGTTCTGCTGAACGCAAAGATATCTATAAGGAAGCAGGAGCACCATTGCCTTCCACAGTAGAGATAAATATACTATCGTCATGGCATTTATTGGGTTTTGATTTGTAAAACATTTTTATAATACCATTTTTATAATTTTATAACAACAAAATGTTAAATGTGTCACTTTGGATGAAGTGTCAGTGCTACTCATTAAAACAGCTTTACTACTGAAGGCTACACTACTTTGTTCTAGTGTTGTGCTATAGTTAGTCACTATAAAACCCTCCACATTATTTAACTATAGTCTCTCAGACCACGTTTCCTGTTTAATTTGTGTCAGACTGCTACATCAGATAACTGCGTTGCATGTAGGCTATAACCTGTTTCTTGTAATCGCTATAGGTTAGGTGACCACAGTACTGGTGTGGTTTAAGTTTAAGCAGGGCAGTCCAGCTATACTTCTGCAAACCTTAAGTAAAGGGTGTAACCTGTGTCTGAGTGTATATTCATCTATATTTATATTTTATATCAGTATGGGATCAACCCCACGACCTTTTGCGCTCCTAACACAATGCTGACCCGCTGGGCTATACTGCCCTACAAAGCCAAAGCGCAGTAGGGCAAACTCAGAGAATTTTCAGAGAAACGTGTGTGCCAAAATTGGCTGGTGTAAAAAACTAATAATACGTGGCCAATAACTATTCTGCATCGCACAGCCGATATTACGCACAGCTATTTCATGTACTACGACTTTTGATCAGTAAGTCCTTATCGATCTAAAATCACTGTTAGGTTGAGTCGTGTATAACATCCATTTGAAAAAGCAACATTCGTCAAGCATAATCATTCACTCTTAGAATGAATGTGTTAAAAACAACACATTATTGTTAATTCTGGGACAACACACTAAATATGGCGTAGGCTATCCGTAGCCTGTGCGTAGCTCTGCGTAGCCTGACGTGCACCTCGCAAAAATTTTAACAGCGCGTCAGTTCTACGCGGACCGCAAGCGCTGTGATTGGTCCACCAGAACTCCTCCCATCAGGTAAAAAACTGCGTCATAGGTATTTCCGTTTGCGACGATAAAAACAAAAAATGGCCAAGTTGAGGAGTCATTTAACTCAAACTGCAACAAAAGTCGCTGTTTATTTACAGCTGGTCTTCTCAAATCATACACAACAAGTTGCTGTTTCTTCTTCGTTTGTGGGTTAACTTGCTAAGCTTCTTCTTCTTTGGTGGTCGTGTGCTACTATGGTTACACGCGTGGATACTGCCTACCAGCGGTCTGCGCGTGTGTTTGAACGTCGACGCGGACGACGACGCAAAAGTATAAATGAAAACGGATGCGGAACCTACGCACAACTATAACGAGCCCTTTAGTCTACGAGTCCGTAGGGTGTCCCATCTGTTATTTTTATGCTGTGAAGTGTGCTCCTCAACACCCCCTGTGAACCCTTGATGCGGTCTTCGGCGAAGCCCGCACTGCAGCAGGCTTCGCGCACTTTACCAACCCAGAAGTCCTTTCGAAAGAGAAATCAGACCAATCAGACGACGGAAGGGTGGAGTTCACAATGATGGGAAACTTATCTTCCTATTTCCGGCGTTACACTCGAGTCTGTCCCAAAATACAACTTTGGTGCACCCTCTTGGACTCGCGTCAAGGGTCCCTAGGGTCTGCACTACATGATGTCATCAAAGTGTGGACTCTGAGGAGGTCCACAAGTCTGGAGTTTGCCATTTGGGACAGGGCCATCCACGCAGAAATTTGCATCATGGGAGTGCTGCGGCAACTCCGATCGCTTTCTGTAATCACGTCACTACTAGAGCAAGCTCCTGATTGGTTAACACGGTTCATTTTTCCGCCAAAGTTCAAATTGTCCAACACGGGCATTTACCACGCTAAACACATCATTCATGCCGCAAGACCATCAGACAAGCATCAACGCTTCTTTACATTGACTTAACATTTAAATCACTCATGCTTGACGCTGGTCTGAACGCAGCATTAGACATTTCCTGGGGCTGCGTGTCGTTGGCCCTGTCCCAAATCGCACACTCCGGACTTGTGGACCTCCTTAGAGTCCACACTTTGATGACATAATGTATTGCAGATCTTAGGGACCCTAGACGCGAGTCCAAGAGAGTGCACCAGAGTCGTATTTTGGGACAGACTCGAGCGTCACGCCTGGAATAAGGAGAGAAGTTGCCCATCAGTGTGAACTCCTCCCTTCCGTCGCCTGATTGGTCTGATTTCCCTCTCGTAAGGACTTCTGGGTTGGTAGAGTGCATGAGGCCTGCTGCAGTGTGGGCTTCATCGAAGACCGCATCAAGGGTTCAAAGGGAGAGCTGATGAGCACACTTAGGAGCATAAAAATGACAGATGGGACACCCTACGGACTCATAGACTAAGTGGACACGCGCAATTTAAGGCCACGAGACCGAAAGTCCACATGAAGTGCACCATTTGGGACAGGGCCATAGCTGCATGTGTATGTGTATTCAGTTTCTGCACAAGAGCGCCCTCTGGTTTTTGGATGTAGCGGTATTTCACCGTCATTCATTGAGAAGCATAGCAAGCATCATCTGCGATACTTCGGTGCACTCCTACTCCGGTCTTTTATTAATAATTCACTGCCACATTGTAAAAGATCCTTTGTTGCCTTCAATTTTTAAGTTTATTCAACTCAGATTTACAAGTAACTTCAACTTGCTATTATTTATATTTAGCAAAAGATTTTTACAGTGTAACCCAGATTTTGTTTTAACCCAAGTAGACTAAATAAGAACACTGTTTTGCTGTTAGTTGTCTTTATTTCTACTACTGTAGTTGTTTTGGTTATCATTGTTGCTTATTATTTTTGTGGGGAAGTCAAGAGCTCATCTTTTCACTTCATGAGATTTGATTACTGTCACCATTATTAAGACTTATGTGTTGAGGTCTCTGTATGAAGTTAAAACCTTTGCTTTGAGAGGCACAGTTGAAGATTTCTCTTAACATTAAAAATTGTACAAAACTATGTTAAAATAAGACGTGTGAAATAAAGTTTCTAATATTGTTAACTGACCATTTGTAGAACAGGAAATATTTAGTTAATCTAACAAGGATATACAGGTATTGCTGGAACGAGATTTAAATAGCCTATTCAGCAATCTTAAGTCGATTTAACTTAAAGTTACTTGTTTGTTTATCAGAGCAAAATTTTAGGGCAGCGAGTTACCCCATGTTTTTTAAGTTGAATCAACTTACAGCGTTGTGCGGCATCACCACCTTGGGTGTGCATTATTTGTATAATTTGTATATACTTATGTATTGTATTGTACTGTATTGTGTTTAAAATTAGTATAACTGCTTCCCTAAACAGTTAGTTTTTATAAGAAGTATTAAAACTTTGTTGGCCAAAAGTAACTTTGTGTAGCACTTCTCATACATTTGCTTCCCTAAGACAAATTGCTTCATCATTTTCCTCACTTTTGTACGTCGCTTTACAAAAAAAGGGTCTGCCAAATGCCTAAATGTAAATTGTACATTATTTTACAATACGCATTTTCATCACATGATATGATCAGCATAACAATTTGAGAAACTACATTGAGTTAACTTTAATAAGTAGACTAACTAAATTTCATGATCTCTTGTTATGCCAAAAAAAAAATGATTCGTTACTTAATCGTTTTTAATCTTTTAAACCTTTTCTTCTATCATTTAACAATTTTTACTTATTTTTTCAGTTTTGCTTAATATTAACTCTGCATTTTTATTTATTCTATATTATTATATTCATATTTTTACAGCTCTGCAAAACATCATGTGCCCCAGACCCATCTAACATAACCTACTTTTGTCACTATGTGAAAGGAAGCAGTTTCATATCTCAAAATGATATCAAAGAAGATAAGCAAACCAGTAACCCACCCTAAAAAACAAAACTGATGGACTGATAGTGTTGATACTGAATAAAATGTTAGCAGAAAAGCCATTCAAATGCAGATACACTTCTGAAAGTTGACAGAATGATACTTACATTTTCTTTGGATATGTAAAGATTGTAGATTAAACAAGCCTCCACCAGCATGCCAAACAGAGCTACAGAGACCAAGATCACCAGCAGTGTCTGGACCACCCCGCTCCTTTGCCTACGGCCAGGCTTGGGGGGCAGCGGAGGGGGTCTCATGCCACCGTCCACTGTGAAAACCGAGGGATACTTAACACCACCCTGAACCATGTCCAGGCTGTCTCGACCCGCAAAAGAGATGACAACTCAACATCCAGATGAGAAGATGCTGTTTCGCGACGTGTGAAGACCCACTGTATGCACACACAGAGAGAGAGCAAGACCCAATCTAAAACTGAGAGATAACCATCACTCATAAAGCACTCAGGTGGGCGGACGGTTCAGGGTAAACTAAAGCGAAAAAAATCTCAGTCCATCTCACAAGCTGCTGGGACAAAAAACAATTTAAGAAAAATGTTGTAAAAATGTTTTAGAGAATTTCCAACTTTCCAAAAAAGCAGAAATGTTGTCTTCCACGTTCATAGCAAGACAAAGGGTCCAGTTTAGATTCTAGGTGGGTTTAGTGGAATTTATATGAATTGGAATCAAAGAGGAGGAGGACGTTAAAAAGTTTCGCAGGATGTACAAATACCCGCAGAAGTAGAAACTTCAGCATATTTATGGCCATGCAACGAGCCCTCCGATTCACACCTTCCTCTGTATCACCTCTCTTTCACCACTTCCCTCCCTTACATAGCACATGCTCACAAATTCACCATATTAGTGAACACCTCTCACAGACTTTATTATACCAGGTTAATGACTGTTCATTTCTATCTTTAAACCTCACACAAACATGATCAGAAAACATTATAAGTATAGCCAGACCTGTGCACACTCTCCCTTTGTCTTTATTAAGTTGCCTAATGAGCTTGATTGTGTGTGGTAATGACATCCGGTGGCATGTTGGTCATCGGTCCATAATCGAAAAAAAAAATTTTTATTACTTAGAATTTACAAGCCATAAAGCATCATATTTAAAAAAAATATTACAATTATTTTTAGTAGCAAAAGGTTATTGATATTTTCCCTGCCTGTTACTGCATTCCAATGGCAGGTCAAGTTAATAGTTCAACTTTTGAAATAAAGTACTGAATTTTAAGACTGGCACAGCTATGAAAAGGCCTACAGGTATAGGATCAAATCCATGCCACAAAACATCCATATATTAAAGGGACATTGCACTTTCTTTTGAAAATATACTCATTTTTCAGCTCCCCTAGAGTTAAGCCCGATTTATAGTCATGCGTAAGTTCTACGCCGTACATACGGCGTAGGCTATCCATAGCCTGTGCGTAACTCTGCGTAGCCTGACGCGCACCACGCAAAAATTTTAACAGCGCGTCAGTTCTACGCAGACCGCAAGCGATGTGATTGGTCCACCAGAACCCCTCCCGTCAGGTAAAAAAACTGCGTCATAGGTATTTGCGTTTGCCACGGTGAAAACAAAGATGAGCCAAGTTGAGGAGTGATTTAACTCAAACTGCATCAAAAGTCGCTGTTTATTTACTTCCATCATTGCTGGTCTTCTCAAAACATACACAACAAGTTGCTATTTCTTCTTCGTTTGTGGGTTAACTTGCCAAGCTTCTTTTTCTTTGACGGTCACGCTGCTACTGTGGTTACATGCGTGGATAGTGCCTACCAGCGGTCTGCGCGCGTGTTTACATGTCGACGCGGACGACGACGCAAAAGTATAAATGAAAACCGACGCGGAACCTACGTCCTAGGACCTACGCACAACTATAATGAGCCCTTTAAACATTTAAATTCTTAATCCATTCAGCTGATCTCCGGGTCTGGCGCTAGCGCTTTTAGCATATCTTAGCACAATCCATTGAATCTGATTAGACCATTAGCATCGTGCTAAAAAATAACCAAACAGTGTTGATATTTTTCCTATTTAAAACTTGACTTTTCTGTAGTTACATTGTGTACTAAGATCGACAAAAAATTAAAAGTTGTGATTTTCTTTTAAGAAGCTGGCTGCAGCAGGCGTAGTAATATTACACACTGCCCGAAAATAGTAAAGTTATCAAGGGGACTATTTTCGGTCAGTGTGTAATATCACTACGCCTGCTGCAGCCATCTTTCAGCAGCAAAGTCCTTGATAATTACGCCAGAATGAGAGTATAGTTCCTAACCATATCTGCCTAGAAAATCGCAACTTTTAATTTTCTGTCGGTCTTAGTACACAATGTAACTACAGAAGAGTCAAGTTTTAAATAGGAAAAATATCGAAACTCTTTGGTTATTTTTAGCGCGATGCTAATGGTCTAATCAGATTCAATGGATTGTGTAAACTAAAAGTGCTAGCGCCAGAACCAGAGATCAGCTGAATGGATTCCAAAACAGTAAAAATCAAATGTTTAACTCTAGGGGAGCTGGAAAATGAGCATATTTTCAAAAAAAGTGGAGTGTCCCTTAAAGTGGTGCAATCAGTGGCGGCCCATGACGTGAAGCTTGTCAAAACATGTATTTAGCCTGTCATGCGTGTGGCTCATTATGTCAAAATATGACTTTGATGCGTCATGTGCATCACACGTCTTTAAAACGTGCCTGCTGCAGACGCTTCAAAGGTATTTATGATGAAAGAGATGTTCACGTTTGCCAGATACTCGCTTAATCTCATGTGTAATCAGAGTTTACTGTTAAGTTAGTGGCTAGAGAGTATTTCGAGCTTCTTTTATCATAAACCCTTTCAACGCATGTGCAGCAGGCAGATATTTCTACATGACGCATGATGTACATGGTTCAATGACACTTCGAACACATATTTTGAATATACGACCCTCGGAATAGAAGTCACTGGCCGCCACCAGTTGCAATGCCTCTTTTAAAAGACCATTTTTAAAGCAATAATGTTTGCCTCTTTTTTGCCATCTCCAATTGAATCCGATCTGGCATTACACATTAACATGACATCCGAAAAATAAGTAATACATCTCTGTATTGTAAATGTTGCTGCCGTTGATGTCTTACCTATTTAGAGGAAAAAGTAATCTCTGCTCCAGTATTTAACCACTTCAGATGTTAAAAACCGTGGTTGTTTTTAACTCCTGTAGCATGAGCTCTGTCGAGTTCCCCTTTTTGACTGAAGACTCTCCACAGTTTGAGCTTGAAACTTTGAAATGAACCTTTTCACTCACCAGCCATTTTGGCTACTCGGCCATTCAGCTTATAGTTATTATGTATTTTATTATTATTTATTATTTAAATAAAACCTGAATTCCGTATTATTCAAACCAAATTATCTCATCCTGCCATCTCCTCCCTTCCTCTTTCATCCTTGCCGTTTTGACCAAAACTATATTTTAAATCAAATTAAAGGGTAGTCGGCTAAAATTGGTAGATTTTAGATTAACCAAATGCTCAGATGTCCTCATATCCCTCATCCAGATAATGGTTTTCTATTTGAATATACTTGTTCTTGTTTTTTGTGTTTTGATCAAATGAATGCGGGCTTGATAAGTGTAAAAAACTTATTTTAAAAACAAGCTATTTTGGAGAGCTTGGATTAGCTAATATTACTTGGCAACTAGTACAGTATGTATTTGAAGTAACTCTAAAGGAGCACAACAAAAACAACATTGGTTTGACCAGTACTCATCCACATCTAATCAGAGAAGGGTCTTCCCTTTTTTCGCCACAGCATGAACGATTCGAAAGAGAAGTTTTATTCGTACAGTAAAAGCGATGACTTCAGCATTTTACTGCAATGCTGTTTCTTAATTGACGTTGACTTTGCTCGTTTTGTTACTAAGCTCTGATGACTTTTAGGTTTCAACTTGAAGCTGTTTGTTCCAATAACAAAATTATTTGTTTGGTGCTTTTCCAACACATATATCGTATGCCCCTTGGTATTAAAACTTCTGCTTTTCATTTTTCTTCCTTGTTTGAGGTGACTTTCCTTTTTAAGCTGGGGTTAGTAACACGTAGTGACGGGTGTGTTCAAGTAAGCCAGATATGCACAGATGCGGTGAAATAATGCTGTACGAGAATTGGTGCGTATACTGTGCAGATTTGGCTTACATGAGCTTTTCTGAGAACTTAATGAGTGAACATAATTTAAAAAATATAGATATTTTATCAAATTTATAAATATAACCTTAATTTAAAGGGGACAGAGAATGAAAAACCATTTTTACCTTGTCTTTGTTGAATAATGGTAGTCTACCCGCATTCACAAACATACAAAAAGTGCTAAACATGCTAAACATCTTAGTCTCATAGAAATTCCTCTTTTAGAAATGTCAGCCAGAAAACGGCCCAATCTGAAAAACTGATGCTTATGACATCACAGGCATCTCACAGCCCCTCCACTTTAAAATAATTGGCTACATTTTTTGAGTGGCAGCAAAGTCAGCCAATCAGTAATGAGATTGCAAGTGAAGCCAGTAGGGGGAGCCAAACAGGTGCAAAACCACTTGTTTAAAACCCCCCACCCTAATAGAGCTATCTGAGAGAGGTTTTTAGGAAGCTTCTAAGGCATTAAAATTGTTTGTTTACATGTCACATCACAGAACAAGGGTAACAACTCTGTTCAATCATTCTATGTCACCTTAAACAAAATTTGTGCAACAGCCCCTTTCTTGGCATACACACGCATAGATTTGTGGGACAAGACAATGACGGTATCTCAGGAGCTTGGAAGTAAACCAAACATTGGATTTGGACGTGCCTTCGTGCCTGCATTTTAGACATTCCGGACGCAACCAATGTTACCCGCCACAGCAGATTCTTACCCGCATTTGGCAGGTTGGCGGTGTTAATTTGGAACCCTGGTAAGGACCATAGACTGTAAATAAATAAGAACGTAGTGTCCGTGACGTCACCCATAGGTTTGCAAGAGCTTTTTTGAAGTCAGTAGTAGGCCGGCCGTCGCCATCTTGGCCGTGCGTCACCGCGCATCACTCGCAAATAACCCGAAAATGGGTAAAGAGTCGGGACGCGGGTGAAGCTGAGGTGGGCTGGTTGCTGAAACCATGCCCCCTCGCTCGATGGTAAGTGGCCACGCCCCTATACAGAACTTTAAGGCTTAAAAAAAATTAACCCCCCCTCACAGTCGTCATGAAGGGGGGGGGGATTAGCTATATAGACCAAAATCACTTTTTGTACCAGGCTGTATGGCAGCTTTAACTCTACGGTTGAACAACGGTCTATTTATGCACAAATGTTTAATTTTGTCCCTTTGTAATGTCTCTGTCTGAACAAATTTGTTTTTGAATGAGATCTGGAAATATCCAATAAAATTAAACAGTAACTCAACTAAGCCTGACAAACTATGAAAAGACAATGTTTGTCTATACTGCAAAGCAAGCGGCACAGCGACATGTCCAAACAGAACACATAGAGCAAAATCAGATGCCAGATTTAATTTTTTGCTAATGACATCACAACTACGTCTGCAAACGTCACTGATCACGTAGTTTATCTGATAAAAAGATAAATTCAAGAAAACAGAAAGAGATGTTTCAATGGGAAAAGATTGTTAACTCAAATACTTGAGTTCAGCCATTCATTCAGGCAGTCATGTCGTCAGCCCTGTACAAGATTATGAAGGGTGTGAAGTAATGCTATTGCATTCTTTAAAAGTCATTGCTTTACAATGTTATAAACTAAAGTGAATCACTACAGGCCATAACCCAACCACATTATTAATAATTATAAATCATTCATTTAAAAGAAAGATATTCATTACATGGCTCTCTGGAATACTTTGGAATACTACTAGATTCTGATTGGTTAGTTGCAGCAATTCAAGATCTGTTATTTTATCTTGATAACAACCACTACAACTGATAACACACTGCTCAACCGGGTACTGTGAGTCATCACTGAATACAGTGCATTCAGAAAATATTTAGACCACCTTCACATTTTTCAATTTTGTTAGCCTAATACTATTTAAACGATTGTTTAAATGCATTTTTACCCCATTCATCTACCCCATAATGAAAATGTGCAAAAATGTTTTTGAAATGTCTACTAATGCTTAAATATCAGATTTACAGAATGTTGTTTTTGTATGGCCTGAAAAAATGATGCCGTACCCTAAAACAAATGAGCTACTGTAATAAAGTATTTCAAATAAATATTTTGTGTCTAACTATTAACTTATGTGACAAGTATGTAATAAGAGAGATAATGTATGCCATGGGTCTTCAACTGGAGGTCGGGGGCCCCTTGGGGGTCTGTTGTTATATTACGGGGGTCCTCCAAATATTGTTTATATATATATTAGGGCTGTCAAAATAAAAACTTTGTTTTTGCATAATATATTTGTGTGTGTGTATTGTGAGTAATTATTTTGTATATATACACACATACATGTATATATTTAAGACAAACTGTATTTATGTATAAGTTCCAAATTGGTGTGTCTATCCATCTATCCATCTATCTATCTATCTATCTATCTATCTATCTATCTATATATATATATATATATATATATATATATATATATATATATATAAACACATTGCACACATGTATTTGGCAAAAACAAACTTATATTTTGTATGCGATAAATTTTTTGACAGCCCTTATATATTTATATTAACCATTATATTAATATATAATGATGAAGAGCATAACGTTTCTAGTTTCAAATCTATTCAGTAAAATTAAAATGTTACGTATTTAACAGCACGTGGCTGTGTAAAAAAAAATCATTATATGAATATTTTGCTAACAAACTGGGGGTCCCTTCTCTATCCATTAAGGGGTCATTGGCTTGAAAAGGTTGAAGACCTCTGATGTATGCAGTGTTAACCAATCGTTATTGCAAAATATAACCCCCTTCAAAAAGATCCTGATCACCCTGTCGAAATTTATTTTGCGATAACCACTGGCTGAAGGCATCCCATACATTTATTATAAACACATATGAATAGCGGTTTAGTCAGATTTTACTTACTTTTAAGAATATCTTCAGCATATTGTATCCAAAAGAAGTTAACAGAGAAATTCATCCTGCAACATAAACTTGGGGCGTGTAATAACATTACAGCACGCGATGCTGCAAGAACCGACATACGGATGACATCACAGTACCGCGAGACTGATTCGTCAGCAGACCGCTCTGTATGATTTCTCGAATCGCTCTCGCGGTACTATGACGTCATCCGCTTATCGGTTCTTGCGGCGCCGCATAAAGTCGAACAAGCACGAGAGCGGCGTACCATCACTGTGACTGCAATGTTCCTATCAGGTGTGTTCGACTGTTAACAGCGCTGCGCAGACAGATCAATTGATTATGTGACATCAAAGTAACGCGAGAGCTATTTACTAGAATCACTCTCGCGGTACTTTGATGTCATACGCCGAACAGCGTTGCTCTCAAGTTAGTCGGCTGTTTTAAAGAGTAATGGAGCGCATTAAAGCGACGCATCTTGTTGTTTGTTTGCTGTTTCTGACGCTCGTGGTGGATTTAGGATTCGCATTCAGATCGAATCAGAACAGTGAATTCACTTTCCTTCTGCCTGCCGGAGCAACCGAGTGCTTCTTCCAAACAACCTTCAGGAACAGCAGCATGGAAGTCGAGTACCAGGTCAATTAACTGCAAAGTATTTTGAAACGTGTTCAATAAATAATGAATTTAGAAAAATATTGATTAAGTATTTGGGCAGTGTTAAGATGGAGTACCATGAGTGAATAAATCAATTATTTATTGTTTATTATTTCATTGCATATTTTATTTAAACGCCACTTTCACTTACTGTGTTTTGCCATGTAATGTACATGGTGAAAACATAGTAATAAGGAAGCAGATGAAGATTTGCTGGTGTGGGTAAGTGTAGGTCAAAGTGCATTTGGTGCAAGTGTAAGCGCTGTGCTGGTGAAGCAATGTAAGTTTAGAAAGTGGCTCTTTTCAGCTTTTTAATGGCATTGGATAGTGCCCCAATATTTAAGCTCCAATAGCACATACATCCATCAAAACTAATCCAGCTATTACATTTTTTTAATATTTTTTTTTAGGTGTAGCGGTGGGTTTATATATTTTTTACAGCAGTGACATTTGGGTGGGTGCAAAGGGGGTGTGCAAAGAGATGCAGCCCACAGAAAAGGGGGAGCACCCTAAAAGGTTTGAGAACCAATAACCCATCGCTTTGGCTCAGAAGACATTTAATAGCTGTATGGATAAGTTTTTGACGGATTACATGTGTTTTTTGGAGTTTAAATATTGGGGCACTATCTAATCCCATTATAAAGTTAAGAAGAGAGGAAATTATTTAGTATAAGGTCATATACACCTAGGATGGTTTGAGGGTGAGTAAAGTATGGACACATTTTAATTTTGGGGTACACTCTTCCCTTAAGGTTTCCATCAGCCTGCTTTCTAAATATTTGGCAATGGCTAATTGTTTGCGGGTCTTTAGGTCATTGCAGGCTCAGGGCTGGATGTGGGTTTCACTCTGATCTCTCCCCGTGGCTACAGACTGATCTCCGACTTCAGAAAATCAGACGGTATCCACACGTACGTTTCACATGTCATAACCGAAGGACCATGAACTGTTACGCATTTACTTGTGTAAACTCCCCACCTTATTTGCATGTCTGCTGCTGCACTTTTGCATGCTGTCTGCAGGTACGACATTCACCACATGTAGCGTGTTTAGAGCAGGGGTTTTCAAACTGGGTCGGGTCCCACTTGTGGGTCGCACAGTATGATAAGGTGGGTTGCGCAAAGTTGCGTGACGGTTTAGTCCAACTAATGACTTGCAATGAAAATTTGACAATTTTGATATGATACACCATAATCTAATTAAGTTCTCGTTCCCAGCTGTTTCATACTTATGCTTTTAAATGGTTGCACACACTATTTTGCATCTTTTATATGGGGCCGCACATTATGGCGCCAAGCACTTCGAAATGCAAACGTTTTATTTTGTTGACAACATTGGCTCACAAACTCAAGATTTGTTGAAGACTTTTATGCCATTTTAAACTAATTTGCATACCTTTTTAAAGTGAACCCTTGCATAAATTTTGTCTGACCTTAACAAAAGTTTGTTTACACTCATACAAACCCTTTCAAAGGTCCATTTTTTTGTGTTGACAAACAAATGCTAAATGGGAAGAGTATAATGGCAACATTTTGACATGTTAAAATTGAAATGTAACACACAAATTTGTTTGCTTCACCTACAGGCCAAATGCTATAATTAACCCTGGAGAACCCACGGGGTCAAATTTGGCCAATGCATTGATGCGAATAGATGCAAATTTGCGCAGGACAATTGGGCAGCGCGATTGCTGCGAACAAGCTATATTCACCTTTAACGCGTCTTCTGCGCAAGTTGAACAAATTGAACTTAAACAAAGAATCCGCCTGACCCAACGTTAAAATCCAACTTAAATTCAGCAAGGAATGCAATGTTTTGTGTGTACGCAGCAAAACATAATTTTTTTATTAATTTGAATATAATTTTGTTTGCAATGTCAATTGCTGCTATCCAAAATCTTCTTGGGTTCTCCAGGGTTAAAATCTTATTTATAGCTAAGATTGAACTATTAAAGACTAATGGGGCTTACAAACCAAACGCGAATTCAACGATTTGCGTGAGAAGATTACATACAATGTCACTGCGAAGAGATTAAGTAACGCAAGGCAATGCGAATGAAGTGAACTGGGGTCGCGATTGTCGCAGACATGCGCTATTCACTTCAAACGTGTCTTCTGTGCAAGTTGAAAATATTTAACTCGAAAGGAAAATTCGCTTGACTCCAACGTTAAATCCCGCGAGTACGCTAGAGCGAGGAATGCAATGCTTTGCTTTTGGGGTGTATGGAGCATAATGTTTCGTACACGCCAAACGCGAAATCAACAATTTGCGCAAATAATTGCTGCTATCCAAAATCTTCTTGGGTTCTCCAGGGTTAAAATCTTAGTTATAGCTAAGATTGAACTATGAAAGACTAATGAGGCTTACAAACCAAACTTGAATTTAACGATTTGCGCGAGAAGATTACATACAATGTCACTGCGAAGAGATTAATTTACACGAGGCAATGCGAATGAAGTGAATTGGGGGCGCGATTGTCGCAGACATGCGCTATTCACTTCAAATGCCTTGAAAGTTGAAAATATTTAACTCAAAAGGAAAATTTGCATGACTCCAACGTTAAATCCCACGAGTACGCTAGAGAGAGGAATGCAATGCTTTGCGTTACGGAGCATAATGTTGCGTACACACCAAACGCAAATTCAACAATTTGCGCAAGTAGATTACAAACAAAGTCAATGCAAATCCCAAATACGCACCGGGTGATGCGAATGACATGAACTGGGCTTTGCGATTGCCACGAACATGTGCTATTCGCCTCAAACGCGTCTTCCGTGCAAGTTGAACAAATTAAACTGGAGCGAAAAATTTTCCTGTCCAACAAGTTATATTGAGCAAGGAATGCGATGTGAATTTACGCGAATTAAACTATTTGCGCAGATTACATACAAACTCAATGCAATGGTGCGAATAGATGCAAATTTGCGCGGGACAATTGGGCAGTGTGATTGCCGCAAACAAGCTTTTTTCGCCTTTAACGCGTCTTCTGCGCAAGTTGAACAAATTGAACTTAAACAAAAAAATTTGCCTGACCCAACGTTAAAATCCAACAAGTAATATTGAGCAAGGAATGCGATGCTTTGTGTTTGGTTTGTAATTTTTAACGAATTTGAATATAATTTTGTTGTGTCTGTTGTGTGGTTTGCTTTCAGGGTGGAACCCACAGAGGAGGGTGACTACAGAATTTGTTTCGACAACAGTTTCAGTCGTATGTCAGAGAAGATGGTGTATGTGGAGGTGATTGTGGATGAATCTGATCAGGATGATGAAGGCTGGGCTGGTCTGGCTGAACCTGAAGACACACTGGAATACAAACTGGAGGACATTCGGGTACACAATTCACATTCATCTTGATCATCTGATTTCATTTAATGGAAATTATAATGCAGATGCTCTCATAAATGTCATATAGTGGGTGTGGTTTACCATGGGGCAGGGCTTTAATGGTTATATGTGTCATCTTTAATCACACAGGAAACAATGGATGCTGTACACAGAAACCTCGAGCGAAGCCGTCAGATCCAGGCGATGTTGCGAGCGCTGGAGGCTCGTGACCGTTACCTGCTGGAGGATAATCTATGGCGCGTTTCATTTTGGTCTGGTGTCAGTCTGCTGGTCATGGTCAGCGTGGCCCTCACTCAGGTCTACACGTTACGCAGATTGTTTAGTGACAAACACAGAGTCTGCACGTAGCGCAGATATAGAGATGAACTTAAAAAAGACTCAACAATCTCTTATGTGTGATAGTTACTTGACCTAGCATGACAGGTTGTAGATGGCACTGCACTGATGGCCGGGATTTACGATAACTGCTGTTAAAGTAAAAAATGAAAGCACTACTAGATACAAAAAACAAAATATGTGGAGAACCTCAGGTAAACCAAAATTGTCTGCAGCCTGTTATTGGCAAAACATTTCTTTAGTGATATCAATCAAAAATCTGCCTTTGAAGCTTGTCGAGTTTTAAATGCAGATGACCTTTTCGAGCTCTGCTGCTGTTTAATATCCTTGAATATACTTGAAATGCAAGCGTTTTGTAGATTGTGAATGTACATTTTGCACATAACCTGATGACCTGACTTTTAAAAGTTAAAAGGTAATTTATCATTCAGACTTGAAATAAAATTGCAATAAATTATGACTAGCACAACTTGAATGGATTTACTACTAATAAAAATCTAGAGTAAACTATCATAGGTCTCATCTACCAGATGTTGAAATACAGCACGTGAACATTGTATTGACCGATATGAATATTTACAACTGATCTGGATGATTAATTTGCTGACTACAATGAAGGCTGATCAAGATTAGCAGCCTACTTTAGATTATTGTCTTGATTCATTTAATCTCCTATACCCAGACAATATCATTCTCATTTAGGCATCTATGCAAGTGGTTCACAACCAGGGGGCGCATGATGCGATATGCTTTGAGCTCAAATAAAGATGTTACACTAATAATTTTATTATTAATAATTTAAAAAAAAATAAATCTCATGCTTTACAATGCCAAAAATTTTAATTAAAGGTGCCGTAGAATGCAAAACTGTATTGATCAGTCCTTCCAGAAAAACACTTTTTTTTTGTGATTGTTGCGGGCGAAAATCCTTGATCTTGCGGCACGTTTTCTTAAAAAATGCGATGGAATATGCAAGATTTTTTTTATGCGAAGAAATTGCAGGAACTTGCAAAAACTGTTTGCAGCTTTTCAGTGATGTTTACGTCACTTCATAACGTTACCATCGCAGCAGGGGACATGCACTGCAAAAAAAGATTTTCAAGAAAAAAAAATCTAAGATATCTTTAGTAATCTTAAATCTTGTTTTCAGTAAAAATATCTAAAAATTCTTAAATTAAAGGGATAGTTCACTTTAAAATGAAAATTCTGTCATCATTTACTCATCCTCATGTTGTTCTAAACCTGTATGAATTTCTTTTTTCTGATAAAACAAATCAAAAAAAGATATTTTGAGAAATGAATCTTGATGGTAAACACACAGCAGTAAGTGACCATGGACTTCCATAGTAGGAATAAAAAATATGATGGAATTTAATGGGTACCGCCAACTGTGTGCTTAGCATTATTTATCACAATACTTCCAAAATATTTTTTTCCTACTATGGAAGTCAATGGTCATTTACCGCTGTGTGTTTACCATCATTTCTCAAAATAGCTTATTTTGTGTTCATCAGAAAAAAATTCATACAGGTTTAGAACAACACGAGGATGAGAAAATTATGACAAAATTTTCATTTTAAAGTGAACTATCCCTTTAATTTAAGAATTTTTTTATATTTTTACTGAAAACAAGAAAAAAATACTACGATTTTTTTTCTTGAAAATCATTTTTTGCAGTGTGGCTCTACATGTGTGAAGTAAATGCAAAATTTTTCAACTTTCTGCTAAGATATATGTGGTTTTTGCTACGAAAATGCGGGGATTATGAAATCATGCAAGCCCCGCATATTTTTCGCACGGAAATCTGCAATTTATGCTGCGAAAGTGTGGCGTTTTTGGAAAAAAATGCGGCCTCTGCAAAAATATGAAGACTTTGGCTAAATATGCGTTGAATCGTGTGATTGCATAATCGTGTTTTTCTGGAGGGACTAATTGATGAATAATAAGAGCTCTGTACATTGTAATGACATATCGTCAGCCTTGTAACAACATTCTGTAACAACAATGCTAAAAACAAAGTTTTTGAGTTAGCGCTATATGCTAGTTAATGATATATGCTAGCGTTTAGGCTGAAGGCCTACTATTGATGTTACAGTTACGTTTTGCAGATCTGGTCCATACTGAAACACAAACTTACCACTCAGAAACGTCCAATAACAATCTCCAAACAATTGATTATTCCTCAAAATCTGTATCTTCGTCTGATACAGACCCAAACATAAGGTCTGTTTACACACATAGCTATACAAAATAGCTGCTCTGTGAAACAGCCAATCAGAGCAGAGCTCAACATTATTATTCATGACCCTTTCTAATAAGGTAATAAAAGACCATTTAATTCTAAAGGTGAATCCTAAATGGACATGTAAAACCATCTCTAGATAATTTCTGCATTTAATAAAGCCACATACATTTTATGTTGATAACATTTAACATATTGTTTCAATGCATTCTTTGGCACCTTCAAAATATCCTTGTGTAAAATAATTATTTCAACTATTTCAAGCTTCATTTTAATGTGCTTGTCAACATAGTGACAAAATCAAATGGAGAGACATACATTTAAAAAACAAAGTTATTTATGGACATTTTGTAGTGCTCAGTTATTGACTCATTTTATGTCTTAAAACTCATTTATTAGTCATTTGGCACTGAGCTTATCATAAAAAGACTGTTGAGCAACCAGCAGTTGCATAATAAAAAGGAAAAAAAATTATTTGATCAGGCCACAAGACTTCCTCTTGTAGCTACACCAATGTGTGAGTTTCACTTTAAACTTTTACAAATCCAAAACCACCCTAAACCTGAATTAATGCAATTTAACACTACTAAAATAAAACAATAACAATGTTGAAACTACACATAGTTTTACATCTCCGTAAGTCCTTTTGGCTTACTGCTAAGTCTGTAGTAAATAATATATCACAGGAAGTAATGCACATTTCACTTTCCAGTCCATTCCATTTAGATTATCATAATTTGCAAAATATCACAAGGTTTTCTTGTAGAAAACAAATAAGGGTTTAAAAGTAAAATCCAAGTGAGTTTATCCAGAGATTGTAAAGCGATGGTGCAAAACAAGTCATAGTATCTTCTCCATTGACTTCCAGCATTTGTAGGCTGACCATTTGTGCCATTCTTCCCGGACGCGTCCTGGCCAGGATTTCACGTCTTCCGGAAGTCGTATTTGTCAAGCGCGTACGTGATCAAGATTCTCACATTTCAGTTAAAAACACAAGATATACAATCGTAGTTTTAATCTTACCTTGAAATGTAAAAAAATTATGTTGTTTTTCTGAAATAGACCCTAAAATAATAATAAACCTCGATGACGTATGCGGCTGACAAATACGACTTCCGGAAGACGCACTCGAAATCCAGAATTTGGTCTGTTGTTACACATGATGAGCTGCTCCACGTAATGGAAAAGCTCTGGTAATGAGTCTCATAATGAATAAAAAAATCAAATGTTATCATTTTGTGGGTCGACTCAATGCTGGTTGGTTTACTGAATGCCTATGATAAAATATTGTATTGAATATCAGCGTGGTTACCACTGAATCACATGATGATGCATCATTTACAACATGTGGTGATATTTCTAAATATACAAGAAACAAGGCTTGTTCGACTTCATGCGGCGCTGCAAGAACCGACAGCCGTATGACGTCGAAGTACCGCGAGAACGATTCGGGAAATCATACGAAGTGTAATTTCCTCTGGCTCTCGCGGCACTTTGACGTCATCCGCCTGTCAGTTCTAACAACGCCGCATGGAGTCAAACAAGCCAAGTCTGAAGGGAAATTTGGTATTCCTGCAGAAATGTCCGATTAAAGCATTTATTCCAGTAAGATTTCACTATGTATGATTCATATTCTTTGGCGAGCATAATTGTGCTTTTAGAAATATACACTGATCGTCTGTATTTTTAATTTGGCGTCGTGTCTCTTGCATGGTGCTGTCTTCATAGTGCAGTGTAGCAGCTGTATCCTGGCCTTCTTCATAGCACACAGGGTCACCACTGGTTCTCTGGCCGGCGGGGAGGTGGACGTCTGTTCAACAGCAACCACAGAAGAGCAGTGAGATTTCACGTGTGCAACACATACGTTTACAGTCAACGGCATCATCTGATGAGTTTCAGAATGTGAGAAATCTTTTTCTCAATAACTTTAGGTAGGACACATGTAAATGTGGAGAGGTGTGGTATATATACAGTAACTGTCTTACATACAGTAAGATTGAAAGGTCGATTAATTCAACAGTTCTTAATGACAGGAAAATATCCTGTGTCATTATTTCCTCACGTGTCATTTGAAACCTTTATGCCGTCAAATTTTCCCATATTGAACTAAAAGTGAGATATTTTTGATGACCATGTAGCACTTTACACAATCACTACTTGCACTTTCCAAATAATTGCCATTTTTGCCATATTGCGATGTTGATGTTAGAAAGTCATTGATTCTTGTGTAGAAGTCGGGTCAAATTTATTTATATACAGTAGTCTTTTGTACAACGTTGCTTTGTTTTAAAGCAGCTTAACATAAAAGACGAAGAAAAGAAACCACAGAAAATGGAAAAATTATTGAATAATATTAAAACGAATCTTGGCCGGGATTTCGAGTGCGTACTTCCGGAAGTCATATTTGTCAACCGCATACGTCATCGAGGTGTATTTTTTCATGTTCTATTTCAGAAAAACAATCTACATTTTTTTTTACATTTTAAGGTAAGATTAAAACTACGATTGTATGTCTTATGTTTTTAAGCAAAATGTGAGAATCTTGATGACGTATGCGTTTGACAAATACGACTTCCCGAAGACGATCTCGAAATCCTGGCCTCCAGGTCGAGTTAATGGCACGCATGGTCAGCCTAATTCACCATCAGAAAAAGGTACAAAAGTTGTCACTGGTACCTTTTAAAAAGTCCTCTATGTACCATTTCAGGTATCAGTAGTACCTAAATTGTACCTGTCGCTCCAGTGAAAATGAATATTCATTACTCTTAGAAATTAATGTACAAGGAGGTATTTTTTTAAAAGGTTTAACTTTTGTACCTTTTTCTGCTATATTTATATAATTTAATAAATTTTCTGTGGTTTCTATTTATGAGGACAATGACATTTGCAATAATGTCATACAATTTGTATGGCAAAATTGCAAATGTCATTGTCGTCATAAATAGATAAAACTTATGAATTGGTGCATACCTCATCTATAACTATTGGAAAATTAGTCAATAATATGATAAATGACAGGCGTTATGTTAAACTAGACATGCCGCAGCCTTTCCATCTTATAAAAATGGCCCATAAAAGAAGAAATATATGTGTTACATTATTTTAGGAATTTTTACGGAATTTTTCAACAATACCATGAATCATGTTATAGGTAATAGGCAGGCAAAACATTAGACTTTAGCAGGAAAAATGACATCACGTGTTTTGTATTTTCACAATGATAAGAAAATAATAATCTTGCTTGAGATCTTGAGAGAAAAGTGTTGTTTGTGCAGAAAAGATGCTGAGTGAGTAATACACTACTGTATTACTCACAAAGTCTTATGATTTTATGTCACAATATATTCGGAGAAATGTGTCAGTAACGACGTTGAAAAACGATGACTTCACAACTTTATGAGGAATCACTATTGTGTGATAAATACAAACCAGTATAGCAAGGAAGAATTAATAATCAGCAATACCACATTAAGTGTTTCTCAATTCTGCTGCTGCGGGCCGTTCACATACAAAATAATATTTAGCCAGAAAATTTGGCAGATAATTTTGCTTGTTTTAAGCACAAATTCACTTAAATTGTATATTGTTTTAGACTTATCTTCTTAGGTCTTTTTGATCATCAAGAAAATACATCTTAATTTAAGAATTTTTAGATCTTTCTACTGAAAACAAGACAAATATACGAAGTAAGAAAGTCATGTTTTGCAGTGCATATACAATTTAAATGTATTGGTGCTTAAAACAAGCAAAAAAATCTGCCAATGGGGTTAGAAAAAACATCTTTAAACAAGTTTACTTTATTCTTAAACACTTTAAGTTTTCTCACCTTATTGGAAGATATTTTTACTTGTTTTAAGCACAATTTCACTTAAATTGTATATTTTTCTGTCTAAAAACTAGACTTATCTTCTTAGGTCATTTTGCTCATCAAGAAAATACATCTTGATTTTTAATTTTTTTTTGACATTTCTACTGAAAGTCACCCTATTATTTAAACTTTTGAGTTTGCTCAATTTCTGAATATCCTATAAATGTGCACTTCAAGTGCTGTTTCTAAGATAACATAAAAAGGAAAAGATGCATGCATGGAGACCCTGATTATGCAGCTATACAGTAAATAAAAGAGAAACTGTACACGTAAACCATCAGAGCGCCAGATCTTTATTATTCACCACACCTTTAATTATCTCACGTTGCCAGTTCCAGGTCCTTTTTAAATGGCTGCACAGGCACTTGACAATGATTTGTTATTCAGAAAGCATTAAAAAAAGAAAAGCATCCCCCACATCATACAACATGAGGCAAATTTGAATGAAGGAGTGGGAGATAACCTTTCACACTACAGTGTGTCAAAAGAAAAAATGGCTGCAGTGATTTGGGCTTCATCCAGTCACTAAAAGAGATTTAACTTAAGAAATCTTATATACACATGTAACTGTATAACAGTATGCATGTGTTTGGATTATGGATTGAGATGTTTGCCATCACTGTAGCCATAAGACACAGAAGTAACTGCAGGAAATCTGTAGTTTAGAAATTTGGGCTATTTCTCGACTCAAAGCTTTGATTATTTACAGAATGACTCACTGGACAAAAGGCTGAAGATAAAATGAAAGTCCCTCTATCACCAAATCCCTGTTTAGATCCTCAAGTTAATAAAAAAACTAAACATTTGTCGTCGGGCACGCATCAATAAAAGCAAACATGCAACCGAAGCATGATGAATTAAATAGGAAAACATCTGAAATTATTTCACTTTGAGTTATGCACGGTCGACATTCTCATTAATGCAGAAGTTGTTTCAAAACGAAAAGGGGAAGCAAAAAGTTCATGAAAAGTACAACATTATCAGTTATAAATAATATACTTAGAAGAAAATTCACCGTATTCCCCAAGCCAAACGTGTTAGTACATCTACAACAATCTCTACATTAAATCCTCATCATCTGACTCTTAAAGTGTTGTGGCATTTCCCAAGTGTAAGTGCGAACATCTCATGCGTTTCTGTTCACGTTGCCCAATACACCTGCATGTACCATATCAAGTGAAGCGTTTGATGCATTCCCACCTCATGTAACGCTCTTATCTCGCTCATAAAACCTCAGCATCCCTGATGTGTAATGAAAGCCTTGCAGATTAATTGAGATTACAATGACGGGAACATTAGCGTAAACTACCAAATGTGGAGTTGGGTGTTACCTGAGACGCTATCTTACAAAGTGGTTACTGTGCTTTCAGGATTATATTCATATACACAGATTTTTAATCATTGTATAAACAAATCATTACAGAAATTTTGCATAAAATGAAATTCCCATAGCCAAAGTACTAGAAGTGCTTTACAAAACGCTAAATCCCGGACGCAACAGTGCAAGGATGTTTCTTATATGATCTCATATGCTAGCTCATCTCTGGTTAAAGGGATAGTTCACTCCAAAAATCATAATTTTCTGACTCTCGTGATGTTACTAACATGTATAAATGTCTTCTGATGAACACAAAGATATTTTGAGGAATGTTTGTAACCGAGTCGATCATGAGCCGCATTCACTTCCATAGTAGGAAAAAATAATACAATGGAAGTCAATGGGGCCCCTGATCGGTTCCTCAAAATATCTTGCTTTACGTTCTTCAGAACAAAGAAATTTATACAGGTTTGTAACAACAGAAGAGTCAGAAAATGATGACAGGATTTTCATTTTGGGGTGAACTGTCCCTTTAACGGCCATTTTGGAGGCCATCACATGAAAATCGATATATATATTAAAAGAAATGAGATCAAAATCAACCCCAATAATAATGCTAACAGTTGTGGTGTCTTATTTCGGCGTATCAAGTTAAAGAGTCCAGAAAACACAAAGGCGCACATTAAGTGTGTCTACTACAAGAAAGAAGTCTTCAACCACCCTTAGGTTATCAGAACAGGAAAACAGGCCAGTTTAATAGCAACTAGCTTGCACAGTGCTTTATACATTTCATCCCACATTAAATCAACTAGTCAGAGAGGAGGTACACATCAGAAAACCAGATCTTATGTTGTTTCAGCTACACAAGTTGAGTAGGACACCCCCTGGTGGTCACCTGACCAAACTGAATGATAGGCCAATACACCCCACACTTCACCAAAATAATAACAATAATCATTTTATTTGAATATCTATGTGCTTAATTTAGGGCTCTGGGCTTTAAAATCTAGCGGTGTCATTAGCAGCGCTGATCCGAGAACAGTTTGAGTGGATTATTTAGGTCTATGGGTCAGGCTGTATGTGTAGAGACATGTGCACGTATATCGGTGCAGCTCTCCAGCCCTTTTCTTTGTCTCTCTCTCTCTCTCTCTCTCTTTCTGTCAGGCCAGCACATTATGGGTGCCCAGCACACAGGTCTAGTCTAGCAGAGAGGGCTCGGCAGGGCGGATAATGGTGGGCCGGTTGGGAGCGCCAGGGGGTCTTCTGCTGCAGGAGGAGAAAAGAGGGAAAAACAGGAATGAGGTTAACCCACAACCACAGCCGATTCAAAGAAAGATTAATTGAGATAAAGTAAGACCAGCAGAGATGAGAAAGATGATTTGATATGAGAAAAAGGGAAAGACGTAAGAAACGAGACGAGAGGTTAGATGAGATACGATAACGTGTTTAACCAAAAATGCAAAACTGTTTTATGCAATTTGGCTGTTCGTTCACTTAACAACATTTTGGGGTCCCTAAAACGCAAACGTTTTAACTCTTTCCCCTGCCAAGATTTTTTATTATTTTCACAAAAGTTTAATGCCACCCAAAAAAACTGACCCTCTGCTTTAAAAAAAATAAAAAAATAAAAAAAATGTTGGTAACACTTTACAATAAGGTTTATTAGTTAACATTAATTAACTACATTAGTTAACATGAACTAATAATGAATTGCACTTATACAGCATTTATTAATCTTTCTTAATGTTAATTTCAACAATTACTAATACTTTATTTAAATTTGGTTAACGTTAGTTAATGCACTGTGAACTAACATGAACAAACAATTAACAGCTTTATTCTAATATTAATAAATACTGTAACAAATGTATTGCTCATAGATTGTTCATGTTAGTTAATACATTAACTAATGTTAACTAATGAACCTTATTGTGAAGTGTTACCAAAATGTTTTATCCTGTCTTTATTTAGATAGCTTTGTTTCTTCAGAAATACCAAATTTTGATCAAAAAGCTGAAATAATTGGGTGATTCTCGCGAAATTAGACGTATGAGGTGTCATGAAACATTTTGATAAAAAAAGTAAATGCTATCAAAATAAGAAGCATGCAGTTACAAACATCTCTTTGTGTACTATTTTGCACATGATTTCAAATGACATCATACAAACCAATTTTTTTTTTTTCACATTTAAGGGGAAAATTTTCATTACTGCAATGTGTCCATGACTGGATTTGGGTTCTTTGACATGGAATTGTTTATGATTAAAAAATCTAAAAAATAAAAAGCTTCAGTGCATGGTATACTATAAACATTTACAGTAAAGAAACATTTGGTGATCATTGGTAAATGTAGAGACAATAATAAGGAATATAAATGTGTCCAAGACCAATTTTCTCATCCTCCACAACAATTTTCAATCATTGTTTAAGCCCTCAAGAAACTAACATTTAAAAAAAATTATTGGAAGGGACAAATTTGACTGTGACACTCAAGATGGCTACCAGGTAAGCAGTTCTTATTTTTTCTGTCCAGATAAAAGTTGAAATTTTGTTTGTCATAGTACCTCAACAACTTTTTAGTTCTCATTACCGAAACATGAGTCTGTAAATGCATATATTTAATGTAAATCATGTTGCGGTAATGATCATTTTTGATAATGATAATCTAAAAAATTCTATAGAAAATATTTTTACATCCTCTAAAAATAATGGTTAAAGTAAGTTCAGACCTTAATCTTATATGTGCAAAAAAATAAATAAATTGGCTTTAAGGGCTTTTTAAAAATTCTGATGCTGGACACCTTCTAAATCTGGATTTCGTGAGAATCACCCAATTGCATTTTTTGTATCGGATTCAGAGCGATAATCAAAAAAATACACAGAATATTGACTTTATGCTGTGGTGTTTTATACGTTGGGTAAGAGCGCCATCTAATGCATAATAGCAGAAATGTGGATTGTCATAAAAACTCGTTGTTGGCAGGGAAGAGTTTTCGCTTGATTGCCGAAATAACTCAAAATTTTGTTGTGGGGAAAGAGTTAAAAAATGTTGGTAACACTTTACTTGAAGGGATGTTCATAAGACTGACATAACATAAAACTTTTTAATTTAATTAATTAATTTAATATAATTAACTGTTTTTCCAGCAATATGGACCCAACGCTGCATGGCTTAACCCATTATTGTACAGTTTTCATTTAATTTTAGGTTAATCAGTCTACAAATGCAATAAAATATAACTGTATCAATTTTAATTATTATTATTATTATTATTGAACGATTGATTTTATTTCTTAAACACCAGGAGGAAACTTTAAAAAAAAAAGAACTGAAGAATATCAATGATGTTGTTATAAAACTATTTGACAGAATATTAACACTTAATGACATTTTAATAACAAATTATATTTGTATCACTGTAGTTGAGGTCAAGAAAAATATTCATGACGCTGCTATAAAACTATATGACAGAGTATTAACACTTAATGACATTTAATGACAATTTAAATTTGTGTCACTGGTAAACGTGGTCAGTCATGTTGTCTTAGTTATGTCAAGTTGTAATAACAAAGACATCTCAAACAATGTCATCTTTCCATTAAAAAATGACATAATGACAGTTGTCATAAATGTGCATAAAATCTCCTTCATGTTCATAGCACGTCTCATGTCATAATTATAAAGGTGTCATGTCAGTTTTATGAACACTCCTTAAAGTAAAGTGTTACCACAAAGTTTCTAAAATCGACGCTGTTGGTTCCGTGAATGCAAAATATGTAACAACAGTGATGTAATTTGTATGCGTATTACATGTTCAGTCTTCAGGCATGCGCACGTCCATGACCACCATAACAACAACGGCGGCTTGTGCTGCTCAAGATACTGAAAATGTTAACGCTTCTCCAACAAAGTTGTACCACTTTATAGTTTAGAGTCACTTGTAGTAATAACTGTCCATCATCGTCCGTCTAAACAAAACGGCTCAGTGCTTTCGCCATCTTGATTATTTGTATTCATCGCATCTATACAGGTGTGAAGAGTTTTTGTTTTTTTACAAAGTAACATCGCCAACTAATGGTTTTGCACGTATAATGCAGCATTTTTAGTCGCTTTTGTGGATCCGTGTAAACGGATCGTTTTTGCTAAATTTTGGCAAATGTAAAGAATTTTTTTTTCCAGTTTTTTACTTCGTTATTGTGTAAACGTAGCCTAAAGAGGTAACACTACACTTTTTGTTCAATGACTTGCGAACATGTCAGATCGACAACAGACCGATATTTTGCAATCGGTTTTCCAGTTTTCCATATTTTCCAGTTGAAAACCGGTACATCACAGCGTGACCTTTCCCTCCACTGAAAAGCTAAAATGGGCAAAGCCAAAGAACTTATACTAACGCTCCCTGCCCATATTTGCAGTAATGTCCGAAAAATAATCAATATACATTAAAATTTACATTGTCGAGTGTGACCACCCCATAAGTGTGAAGAAAAGAAACTGGATTACATGACAAAGAAAGATTATCTGCATGCTAGTGGTGAAGAACCAGAGAGCCGAGTAAACTACACCACAAAAAAAGTAAAATCTTGCTTGTTTATTTAAACTAGCATGAAGCACAACATCTGCTAATTTAATATCTTCAGTTTGTGAACTAACGCTCAATTTCTCTGGACTTAAGAGAGATCAAGCTTATGTATATGCTGCACACATGCGTGTAAGCCAGTCTTACCTTGGGATGCCGGGCGGCACACGTGCAGGCCGAGAGGGAATCTGAGGAGGGGCACTGTAATGATCGTGGCCGCTGTTGCCGAAGGCATTCATAGGTTGGCCTGGCCGAGAAGGAATGGGCGGAACTACATATGAGGAGGTGGGGTTAAGAGGAGGTGGGCCTGGTGCAGAACCACGCACTGCTGGAGGCCTGCTGGGGGGCGGGGCTGATGAGGCCGGTCCTCGCTGGGGGGTGGGGCTACGATGGAAAAGAAGAGAAATATAGTATTGATGAGTTTGTTACTGTATGTAGTATGTATACTTTGCATAGAATGCTAATTTAGATTAGCCAGACTGCACAGAATACTGCATCCAATAGTACTAACAATCCAGTACAAGGTCCATCCTAAACAAGGTACTGCGATAGTTAGAAAGAAAAAGATGGGGTTCTCACCTCGTCTCTGGTATCCAGCTGTCGTTTACGGGCGGAGGCACTGGCGTGGATATTGTACTGGTGCTGATGTCACCGATGAGGTTGAGTGCCTCTTTGATGGCGTGGTACATACGCAGCATCTCGTCTCTGCGCTGGGCCTGGTCAACGGACTCCTCCATCAGACTGTTCTGATCTCCTGATGAGTACAGATACGCCAGCAGCTCTGAATGAATGAAGTCTTTAGCCTGGCAAGGACACAAGAGACATTGAGATTTTTATTAAAAGTTTATCACTTAAAGGTGCAGTGTGTAGATTTTAGCTGCATCTAGACTCAGACCTGCCAACCTTGGAAAATTTTTTTGAGTACAGTAGCATCGGCCGAAAGGAGAGAACACAGGTTTTTAACATATAATTTAACATATTGCACGCGCACATGCACGCACACACAACTCTTGGTAACTTTCAAGGTAACATGCTGCACATTGCACTCACTTTTTCCCCATCCTGCCATAATCTGCTTTAAAAATAATTATAAATGTGAATTAAATCATGTTTAACTAAATTTGCCATACATGGTGATTAATAACATTATTAATGTTAAATACTGTATTCTCCAAAGTTTAGCATGTCTGCACAAACACTGTTAAAAGTGATATTACTGTTAAATAGTGGGAGATGGTTAACCCACAAATGACATTCTGTTATCATTTACTCAACCTCATATTGTGTCTAACCTTCATGATTTCTTTCTTGAGTGAAACACACACAAAACAAATTGAGAATAAAAATAGAGAATGCTAGTTTTTCCCTGACTAGCAAAAAATACAATGGAGTGGGGACCAGACACTGTGGTTATCAATAAACACTCTTTAAAATAACTTGTGTATCACACAATAAAGAAACTCATAAATGTTTGGATGGTCTGTTCTGTTATGTAAACTATGACTTACATGTTTTAAGTTAACTATACCTTTAAGACAGTATTTTAGAGTTAACACTGCTTTAAATTCAACCATAACTGTGACAGTAGTGCTTTTAACTGTATGTCTGTCTGTAATTTATTGTAGCTTTGTTTACAGTGCAGTACAGTACGGCATAGGCACCTATCACGTGGGCGCTCGAGACACGAGATATTCTCCATTAATAAAACTTTATTTGATGTGGTTTGTATATGACGTTTTATTTTATTGACAATTATCAAGAGCGCGTTATTTCAGAACGCATTTAATCCGCTTCACTCGGATGTCAGGTGAATTCCCTTCACTGAGAGTGAACTTTCCGTTTTTATTTGACTAAAACTGGATGCTCTCCCCATGGTAAAATCATTGTACTTTTTCGTAAGCGCTCAATTATAAATGATGCTCATTTACAAATCAGAAGTAATGTTAGCGCATCTTGCGGTCAAGTGCACGTTATGAAACGGAGCCCGCGCGACCGTCGACTTCAAAGGATTAAGCTAATGCATTATTTCATTATTTGCACATCCACCCTGACCAGTTTACCTTAGCGGGTCAGACGCCTTGACTCTCCGTTGAAAAAGATGGTCAGAAACTGCGGGTGGAGGAAGGAGATCACGCTGGATTTTGTGATTCCATCGATAGCAGACTCCTGTTACTGATTGGCCATACGACTTGTCAATCATCCCCACTTTCTATGTGGTGGATGAGCCCAGTGCTATGATTGGACATATTTTTCTTTTTTCTGTTGCTTCTTTTGAGTACTTCGCGCGGCAAAGGGCGTCATCAGGTTTTTGCGTAGTTTAGAGTGACAAATCGTACCACCGTACTTTGAGGTCAAAATGAGTACCTGCTACGCAAAATGCGTACAGGTTGGCAGGTCTGTAGACTGTGAATTGCAACCAGCTCATCCCTCCCTTACGAAACGCATAGAGAAGCTACGGTAGCCACCACAGAACAAACATGTCATCCTATGAGACAACATAGTGACGAAATGCACTCTATAGAGGAGTTTGTCCATTTAGGGCTACTGTAGAAACATGGTGGAGCAAAATGGCGACTGCCTTGTAGGGGACCCGTGGTGTATGAAGATAAAAATGTCTCATTCTAAGGTAATAAAAACAAAAGGTCTTTATACACCACTGAGAATATAGTTATGTATATTATATTGGATTTCTGTCAAGAGATCCTTACACAATGCACCTTTAATGGAGGTTTTGGCCACAACATGTGGTCCAGACTTTATGGCTACAAATTGTAAGACTACAATACTATCTGCTTGCAAATAGTTTTCTCCTTACGTTGTTGATCATGAGATGCATGATAGTCTTGGGCATGAGGTCTCTGATGGTCTTGTTGACAATCCCAATGTAGGAGTCCACCAAGTTACGGATGGTTTCCACCTGTCTCTCTAATTGAGGGTCCATGGAGAAGCTGTCAACAGGGCCCGCATCTTCAGACTCCACCTAAACACACATTTGACTTAATTTTAGAAACTTGCATGGTTTTTAAAGATATGAAACTGATTTTTTTTGTGCAAGTTAAAAAAAATAATTATTTCCATATATGGCTTCCAATTGATTTCGATTCCAAAATCAACTAGTTTTCAATATTTCATTAAAATTTTTAGTTTTGCAGATATTAAATTTATTTGGTGTACTGTCACTTTAAGACCTACATGTAATGCGCGGATCCATTACACTGTTACTCATGCATTTTCTGAATTGTTCACATTTAGACAACAGACTACATTTATGAGAATAATAACTGCATTTTGAAATAATTTTGTTTAAACATGTCCGTTCAAGTGCAAGGAAATAGGGCTGCATAACGATTAATCGCAACTAATTGTTTGCAGAATAAAAGTTTTTGTTTACATCATATATATATATTTGTGTTTACGGTGTATAATAATTGTTTACAATTATGTTATAACTAATCTAGGACTGTACCTAACAATTACTTTGCTAATTGATAATGAATTATTTTGATTTTTTTGGTAATAAAAATAGACCCAAGTGAGCAATAACCTTCAAAATTACATAATAATGACGATGCAATAATAACTGGTTCGAATAACTATGTGTGTATACACACACATGCATACATAATTTTAAGAAAAAGAAATTTATATAACATAAATTATACATTAATATAAAAATGTATATATACTATGGCAGGGCATAGATTAATCTAGATTAATCTCATAAAAATAAAAGTAATTTTTTGCATAATATAGGAGTTTGTGCGGTGTGTAAATATTATGTATATTTAAACACGCACACATACATATATATACACACATATTTATATTTATTTATTTATTTATTTATACATATGTTATGCAAAAAATACTTTTATTTTGTATGAGATTAATCTATGCCCAGCACTAATATATACACACACGTGTAAATATTTTTTAAATACATTTTATTCTGCAAACGAATAAAATACAAAGAAACATGAATCCAGTATTTGCTTGCCGTAAGATGTGGCTTGCTGGGACTTCACAAGCAGTGTGTGAATGGCACATTAAGATGTGTCTCGTGTCTTTTTGTTTAAATATTTAAATTGGCAAGGCCTAAAACACGTCCAAATACTAAACTTTCGTGAGAATGTAGAAATGGCCTGTGCAGGCATGTGACAGTTCAGTGAACTGTCCCTCGCATTTACGCTTGCCCCGGGCCGTCGGGCACTGCCGTGCCTTAGGTACAGCACGCATGTGCTGAATCGATATTGTTTTGTTAAATTGAAGATTGATTCAAATCAGAAAATCTATATTTTTACCCAGCCCTATTTGCGGGATTGTTGATTGGTAATGGTGCATAGCTGTGCAATTGCACTTTATTTCACATGTTGCTATTAGGGGTTTGACGAAACACTTAATCTACGAGACAAGACAACAGATTGGGTTCACAAGATTTTTTAAGAAATCCTCAATGATAAAATAAATGATTGGGAAACTAAAATCACATTATTTTGAAATGTTTTAACTAATCTAGGACTGTACCTAACAATTAATTTGTTAATTGATAATGAATTATTTTGATATTTTTGGTAAAAAAAAACCAAGTGAGCAATAACCTTTAAAATGACATAATAATGACGATACAATAATAATTGGTTGAAATAAACTATCTAACAAGTAAACAGATTACAGTAATATGTATGTAGCCTTTGTAATAAAAACAGCATTATGTATTATAACGAAGGCCTGCAGGGGGCGCTAATGAACCCACTTCTGTTAGTTTTACTTTAGATCAAGCGTGCCGCACAAGCCCTGAAAAGTAAAGCCAAAACTTCTCGATTGCCCCCCAGTGACTGGTCCCAGTATAGGTTATAAACCCCGCCTCCACATGTTATTCAATGGGACTTGAGACCAACTAAACAATTTAATTACACCACAAAAATCTGTAGTTTTTATCACACTGATTTAAATTCAAGTGTTTGTTTTTAAAATAAGTTTGTTTTTAGTTAGTTATTTAATGATATAAAAGCTGTGGTGTCACGTCATGATTGACAGCTGTGATATCGTGTGATATGCGCATTCTGCGAGGGCGGGGCCTTGACTTCGCGGCGTTACTTTCTGCTTACTACTGCGCAGGACTGGTCCCAAAATCGCTATTGCGCAGACTCAAGACCCAAGATGTCAGCACCGTATCAGGACACTGAAGGCTTCACTTTTCTCCAATAGAAGAGAGCGAACGGGCGTCGTCCATCTTTTTTTACACTCTATGCTTTAGATTCTAACTTTAGCCAAATAATGTTAAAATCCATTTAAATCTTTAATATTTGTCTAGTTTTTTACAATAGAAATGATACAGCCACTGCAAACACAAACAAAAAGGCACATGCAGTAAAAGACTGAATATAATGCATGCAAATTCCGCTGTAAAAGTTTTAGCTAGAAACTTAACTTTATGCTAATTTTAGGACAGTGACCGTTTCTCAAACAGAAAACTGCATCCTCCGGAGGTCGCATGTGCAGGCTGCATACGTCATCAAACCTGCTTTATTTCAGTTAGCTGAGCATTACATTCGCAAGTCATAAGCATATTACAACAATTTACGATTAACTAAATATAATAGTAAACTTTATAATTGTTAATATTCTGTCTTTATGAAGGATGCAGTCTACAAATGCGACCTCTAAAGGATGCAATCTTTTGTTTGAGAAACGGCCAGCATTTCACCTCCACGAGAAATCTCATGACATGAATTATTTCACGATACATATTTAAATCTCGCAAGATCTCGTCACACCCCTAGTTGCTATGTGTTTTGGGTGTTCAGGGTGGTTTCTTAATGATGGCTCGGTACATACGGCTCAGTTTCCTGATGTTTCCTGATTCATCCTTTTTTGTCATCTGATTAAACAAAAATAAATATCAGGGTTCCCAAACCTTATTTAACTTAAAATTCAAGGACCTTTCAAGGACTTTCCAGGTCTGATACCCTCAAATTAAAGGACTAAATGTGGGGACACATTTTAAATGAGAGCAAGGTTACATCGTGTTACCTTTAAAGATACATTGTTACATTTCCCTTTCGAGGGAACTCGCGCTGCGTCACTGCGGTGACACTTTGGGGACGCCTCCAGGGGTAAGTGCATCTGAATGTGTATATCAAATTCAACCAATGGTGAGGCTTAACAACAAAGACAGGGTGATACGGGAGCAGGAAGTATATCGCTATCTGAAATATTGCCAAAGACGGCGTTACAGGGACACAGGAAGTATGGCAAGGGAGACGCAGCGTCTCGTTCCCTTCTCAGGGAACAACAGTTACATACGTAACCCGAGACGTTTTCATTTGTCAAACACAACTATGCAAAAAAGCATTTTGGTATGAATCAACATTCGCATACAGAAGATATAAGCTTTTAAAGTGAAAAGTTTAGCATGTGTGCTTAAAAGGCTAGAATTTTATGATATTATCCTACACTACACAGGGAATAATATGGATGTTTTTCCAGAAAACGTCTTGCATAAAATAAATTAAAGCACTTTCAATGACCTGTATCTATGTTTGTATATTTTCAAAAACTTCCCAGGGCTTTGAATTTTTTCCCCCAGATTCACAAACTTTCAAGGATTTCAAGGACCGTGGGAACCCTGAATAAATCTGAATGCAAAAATTTGTGACAGTGAGCCACGTAAATTGAAATTTGAGCTCTATGCAAACTGCACTCAAGAATAACATTTAGGATTAGCGCCAATTTGCCATCCCTTTATGAGTATTTGTAAAACCACATACCAGTATTTGGATTTGTTTTGTTTAATGTTGACTTTAAACACACTTGTACCTGATCTTTCTCAGGATAAACGCCTGCTCTCAGAAAAGAGGCTTTCCAGCTATCCATGTCCTCCTGCGTGTCACAAGCCAGCTCGATCTGACGCAAGTCCTTATAAACGTTCCTGCAAAAGCAACCAAACACACACATGAATCGACCCTACGCTTACACAAACACGCAGACGCATCGAGCCACAGTCAGCCCTGACCTTTGCTCGGTGTTGAAGATACCAAAAATGTGCTTGGTGGACATGAAGCCTTTCTCCACATCTCTCAGCTTCAGGTTATCCAGAGGAAGCATGTATTTCTTCTCTTTTTCCTGTTGGGGAGGCAGGGAGAAAGAGGGAGAGTTACGGATGCAAAGCTACTTTATCAAAACTTTCAGGACCATTTCAAAACTAAGTCAGGGATACAGGCGACAGCCTGTGGCCAAAAAGACAACAACAGCCGGACAACCGGGGACGGATGGAGTGACACGACTATTATTGGAGGATTTTCTCCAATAACAGGCCTTTATTTAAAAAAGGACCACCAGGTTGCCAAGACAGAGAGGGGGATGTGAAACCATAAGAAGAAAGAGAGGAGGAGTCGAATTGTGCTGCCAACTCGCTCTGTTGAGTTGAGAAGAAACATCTGGAATCGCTTATGTCTGCGCTGCTACGGTCCCAATAGTTACATCACTCTTCCCTGCCCCCAACACAAGTACACACACACACACACACACACACACACACACACACAACCCCCCAGTAACCCAGTACGATTTCCTGCAAATTCCAAAGTCGGAACATTTCAGTCGGCTTGCCACGTCACATTGCCTCTCTCCTCTCGTCCCATGCATCTCGGTCTCCCTATTCTTCGGTAACTATTAACGAAGGAACGGCTTTCGTAAAACAACGATAAAGTTCGACAACTTGAGCGTGTGGTTCAGATTATAAGAAAAGTGCTGTGATGGTTCGGTCAAAGAAACTAAGGAGGCCTGGAATATATTATCAGCACGCAGTGAGTATATGGTTGGATTTAACTATTTAATACGAACAAAGTCGAAATACTAATATTAATGTCGTGCTTTTGAGCCAATTTTCTATACATTTATTATTATCAAATGTGCATTTTCAAATTGAATATATAGGAGGCTACTAAACTACATCCTTTGTTCGCCTTCGTGCGTCAGTAGAAGTTTTTTTAAAACATTTATATTTAAAAAGTAAACATTTTAAGTTAATAATATCATTAACTGCGCAATTTAATACATTCAATTTTAAGAAAGCACATCTGCAGTAGTTTTTATACAATTTTACGTAACAATTACAAGAATTTAAAAACATACTTATACTCTTTAAGTAATGTACTAGGTGAATAGTCATTAAAAACGTCACAATCTTCGAAACACGATTGAACATATTTATTTAGATCGATTATATTTTGAAATATGCCCTGAACGGTAATGGTGAAATTGACTCTTTATCAGTAAACTGTTTACTATCCTTTACAGTCGTGTGCGTTCTTCAGGGCAGTGACCCGCCGTCCCGCCAGCTCCTTTCCTCCCCCTCGCCTGCCCAGTGTTCAGACTACCTGTTCATCACGCTGCAGCTGAACAGTAGTCCGCACATTGGTTAGGCTGGGCAGGGACACACACACCCACGCTTGGACCCGACTTTGGAACGAGGACTGCGCGTATAAACAACCTCTCCGAGAAAGAAGACATTTATACAACTGGAATCTGGCATTGCATTTAATCTACATTTATAAAGTTGACTTGAGTGGCGCTTGCTTTGAGACGAAACCAGGGAGGGGGTGGGGGATGAAAACCAAAATGAAGAACAGATGCATCTCACCTCTTCGTCCTTGTACCAGGAAAGGGATTCGGCCGAAAGAACGAACCAGTAGTCCTTGGAGCCTCCCTTCATGATGCTGATGTTAAGGGTTAGCCAACCTTTACGGATCACCTGTTGGAGAGATGGTGTGGGGGGGTGGGAGTGGGGCATGTCACAGGGGCGGGAAAACAATTATGAGAGTCACATTCAATGTATCATTCAAAAAGCAACTTACCTGCTGGTGAAATATATGTGTCAGTATTTCTAAGCTAAAGGCCTGCATGCTATGAGCGAGTTAAACATAAGGGAACAATTAAAGTATACAGTCCCGCTTCACTACTAACACAGCGAATACTAAAAAAGCCACGGGGGAGTGTCTTGAAATAGAGCGACAATAAAACAACCATAAGGAACAATCTGTGGTGCTCGTCTTTTTTTACTATTTTCCTTAAGGACAGGGTAATGTGACCAGTCAGGACCATTGGAGGAACAGAGGTCGGCGGTGGTATGTTAGGGTTAGTTTGGTGAGTAAAAGCTAGCCTACATGCTGTTAAACAAAACAGAGCTGAGTTAGTGATGTTAAAGTGAGAAGGACGTTGACTCAGAAGTTGTTGAAGAGGAAATAAACGGTTGAATGAGAGCGAGAGGAAGCAGGTAAGGAGGTCAAACTGGTATCAAGAAGATGCCAGAAAGCACAGCTGTAAAAAACGTTAAGTTAATATAGCAGGGTTCTTAAAAGGGAGGGGAGGTACAGCTAGCGCTTTTTAGGAGGATTGCAATGTTATTTAAGGGTATCCAAAATACAGTCAAACTTTAAATAAATAAAGTTGTTAGTTTTCTAGCCACTCTTTCAACCACATGACTTGCCACATTTTGTTAAATACGACTCGCCCTTCGTTTCACTGAGAAGTTCATCAATTACAAAAGTCAAACGTTAATGTGTTTGTTAATAATGATCAACACATTTTCCGTTCAAACATTCATTTGCATCCTGACACTGCATCATTTCCTCCCAATATCTCACCAACGCATCAATAGCTGCGTTTCCATTACCCTTTAAATTGCGCAAATTGACATTGTGAATTCAAAATACGGCCAATGGAAACATGTTAATTTAGCAAAACTCCAATATGTAGCAAAAAAGTTTTATGCTTGCATTTTTAGGCATTTGTAAGTCACATATTCATTATTTGAAGATGATGAGGTATGTACTAAAACTTCCCAGAAACACCATAATACTGTGGCTTTCCTTGCCAATAATGTTTGCATAACACTCATATACTGCAAAAAATGATCCTGTTTTTAGACCAAAAATATCAAATGGTGTAAGCAAAAAAATCTTGAAAGTTTTTCATAAACACTAAATTCAAGAAAAAAAATCAGGAAAAATTTGCTTACCCCATAGGCAGATTTTTTGCTTGTTTTATGCACAAAATCACTTCAATTTGATATTTTTGGTCTAAAAACTAGACTTTTTTCTTGGGTCATTTTGCTCATCAAGAAAAAGCATCTTAATTTAAGATTAATTTAATTTTTAGATATTTTGACTGAAAACAAGACAAAAATACTAAGAATTTTTTTTTTGAAAATCATTTTTTGCAGCGTACATCTCTTTTGATTAAAATAATATACTACTGCCTCCAAGAAACACCTACACTGCAAAAAATGATCTAGTTTTTAGACCAAATATATCAAATTTAAGTGATTTTGTGCATAAAACAAGCAAAAAAATCTGCCAATGGGGTAAAGCAAAAATCTCAAAAATTTTTCATAAACACTAAATTCAAGAAAAATGTAAGACAACTTTGCTTACCCCATTGGCAGATTTTTGCTTGTTTTATGCACAAAATCACTTAAATTTGATATTTTTGGTCTAAAAACTAGACTTATTTCTTGGGTCGTTTTGCTCATCAAAAAGAAAAAGTATCTTAATTTAAGAATTTTTTGATATTTTTACTGAAAACAAGACAAAAATACTAATCATTTTTTTTTTCTTGAAAATCATTTTTTGCAGTGTTCATCTCTTTTGATTAAAATAATGTACTACTGCCTCCAAGAAACACCTACACTGCAAAAAAAAAAATTAGTATGTTTGTCTTGTTTTTAGTAAAAATATTTAAAAATTCTTAAATTAAGATGCTTTTCTTGATGAGCAAAACGACCCAAGAAAATAAGTCTACTTTTAAGACCGAAAATATCAAATATAAGTGATTTCAAGCAAAAAAAATCTGCCAATGGTGTAAGCAAAAAATCTTGAACATTTTTCATAAACACTAAATTCAAGAAAAATGTAAGAAAACTTTGCTTACCCCATTGGCACATTTTTTGCTCGTCACGAAAAAGTATCTTAATTAAAGATTTTTTAGATGTTTTTACTGAAAACAAGACAAAAATGCAAAATGACCCAAGAAAATAAGTCTACTTTTAAGACCAAAAATATCAAATATAAGTGATTTCAAGCAAAAAAAATCTACCAATGGGGTGAGCAAAAAAAAGTGAAAATTTTTTCTTAAACACAAAATTCAAGAAAAATTCATGCACATTTTGTTTTATGCACAAAATCACTTAGATTTGATATTTTTGGTCTAAAAACTAGACTTGTTTTCTTGGGTCATTTTGCTTATCAAGAAAAAGCATCTTAATTTAAGAATTTTTTGATATTTTTACTAAAAACAAGACAAAAATACTAAGAATTTTTTTCTGGAAAATCATTTTTTGCAGTGTATATGTTGCCGCTCCTAAGTATAAGGGGCTTTCCTTGGCATTAATGTTTGGATTATACTCTTACGTCTTCTTCTTTTACAATGCTTAGTGCGGTGAATATGATATAAGTAAACCGTCCAACATCATTAAACGTGATGTTTGAGATGACATATCACGAGAGGAAAAAACAATTTTTCAGCCGCATATCATCGGTTGACGGAAACTCCATTTTGAAATGTTTTTTGTTGACATTTAGAAAATAATGCTTTGCGCAAATCTGTAATGGAAACGCAGCTAATGACTCCGAACTCCGAAATAAAATATTGTACCACCAACATTTTACGATACCATCCCCACTCTCCCTTTCCGTTTCCCTTAACTTTTCCGTAAAGCTGGCGTTAAACTGAAAGGAGGGGGAAGAGTTAGTGAGAGAGAGAGAGAGAGAGAGAGAGAGAGAGAGAGAGAGCCAAGAGAAACAAAACAGGCAGAAAGCTGTGCCAGACAGGCGAAATCGACCGTTTGCCTTGGTGGGGAAATGCCATCAACCTTCTTAAAGCTAGAAACCAGATAACCATCTCTAAAAGGTGGCAGATCACAAAATAGACAACGGATGAGTTGAAGAAGACAGTATGTTTCATGCATTTGGTGTTAGAAGCTACCGCTGTGAGTTAACATGACTAAGAGAGGGAAAAGGCGCTCTGAATATGTTTTCATTAGACAGAAACCCAGCAAATATCTGTGGTCAGAGTTTGGCTTGGGCTCTGAATTCTCCGATTTCACTTTGCCGCCCACAGCTGAATGAAACGAGAGCACGATCCTATTTTTCCCCACGTTCTTTTCCATACACCGCTGTCTTTTTGTATTACACTGATTAATCTTAGTATTATATACATAAAATGCAATCATGAAAGTGTATTTGAAGAGTTGGAGAATTATAATCAGCAATCACATTGAAGAAAAATGTGATGATAGACGTTTAGATGATTACCACCGAGGCGACAGTAAATAATCCCAACAGAAAGTCCCTCATTAACACTGCCCCAGAAAATCTCTCCGAGGTTAAGCAGCTCGTTTTGTATTTTGAAGAGAACCGATCAGTTTAAAAGACTCAATACTGCCACAGTGTGGCCAGTATTGGCACACCAATGTAAAAAAGGGACAGTCACCCTCAGAATAGGGTTGGGCGATATATATATATATATATGTAAACATTAATATTGTGACGGTCCTTTTGTGGTGACCGAGTAGTCAAACAGGTTTTATGACTTGCGGGTATGAGACTGTTAAAGGGACACTTGACTTTTTTTATATATACTCATTTTCCAGCTCCCCTAGAGTTAAATATTTGATTTTTACAATTTTGGAATCCATTTATCCGATTTCCGGGACTGGAGTGTTCCTTTAAAGGATTAGTCCATTTTCTTAAAATAAAATCCAGATAATTTACTCACCACCATGACATCCAAAATGTTGATGTCTTTCTTTGTTCAGTCGAGAAGAAATTATGTTTTTTGAGGAAAACATTCCAGGATTTTTCTCATTTTAATGGATTTTAATGGACCCCAACACTTAAGTTTTAACTCAACACTTAACAGTTTTTTCAACAGAGTTTCAAAGGACTCTAAACGATCCCAAACGAGGCATAAGGGTCTTATCTAGCAAAACGATTTTCATTTTTGACAAAAAAATAAAAATGCACTTTTAAACCACAATTTCTTGTCTATCTCCGGTCCTGTGATGCACCAGCACGACCTCACATAATTGCGTAATGCCGTAGAAAGGTCACGTGTTACAAATGTGAAACGCACATTTGCGGACCATTGTAAACAATAAACTGACACAAAGACATTAATTAGTATCATTCCACATACAACAACGTCGGAAGGGTCCTCTTTCTCCTCACTTGTAAACACTGGGGCGCAGTTTCGCGTTTGTCCTCTGTGATCTCTTGACGTATTGCGTGGGGTCACGCTGACGCTTTTAGGACCGGAGATAGAAGAGAAGTTGTGGTTTAAAAGTGCATTTTTATTTTTCAAGTCAAAAATGAAAATCGTTTTGCTAGATAAGACCCTTATGCCTCGTTTGGGATCGTTTAGAGTCCTTTGAAACTCTGTTGAAAAAAACTGTTAAGTGTTGAGTTAAGTGTTAAGTGTTGGGGTCCATTAAAGTCCATTAAAATGAGAAAAATCCTGTAATGTTTTCCTCAAAAAACATAATTTTTTCTCGACTGAACAAAGAAAGACATCAACATTTTGGATGACATGGTGGTGAGTAAATTATCTGGATTTTTTTTCTTTTTTTTTAAGAAAATGGACTAAGCCTTTAAGGCTAACATTAAAGCATTCCTGAATTTAATAGCATTCACTCTATATGTTTATAGCTAAGCACATACACATATGTGGCGAAATATCACTTTTCATTACTATGAATTGTTTCATAGGAAATAAATAAGTATCTAGATACATTGAATATATTTTACAGTATATTAAACCTTCTTACAATGGTTTATATCATATATCGACCAGCCCCATCTCATACACATGGGTGTATCTTTTTTCTTTATTTTAATCAAAGTTTATGCCGATTAGATTTTAGAAATTAATGCATTTAAGATTTGTACACTCTCAGCCCTACTGAAAAGACCATCTTAAACCAGTCTAAACAGGTTGGATGGTTTAAGCTGGTTTCCCAGCCTGGTTTCAGTTGGTTAATCTGGTGTAGAATGCTGGTTTTGGCCACTTTTTAAACGGTCAAGCTTGTCTTAGCTGGCCAGGCTGGGAGCACAGTTGACCCACCAGCTTGGAGGACCATCTTAAACCAGCCAAGACCATCCAATTAGCGTAGTCAAGCTTGTTTAGCTGGTTTAAGCTGGGGTCAGCTGGGCAAGATGGTGTAGCAGGCTGGTTTTGGCCACTTTTTAACCGGTCAAGCTTGTCTTCGCTTGCCAGGCTGGGATCCCAGCTGACCCACCAGCTTGGAGGACCATCTTAAACCAGCCAAGACGATCCAATTAGCGTAGTCAAGCTTGTTTTAGCTGGCCAGGCTGGTTTAAGCTGGGGGTCAGCTGGGCAAGATGGTGTAACAGGCTGGTTTTATCATGCTGGTTTAGACTAATGGGTCAAAAAAGTGTCCAAAACCCATGTAAAACCATCCTGCTTAACAAACTAGAACCATGCTGGGAGACCACCTAAAACTAGCTAACCAGGGATGCGTTTCCCAAAAGCGTTGTTGCTAACAGGTTAGCAATTATGCTTTTGGGAAACGCACCCCAATTTAGGCTGGCTTAAGCTGGTCTTTTCAGTAGGGAGAAAAGGATACAAAAGCTGTCACTGGAGCAGTACCTTTAAAAAGGCCCCTTTATTTACCATTTAGGTACAAATATGTACCTTTGAGGTACTTTATATGCACTCTTCAGGGTACCACCCCAGTGACAGCTTTTATACAACCACAAACCACATGTAAATCTGTTGTTCGATTGGATTGGATGATTTCTTGGCCCCACCCACCCCCATGATAACCCAGAGGCTGATTCTCCACCAGGCAAACTCTGCTCACCCAGCCCGAGCCTCCAGAACTCGCATCCAGCCATAGGACAACCAAGGCACTTCTTTTATACTCCATACAAAACGTAACATTCATGCAAAAGTGCATCCGATTACGACATAAAGGGTGTACTGTGAAATTGTCTTAAAAGAAACGGTTAGTAAGGTTCACTGAATTACGAAAAATTACCGAATGTTAGGTGATGCCACTCATTACAGTGGACATTTTATGATGGGGTTGAGTTCGGTTACCGATTACTTGTAACCGTAACTTGCTATTATTTATCTGTTCAGTTTTCCTCCAGACTATACCTTCTCAGCTTCACCTTCTCTCAGGCCATAAAGCTGCAGAGTAAAAAAGAAATAATCAGCTTTATAACGCTCGCTGATGAGTTTAACACGGTGCCACCAAACAAACATCCCGCCCCCTCTGCTCAACACGAGCTCTGATTGGTTGAACTGTCATGGCCTCAGTTCTCCTGACTGGATGAGCGCTGGTGACCTCTAACTGGGCGTGGCATGTATGATCGTAGTACTTACCAGTATTTCACCCTGCAGTGATAAGGGGGTGGGGTTTAGGGAAAAAGGACACACACGAAACAAGCAAAGCAAGAAAACAGTCCAGGAGGAAAGAAAGAATGTGATGGAGTGAGTCATCAAAAAGAGAGAAAAAAAAGACAAGGATGAGAGCAGACAGATAGAGAGACAATGACAGACAGAGAGGGAGAGAAAGAGCAACATGCAATTAGATTAACCGAGTGTACCACAAAAATCTGAATTATCTAGCAGGCTGCGTCATTGTCACAGATCCATGCACATCTGAATTACACTCCAAAAAAAAAAAAACAGACCAAAAAAGTAAGTGTGTTAAAATAGTGCAAGACAAAAAAAAACAATGCGTTGATTATTCATTGTGTTGATGAGGAATCGTGCGTAATGCTTGTGACAGTAATGCTGTGTAAGTCTAGTGAAAGCAGTTTCTCAAATGCAGAGGAGAACACAAGAGGGAATATTCCTGTCTAAACGTCCACTTTTAATCAAATCAGAGTGCTTACAAATTTACTCAGGTTCAATTTTTATAGTGAAAATAATCTTTTGAGCTTTGTTCAACATTCGTTCATACAAAACAGTTATACAATCATACAACCATGTCCTTACCAGGAATAACACAACAATATTCAAGCCAGAAAACGCGAGAGCAGCCCATTTTCCAAACCGTGGGGGAAATGTTAAGATTTTATGGGTTTGTATGAAGTGAATCAAACAAATCCGTAAAATGATTAGATTAAAAACAATCATGAAGCCCCACTCCTAACTCCACCCATAAACTATGATTCAGTAGGGAACACTAAGGCGTAATGCCACGTAACGCCATGAAACGCAGCTAAACGAAACACAGCAAAACAAAACAAAACCCAATGAAACGTAACGCAATGAAATGTAAAGCAATGAAATGTAATGCAGCGAAACGTAACACAATGAAACGCAACGAAACGCAAAGCCACGTAATGTAAGAAACAAAACGTAAAACAACGAAACGTAAAACAACGAAACGTAAAGCAACGAAACATAATGTAACGCAATGCAACGAAACGCACCAAAACGTAATGCCAGGTAACGCCATGAAACGCAGCGAAACGAAACGCAGTGTAACGAAACGCAATGAAACTTAACGCAAGGAAACGTAAATCAATGAAATGTAATGCAGTGAAATGTAACACAATGATACATAATGTAACGCAATGAAATGCCACGCAACGCAACGAAACGTAAAGCAACGAAACGTTGTAACACAACGAAACGTAACGCAACGAAACGTAACGCAACGCAACGAAACGTAACGCAACGAAACGCAACGAAACATAACGCAACGAAACGTAACGCAACGAAACGTAAAGCCACGTAATGTAACACGACGAAACATAAAGCAACAAAACATAACGCAATGAAACATAATGTAACGCAATGCAACGAAACGCACCAAAACGTAATGCCACGTAACGCCATGAAACGCAGCGAAATGAAACGCAGTGAAACGAAATGCAACGAAACACAATGAAACGTAACGCAACGAAACGTAAAGCAATGAAATGTAATGCAGTGAAATGTAACACAATGATACATAATTTAACGCAATGAAATGCCATGTAACGCAACGAAACGTAAAGCAACGAAACATACGAAACGTAACGCAACGCAAGGTAACGCAACAAAACATACGCAACGAAACGTAAAGCCACGTAAATGTAACACGACGAAACGTAAAGCAACGAAACGTAACGCAATGAAACATAATGTAACGCAATGCAACGAAACGCACCAAAACGTAATGCCATGTAACGCCATGAAACGCAGCAAAATGAAACGCAACGAAACATAACTAAACACAATTAAACGTAAAACAATGAAATGTAAAGCAATGAAATGTAATGCAGCGAAACGTAACACAATGAAACATAATGTAACGCAATGAAACGCAACGGCACGTAACGCAACGAAACATACGCAACGAAACATACGCAATGAAAAGTAACACAACGAAATGAAACGTAACGCAGTGAAGTGCAACGTAACTTGACTATGTAATGTTTTTATTCTATGCCAGTATAAAAGATGATAGATTACACACACTAGATTCACTGTTTTGAGATACGTTAAATGCAAAGCCACTGTAACGACAACAAGAACAGCATATTCACACATTGAATGACATGTAAACAATCACAAAAGTTTTTACCAAAGGAAATTACCTAATGCCATTAAAGATTAAATGCAAGCCAATTAACAAAATTAATGCTATTGTCCAGTGGTGTGGGCGCTAATATAGCTATCATTATATAGTCAACGTTACCGTTATCATTAAATCATAAATGGCACTTTAAACGTTCAAATGAGATTGTACCAATTCATACAAATTAGCCATCTTGTAAAATAGTTACAGATTGCCAAGAGAAGGGGATAGTAGGGAACATGACTACCAGGCATAACGCTGTAGAAAGATATCAAATAAAATGACTTAATGCTTGTCGGGGTTACATCAGGTATAAAAAAAGTTATAAGTAGCTCCCATGAAGTTCAGTTGTAGAGCATTTTGTTAGCAGCGCAAAAGGTTACGGTTTCGAACCCAGGGAACACACGTACAGAATATTTACTTTGGATAAAAGCATTTGCCAAATGCATAAATGTAAATTGACTGCACTGGTTTTATTGCCTGCTAGTTTAATAAATCATTCCTGGTTAGGACATGGTGTAAATGTGTTTCACCACATGAATAAGTGACAGAGACCTTGGGAAAATAAACTGATTCATTTTCAATAGGTAGTGAAGAGAAATGTGTGGCATTAAAGGTTATGCCCTTTATGTTTATGGAGAACAGTGATGGGGAGATTGTGGGATGTGAGGACAGAAGGAGTCATATCAGAGAGATGTAAAAAGCAGAGAAAGTGGTACCTGGTTGGGAATGGCCCTCTTCTTGTTGACAACGTTCCTTTGCTGGGCACTGCAGGGGGGAACAAATATACAGACGAACATTGATTAGACTTTGATCGCATGATGCAGTTTGTATTGTGATAATAGCACAACAGTAAAGCTATGACTGTGTAAACCCCCTTGATGCTCTGGATGGGAGCAATAATGCAATAAAGAAAGGAAGGAGGAAGAAAAAGAGGTCTACTAAACATCTATCTGAATGTGGGTGTGTGGTTGGTTGGATAAGGGAAACGCTAGCGCACCTGTTGTTGCCGTACCCCGGTAGGGTACCATCATCCATCCGTCTGAAGTCAAGACTGAAAGTGACGGCACGAGAACGGTTTAACAGAGGTTCCCTAACAACTTGCAGAATCACGCACAGCATGCGCAAGGGGTCAGACAGGCCTGATTATGTATGCGGTAACTTCAACCAACTATGCGTTAAAGGAACAGTTTAACCAAAATATGAAACGTCACCCTCCATGCCATCACAGATGTATATTATGTCAGAAGCAGTTTCACGCGGATATACGTCACGACGGGGACAATCGCTACTTCAGTTTTATTGTGACTTTTCTATAAAATTATTTGTGTTTAACTAAAGAAAGGAAGTCCTTTACATCTGGGATGGCATCAGGGTAAGTGAAGTACAAGAGGATATTCATATTTGGAAAACCAACTTTTCCTTTAAAGAACATGCGTGCAGACACCGCACATGCTATCAGTCTTCAGTTGTACACTAGCCATCCGAGTCAAAAGACATGCACTTAGTTATGTCTACTGCTTTACCCATAATGCACTTGCTTTGAAACGGACCATCATAGTCCATTGCACACATGCATTACAGTTTCCAAGGAACACAGTTATCCAAGATCGGATGGCTTTCAGAGATGTTTTAAAGGTGCCAAAGAATGCATTGATACAATGTTAAATTGGTCTCTGATATCTACATAGACGGTATGTGACTTTATCAAGTGCAAAAATGAAGACGGTTTTACGTGTCCATTTACAACCCTAGGATTTGCCTTTATAATGAAATGGTCTATTATTACCTTATTTGAAAGGGTCATGAATAATAATGTTGAGCTCTGCTCTGATTGGCTGTTTCTCAGAACAGTTCAGTAGCTCTGTGTGTGTGTAAACAGACTTTAAATGTTTGAGTCTGTATCAGATAAAAATACAGATTTTCAGGAATAATAAATTGATTGGAGATTGTTAACGGACATTTCTGAGTGGTAAGTTTGTGTTTTTTTCAGTATGGACCTGCAAAACGTAACTGTAATGTCAATAGTAGAACTTCAACCTAAACGCTAGCATATAGCATTAACTAGGATATAGCATTAAAGTTGCCATGAAAATAAAATTAATATTGTGGTATTTTTACAATTGACTTACATGTGAGCTTCATTATTTTAAAAATATTAATGTGCCCTTATAATCTTTAATCAAAAATGCAAATCTCCTCCATGGTCATTTGGTAGCTGGGCGGGGTCAGGGAGAAGATTGCTGCGATTAGCAATTAGCAACACGACCCAACTTCAAACAATCCAATCAGATCTCGATGGACAAATTCAAATCCAGCCCTGCCTTATTTCATTTCAGAAGCCGGATACACGTCATCACAGGGAAACATAGGCAATCGATACTTCCTTTCATGGCGGCTTTAACTAGCATATAACGCTAACTCAGCAGTCACAACTTTGTTTTTAACATTGTATTAAGATTGTAATTAAAGGTGCAGTGTGTAAATTTTAGTGGCATCTAGTGGTAAGGTTGCGAATTGCAACAATGGCTAAGTTAACTGCTCACTAGGGATGCACCGATAGGATTTTTTTGGGCCGATACCGATACCGATTTAAACACTTGTATACAATACTATACAGTTGGTCTATTTGCTAGTTTATTTCTGCATCAAATTATTTTTACTGAACATGGATTGGATCTAATTAACATTCAACTGACCAAAATAATAAGAGAGGCACAAATTAAGCTAAAACAAAAATAATAAGACAGCATGACAACCTTCAAAGGTGGTTTTTGCTATTCAGCATTTATTTTATTAACAACATTAACTCATTTTTTACATATAATGGATTTATTTATATAGTTAATTAATAAACAATCGGTATCGGCCTTTCTCGTGCTATTGCCGATATTCCGATGGTTTCAAATTCATCAAAAATCGGCCGATTAATATCGGCGGCCGATCCATCGGTGCATCACTACTGCTCACCCATCGCTTTTAAAAACGCATAGAGAAGCTACAGTAGCCGCCACCAGACAAACATGTCATCTTCAAAGACAGCTTCGTAAAAAAAGTTTGTACGTTAAGTAGGGGTGTAACGATTAACCGTGCAAATGCGCGTTTTCTCAATGAATGAATTTGAATGAATTATGGTGAAATCCCGGCACATCCGAACGCCAGGGGGCGCTCTCATGCAGAAACTCCCTTTGTGCCACACAAGAAGTATCATTGCAAACACTATTCCAGGAAATGTCTACACAGGAATATTTGAAGAGTTTGGTTCCAAAACGCAATAAACGCCATTTTTGAAAAAAATGAGTTACTGCCAAAATCAGTATTATATCAGGTCAGTAGTTAAAAGTAAATAATTAATTTTACGCAAAATCCAATACCCGCCGTGATATTCTGTCATCTTTTCTCCCTTTGTTCCCAAAATGCGACAAACGCCACTCCTCCTTTTTTACAGAACGCAATAAATCCATTCCTGATATTACAGCGGACCATTCACGCAATGTAAACAAACATGGCGGCGCGCTGAGTACACGGAATCCTAATTTTCCTCATCTACTTTGTACTTCGTGATCAACAAACAAAACAAAATAATACTTTAACAGCATTGCTAAACCTGTGATGGTTTTCTGTGATGGGAAAGAAACGTAAGCCATCAACATCTAATATTTCCGCGAGAGGCACTCGGCTGCTTGTTCTCCAGACAGCATCAAGCTTCTCATGCTAAAACATTGACCCCAGAGGATCTTATGAAAACTTTACATTATTTTACTCAAAGTCAACGAAAATCGAGCGGGACCAAAACATTTTACAGCTGATCGCTGTGAAAATGTAAAGAGACGACGTCAAATATAACCGCAGCAATGTGTTCTTAATATAACAAAGTAAGTGTTTTGGTTAATGCCATTAATGTTTATTTTTTAATCATTGTATACCACTAGTCAACTAAATAAATATAAAATGGTAAAGATGAATGCACATTTATACATTGATTTAATAGATTTATAGCATTTTGAAATAAAAAACTGTCATGGATTTATTGCATTTTGTGGAAAAAATAATTAGTTTTTATAATAAATCTTTGAAAATCAAATTATGGATTTGAATTTCTTATGTTTTTATAACCTAAAGATGCTATGTGAAAGTTTGTAACAGAAAATAGTGGTTTTCATCTTGTCACCTTCTTGGTATAGAAAACACGTTTTTACCGAAATTTGTCAAAATGGATTTATTGCGTTTTGGAACCAAACTCTTCATTTATACGCTGTTCTTCAAATTGTTTTAGGTATTTTCATGATAATAAAGAATATTTTAAATGATTTTATTTAATGAGTGTCGCTTTTTTAAATGCACGCTATAAACGACTCTGACTCATAGTGATTTTAGATTGATAAGGACTTCCTACTGACCAAATGCCGTAGTACACGCACAAGCTGTGCATAAAACAAAGAATCACAGCCTTGCGATTCAGAATCGATTTCAGACAGGCATTTTTAATGGGGACCGCGATTGAATCGTGATTGAATCGTTACATCCCTAACGTTAAGGGCTTCTGTAGAAACATGGCAAAACAAAATGGCGACTTCCATGTAAGGGGACCCAAATTATGTAGATAAAAATGTCTCATTCTAAAGTAATAAACACATAACGGTTCATTATGAAAGGTCTTCATACACCTCTGATTATATAGTTTTGTATATTATTTTGCCTTTCTGTCAAGAGATCCTTCTAAAAATTACACACTGCACCTTAAATTTTATGTGTAATTTAATGTTGGCGATGTTATGTCACAGGCGATGTAACGTTGAGATTGGCCGTTTTCCAGCCATCTTTTGAATACATGAGTTTTACAAAAGAAGGAGGAAACAATCGCGTTTGAGGCTCACAATATGCCATTACCATATACAAAACTCTTATTATTCATCTATGCCAAGATAAATACACGTTTACATTCTACGGCAGCTTTAACATGCTACAATTTGGATGTTAAGAGGAACAACACACAACATAAATTTTAGTAACGTAAATATAGGTATATATAAAGAATAAGGAATGAAAATATAATATAATAAGCACATATAAAGAACAAGGATGCCAGAATGATCTAACTTGTAGAGAAGTAAGAAATAATTGATAATGGGACGTTGAATTATTTAACAATAATGCACACCTGAGGTGGTTATACGAGTCTTGCGCATCTCATCTAAAGCCTTTGTTGCTAACTTCAAAATGTTGTTTTACAAAGAGAGAAAGAACAAAAGAGAGAGGGTGTCTTGTGTTTGAAGAGCAGTAATGAGAACAATGTGAGCAAGTTGGCCTATTAATATTTACATGTATTTTTTATTAGGTATTTATACATAACCCCCAGAGCAATACGAGTATACGAGTGAGCAATAAGGAGAGAGATTTCCAATTTCTGATTTAACCATCAATTAATTCAAATAACTGCTTAACGTGCAGCTAGTCAAAAGCATGGCAAGATGCAACACTCCCTAGAAAGCTAGACACTCTACTGGTTAATTAAAGTTTGGAGGTGGTGTCAAACTTTCAGGTAAAGGGAACAACAAGTGCTGATGCGCTAGATGCGTTTTACATACTTTGCGAATCCAATGAAGTCCTCATGGTTGGTGTTGATGTACGACAGCTCGATGTCGATCAGCAGAAGGACCTGGTGAAAAAACAAATCAAGTTGAATTAGGAAATTCAAGACAAAGTACCACAAGTGGAAGTTTTCTCGTATATCGCACCTGGTCCTTGGTCTTGCCTTCTCTTTCTCTGACGTGAGTAGTGACAATCCTCTCGGTTTCCTCTCGCAGTCTGGGGTACGAGTTAAGCTGTAGAAAAAAAGCCACATAGATGCAGCAAAGGATGTACACGCAAACCACAGCCACACGCGCACAAACAATCGTACTGTAAAAGCCTCCATGCACACACTGCAAAAAAATGACTGACTTACTTAGTTTTACTTAGTATTTTTGCAGCAGGAAATTAAGACGGCGCAATGATTTACAGGTCCATGACGGGGGATAAGTGCTTCACAAAACACTCTTTCAAATTTGTATTTCTTTAAATATAATCAAGTTTGTCATTTGACTATTTTATTGGTCCTATAAAGTTTTTTTTTACCCACTGTTGTCTCTCCATAAAGCAACAAGCATGCCATCTGTGTTTGTTTGCCTCTTTGCCAGCTAACTTCCGGGTGACGTGATTACATTTGGGAGGAGTAAAGTGCTGACATACGTGGCTTCAGCAACCAGATGTATTAACACTTGTCCGGTGTCCTCTGAAATGTATCCCAGACCACCTCCTGAAGTGGTTTGAGCGATCGGATTTAAATCCCCATTTTGGGGGGCAATTACACTTGGTCTTTTTAAGATCGAATAGCTATCAGATAATTAAAAATGCATAAAGTGACCAGGTGAAAAAAGCTCTAAGAAAATAGTCTAGTTTATAGACAAAAAAAAACATAACATTTAATGAATTTCTGCTTAAAACAAGCAAAAAAAATAAATAAATCTTCAAATGGGGTAAGAATTTTTTTTTATTGCTTACACCATTGGCAGATTTGTCACTTATTTTTTTATTCACTTAAATTTTTAAATATCTTAACAACATAACATTTAAGTGAATTTGTGCTTAAAACAAGCAAAAAATAAATAAATAAAATCTGCCAATGGGGTTAGAAAAAAAATCTTGAACTTGTTTATTAAACACTTAATTCAAGAGAAATTCAAGAAATATTTGCTTACACGATTGGCAGATTTTTTTCACTTATTTGGTTTTCATTCACTTAAATTGTATATCTTAAAATAGTCTACTTTTAGACAAAATTAAACATAACATTTAAGTGAATTTGTGCTTAAAACAAGCAAAAAAAATCTGCCAACAGGGTAAAAAAAGAAACATTTGCTTAGATAGGCAGATTTTTCGCTTATATTTTTTATTCCATTAAATTGTATATCTTAAAATTGTCTAGTTTTTAGAAAAAAAAACATAATGTTTAAGTGAATTTGTGCTTAAAAGAAGCAAAAAATTCAAGCAATAGGGTAAGAAAAAAAATCTTGAACTTGTTTCTTAAACACTTAATTCAAGAAAAATTCAAGAAACATTTGGTTTACACCATTGGCAGATTTTTTCCCTTATTTTTTTTATTCAATTAAATTTTATATCTTAAAATAGTCTAGTTTTTAGACAAAATTAAACATAAAATTTAAGTCAATTGGTGCTTAAAACAAGCAAAAAATTCTGCCAATAGGGTAAGAAAAAAAATCTTGAACACTTCATTCAATAAAATATCAAGAAAAAATAGCTTATAACCATTGTAAAAAAAATTCCCTTAAACTTTTTTTATTCACTTAAATTCTATATTTTTTGTCTTAAAACTAGACTTATTTTCTTAGGTCATTTTGCTCATCAAGGCAATAAATCTTGATTTAATTTTTTTTATTTATAATGAAAACAAGACAAAAATAATAAGTAAGAAAAATTCAAGAAACATTTGCTTAGATATAGGCAGATTATTCCCTTATATTTTTTATTCCATTAAATTGTATATCTTAAAATAGTCTAGTTTTTAGACAATATTAAACATAACATTTAAGTGAATTTGTGCTTAAAACAAGCAAAAAATTCTGCCAATAGGGTAAGAAAAAAAATCTTGAACTTTTTTCTTTAACACTTAATTCAAGAAAATATCAAGAAAAATTAGCTTACACCATTGGCAAATTTTTTCCCTTAAACTTTTTTATTCACTTAAATTCTATATTTTTTGTCTATAAACTAGACTTATTTTCTTAGGTCATTTTGCTCATCAAGGCAATAAATGCTGATTAAATTTTTTTAATATATTTGTAATGAAAACAAGACAAAAATACTAAGTAAGAAAGTCATTTTTCTTTTTCTTTTTTTTGCAGTGCAAGATTAATCAGAGTATGCACAAAAACACACACACACGCACAATCAGCCATTTCAGAAAGTAGTACAATAACTTCCAGCCAGGAATGGATATCAAATAAATAAATAAATAAAGTTTAAAGAATCATACTAAGTTTCCTGTAGCTCAGTTTGTAGAGCATTGTGTTAGCAGCACAAAGACAATGGGTTGGATTCCCAGGAACACATATTCAGATTAAAAATATTTGGATAAATTTGCCTGCCAAACACGTAAATGTATACCTTCAGAAATCTGAGGTTAAAGTTACAAAACAACCATTCATGGACTGGAAGTGATGCAGTGAAATGATTCAAGTAAAGCAAAGAATTGAAAAAAAAGGAAAGAAAATGTGAAGTTGGGAATTTAGTCAGGCAGTTCCTCTTACAACCACAAGATGGCAGGTGAACAAATCTTTGTTGCTATGGCAACAGCAGCAGCCTGTAATGTTGGGCTGACAGGTTTGTCCTGGCTAAGTGATGCTCTACTAAAGCAACAAAGAGTCTGAGAATGTGAGGGTGGTTAGGAAATCCTAGACCTGGAAAGCTGCAAGCGGATTCAACTTGGAAACTCCAGAGTTTTCCAAGCAAATGTGTGTCATTTGTTGGATTCACAGGGGCTATGAAAATGTAAGGCGACAAGTACACCAATGGCAGTAACATGAACAAATTTCAAATACACCAGATGGGCGTGGTTGATTTCATACAGATGGAAAACTGATTGGGTGAGTGAGCGGGAATGTTGAACAGGGAGGGGTTACGCTATATTTTCCACTTCCTCGCGACTGGTTACTTCTGGTTACCTTGTTGGCACTTTTCCGGACGAGGGTGGTGAGTTCGGACAACACCAGGTCCACACATTTCAGGCTGGGCTCTTTCAGTTTGCGAATCTGTTTTTTCACTATCGTTTCAAAAGCAAGGTCAGGGGTGAACAACCCCGTTCTGAGTGGGCGGCAACGTTTTTCGGGGTGTGTTTGAGTGGGTTAAAAGAGGACAGAAAAAAAGAAAGTAGACAGAGCAAGGAACAAGGAACAAGGGGAGAGAATAAAGAGAGAGAGAGCCAGTTTAGTGGATTATTCATTGCTTATCTATGAACAGATACAACATGAGGTCCAAAAGGGACAGGCGCAGGTTTAAAAGTTTAAAATATTACACATTATCGAGTCTATAAAAGACAACAGTGCCATAGCACCATGGCAAAATAAAAAGTTGCAATCTTAAATTCTGAATTTAATCTGGTCCCTTCACAGTTGGGACCTCTTGGGACCTGCGACTTATCCGTTTTAGACCGCCGATGACCAGAGGTAGTCTCTCTCTGCCCATCTTCACTTCACAAGACCTTCACAACACCCCAACACACGACAGCAGAGCCTGCGGACGGGGCGGCCGGGGGGCAGAGGGGATCACACGAACCCGCAAACACGCACCCTGAACCAACTGTTCAACCTATAACTCTCCCTCACTTGGTTTGTCTCGGGTGCTGTGTGACCCCCTCGCAGAAAGCCCCCCTGTGGCCAGGCTGGGGTACTGCAGTACCTTGCTGGTGCACTGCCTGAACGTGTTGATGAGCTCCTGAATGACCAGATCGATACATTTCAGACAGGGCTCTTTCAGCTTAATGATCTGCTTTTTCACGATGGCTTCAAACGCCAGATCTGGTGTGAACAGGCCAGTTCTGAGAACGCACAGGGACACAGCAAGACGTGAGAAGACGAAGACAAGAGACAGAAATAAAAGAGAGGAGGAAAAAAATTCAAAGACAAACATTTTGACAATGACGTCATAAAAATACTGGAAGTGAAACCAAGTGAGGAGAGAATAGGCTACTAAAAGTAAAGGAAGCGTGGGGGACTTCGGAGGAAAGAGGCAGAAAAGACACAGGTTTAGTTTGAATGCATTAAAAACAAACAATAAAAGACAGTAAGTGAATAAATAAGAGAGACAGTGTTTCAGTTGTACTGTGGGGAAAAAACCCATTAAACATTTCAGAGACATCAGACATTAGGCTGTGCCCTCACTACACAATATATACTGTGTGCCATGCGTTGATATGCATTCCAGCTAGGTGTTTTTCTTCCGAAATTAATCTCATAAAAGTAAACATGTTCCTGAAAATGATCTCACAGGGGAAGTACATTTCTGACTGTCACGTCAAGCCTGACTGCTCTTGCATTTAGGCCCAATTTACACTCGATATTAAAGCGATACGCCAGCCAAATATCAATATTACCCCATGATCTACTCACCCTCGAGCAATCTGAGATACATGTGTCCATCATCTTTCAGACTAACACATTTGGAGTTATTTAGTAAATGTACTTGCTTTTCCAAGCTTATAATAGGAGAGAATGGGGATCAGGAAACAACTTCTGACTTTGAAGCCCAAAAAAGGTGCATCCATCCTTGACCACACGGCTCCAATGGGTTAATAAAGGTCTTTTGCAGGTAATCGATGCAATATTGTAAGAAAAATATCTATATTTTTAAATGTATAAACTATAATAACTAGCTTCCGGTAATGCTGCCAACTTGGACTTGGTTAATGAGAGTCAATGCACAAGGTGCCCATGCTAACCAACATTTAAACTGCAAAAAATGACTTTCTTACTTAGCATTTTTGTTTTGTTTTTAGTAAAAAATATCTAAAGATTCTTAAATCAATATGTATTTTCTTGATGAGCAAAAGGACTTAAGAAAATAATTCTAGTTTTTAAACAAAAACTAAACAATTTAAGTGAATTTGTGCTTAAAATAAGTAAAATTATCTATCTATTATCTATTAATTTTTTGCTTACCCCATTGGCAGATTTTTTAGCTTGTTTTATGCACAAAATCACTTACATTTGATATATTTGGTCTAAAAACTAGACTTATTTTCTTAGGTCGTTTTGTTCAGCAAGAAAAATGTTTTCTTAAAAATCTTTTTTGCAGTGTAAGCGATTTTGTCACCGCATTGCAAAAAATGACTTTCTTACTTATTATTTTGTCTTGTTTTCAGTAAAAATATCAAAAATAAAATTTTTATTAAGGTTTAATGATTTTTTTAAAAATCTTGAAATAAGTTAATTTTTATTTTTATTGAAAACAAGACAAAAATACAAAGAAAGTCATTTTTTGCAGTGCGTGTGTACTGCAAAAAATGATTTTCAAGAAAAAAATTCTTAGTATTTTTGTCTTGTTTTCAGTAAAAATATCTACAAAAATTTTTTAATTAAGATTTAATGATTTTTTTTAATAGCAAAAATAGCAAATTTGTGCTTTTAACAAGCAAAAAAATCTGGCAATGGCATAAGAAAAAATTTCTTGAAAAAATTTTTTTTTTTAGATATTTTTTATTGAAAACAAGACAAAAATACAATGTAAGAAAGTCATTTTTTTGCAGTGCGTGTGTGCTGCAAAAAATTATTTTCAAGAAAAAAAAGTCTTAGTATTTTTGTCTTGTTTTCAGTAAAAATATCAAAAAATTCTTAAATTAAGATGTTTTTCTTGACGAGCAAAACGTCCCAAGAAAATAAGTCTAGTTTTAGACAAAAAATATCAAATTTAAGTGATTTTGCCAATGGGGTAAGCAAATTTTTCTTGAATTTAGTGTTTAAGAAAAAAGTTCAAGATTTTTTTGCTTACCCCATTGGCAGATTTTTTGCTTGTTTAATCCACAAATTCACTTAAATTTGATATTTTTTGTCTTAAAACTAGACTTATTTTCTTAGATTATTTTGTTCATCAAGAAAATGCATAATGACTTGAGAATTTTTAGATATTTGTGCTTAAAACAAGACAAAAATACTAGCTAAGAAAGTCATTTTTTGCAGTGAACATTGCTCTCATTGGTAGTCGCTCCAGAAAGTCGCTCAACATTTGCACAAAGTTAAACTTTTCTCAACTTTGTCTTCATGTCTCTGGATGTCATTGAGCTTCCACTGAAATGAATGAGATTGCATCGCTCTGTTACTGCAAGTCTGAATGCAGCTTTACTACGCTAAAACACTTGCGTGAATTGCGTGAGTCCAAGATAGTCCCTTTATCAGAATCTAGTAAATACAGTTTATAAAGTTTGAAATTTTGAGATTTTTATTTATAAAATTGCATCGAATCGCACAGAGTCTGTGGGTTGCCTGCCAAAGCTCATTCTAATTTTGATATTTATTTATTACATATTTTTTATACTAGCTTGGCTTCTTTTATACATGTTAACATTTTAAAGAATGATAAAACATATCATCAATGAAGTAGCCCTCCAGATTGTTTTATCCATTGTGGTAGCTCTTGCTCACAAAAAGCTTGGAGAGCCCTGATCAATAGGTAGAGAAATATGATATTTTGCTACTATACGATAACATGAGCATCTAACCACAAAATCAATCAAGTCAAATGCATTTTCGACTACCTCTGAATGTGGTTGAAAGTGGATGAGCTTAAAACGTTTCACACCTGTATTTAGCATCAACTTGAGATCTGATCGACCAAAACACATCTTAATACCAGGTGCAAACACAGCCTTAGTGTATTTTACGTAGTTGACCCCCATTCTGTAGTATATGTGGGCTGCTACAGCCCGACAGATGACAAGAAGAAACATGTCAGGTAAACAATACTGTGATTCGGTCGTGTTGTGAGAGCACAGCCGCACCATAACATGAGTGAGAAAGATAGCGTGTGACTGGAGTGAGAGAGCGAGGGATTAGTAAGTCAACGGAGGATGTAAGAAGTGGCGTGGCTTGCTACCGCCCCAGTGCTTGTTGTCAGTGAGACACCACTTGCCTGACACCATGGACGTTCTTAATGGCGTGACTGATTTCTCGCCGTAGCTCCTTCTCATCAAACACAATCTGTAAGAAACAGAAAATTTGTCAGAAGAAATTGTTACTACCGCTGGTACACGTTGCAACTTGTTATCTTGAGATCAAAGACATATTTTGCAAGTTCTACAACAGCTTATCAGTAAAAAAAAAAAAAACCACTGCCATCTACCTTGACCAACTCAAAGGGGAAACGTTCGTGGAAAATTCGGTTGATCCTAGCACCTCCGGAGAGCTCCGCAGTGTCCACTTGGTCTCCGGACCCCTCAATGCACTTCTCGAAGTCCACTCCAAACTGCTGGACCATCCTGAACACGACACACACGACATTACAAACATCTGCATCGTAGTTTACAGCCAGGATCTTATGAGAATTCGCTTACTGTAGCAAAGCTTTGGTCTTTCGCGTCGGGTCATCCGGGCGGAAGTTTTTATACTCTTCAACCTCCTTCTCCAGAGAGAGCAGCTGGGACTGAAGTTTACTGCGTAAGCCGGGCAACGTGTCCCTTATGTGGTTTGTCAATTGCTGAAAATAAAAGAAGCTGTTGATGCACTTTACAAGAACATATCTTGTCTTGTTGATGGCTAAAAGCATAATGAAATAAGGAAAGGAGGATGGGGAGTACGGAATAACAGGCATTCCAATTCTGCAAACACAACATATGACTGCAAAATGAATAAAAAGAAACCAAAAAATAATGAGAATGAGGGCGATGTTTGACAAACAAACCTTAGTTTTCATTAATGTTAAGCTTCATTTACATAAACGCATGAAAAGTTGATATGCGTGACCTTCATCTCTCAGGAAATGTTAACAGCCTTGCCATTGGGCTGCGTTGCCAAATCTATTCTTAGCTATAGGTGCCAACAAAGTTTGTAACTCCTGTGTGGCTTTTACATCAACACATTGGTACGCCCAGGTGGAATAGGCTAACTTTTTCCTGCTTTCCAGTCTTACCTGGTTCAGGGTCTTCTGGAGGTGAGGTGTTCCCATTCTTTCAGCCATGTGTCTGTAACTGGGATGTGACAGGAAAAACTTCCTCTCTGCTGCCAGTGCAGCACGAATATCCTTCCTGCCATCTATATCCTTCTGACTCCTGTTCACCACACCAATATAACCTGAGGTAGAGAAATTCATTTACACTCTCATTCACATACTGAATTGGATTAAAGAGTAACTAAACCCTAAACCAACTTTTTTTGGTTAATGATCTGTAAGAATGATGCTTTATTAGTGCTGTTCATTGATTTTAGTAAGTTTTTTGACATTTGGATATAAAGTGTTTCAATACTGCAATATATGGTGTAAAAACGTCTGAGTGCTGCCCTCTTCAGGTTGAACGGTGGCTACTGCAGTTGAATTTTCCCATTGGATGTTGGGTCCAAAAAATGACTTGTGACGTAAGCAGGTTCAAGCTCACCACGCCCTTGTTAGGATCTCACCACACACTTGGTACGAGCTTAGTTCGTCCCCTCTATCGCCGTTGGGATCTGCCCACTTTTCTTGCATTTTTCAAATATTGCCAGTGGGTGGAGTCAGGCTCTGACCAGGGGTTTAGTTACGCTTTAAGTACGTACTTATCGATCGCTGAAACAGTATGTTATATTATATTGTGGGTGCAGTATGAATACATTTCAGACATCGCACATCAAAACCAAAATAAAAGCACGAACATCGATCTAAAGTGGGGGCTCGACTAAAAAAAATCATATGAGAAAATCGGCACATCGAAGCTCCAAAATTAACTTTTACATACCTGTGTGCTCCAAACATCACACGCTGTGAGAAAGTCTATTCAAGGATTAATACACTTTCATTAAAAAAAATCCAGATAATTTACCCCATGTCATCCAAGATGTTTATGTCTTTCTTTGTTCAGTCAAAAAGAAATTAAGTTTTTGAAAAAAAAAACATTCTAGGATTTTTATCCATATAGTGGACTTTAATGGACCTCAACAGTTTACAGTTTCAATGCAGCTTCAAAGGATCTAAACAATGCCAATCGAGGCATAAGGGTCTTATCTAGCAAAACAATTGTCATTTTCGACAGAATTTTTAAAATATGTACTTTTTTAACCCAAACTTTTCTTGCACTAGCCGTGTGATGCGCCAGCGTGACCGTACGTATTACGTAATTAGGGCTGGGCAAAAAAAATAGATTTTTCGATTAATCATTTTTTTTAAACGTGGTCGATTCAGAATCGATTCTCAAAGAGCAGAATCGATTTTTTTATCATATTTTTTTCCGTCTGCAAACATAACGTAAGATTAACATTAATCAAATGACTAGTCTTCTTCACTAGATGTCACCCTCTTTTTTGCCTTGCGCAGTGTTACCAAGGAGCCTGTCATTCATTCATTCAGTGCTTAAAATGACCGTTTTAGGTGCTTCATTGATGTTGATGCCACCTTCACATAAAAAGGTATGGAAGCATTTCAGATTTCGCAAGCAAGACGACAACGATAGTGTTGTGGCTTTTAATTTCTTTTATTAATTACCCACTTGTTAACTGCTGTTCACTGTTCTTTTTTTAAAATAAAGTATATGTATTAAATCTATATTCATTGAGTTGAATCGAGAATCGAGTATAAAAACCGGCTCGCGAACCTGAATCAAAAATTGAATTGAGAAACGAAATCGAATCGATTTGATAGCTTGTGAATCGAAATTGAATCGATCTGGAACATCTGAATCGATACCCAGCCCTATACGTAATCCCATCAAAAGTTCACTTGTGGACTATTTTAAACAATAAACTGACACAAAGACATTAATTAGAATCATTCCACATACAACAATGTCGAAACGTTCCTCTTTCCTCACACTAGCGGTTGTTTCGCATACATCAGCTTGTGCATCCCAAGGCTAATGCAAGATAAGAAGTTGTGGTTTAAAAGTAAAAAATAAAAAAAATTTTGACAAAAATTACCATCGTTTCGCTCCTTATGCTTGGTTGGGATCGTTAAGGGCCTTTGAAGCTGCATTGAAACTGCAATTTTAAAATGCATTGAAATTGTAACTGTTGAGGTCCACTATATGGAGAAAAAAAACTTAATTTCTTCTGGACTTGAACAAAGAAAGACATAAACATCTTGGATGACATGGGGGCGAGTAAATTATCAGATTTTCTTAGAAAGTGAAATATTCCTTCTAAATACATTTTTTTTTTATTATTTTGGAACGTTGGTGTCTCAACTTTACATATATTCTTCTCATAAAACATAACACCTCAGCCAGGTTTTCATTGTCATGTGGTCCGTATGTTATTCATCTATCATGTACTAAAATCATTTACTCAGATGTTGTTAAACAAATAAAATATAGCTTACGGTATTAATAATTTATTTATTTGTAAATTTGGTCACTTCTCAGCTCCTGTGACCTCACAGAATTAAAAAGTGTCCATCCTATGCTGACTGAGTAATTTCAGTGAAAACGGATATCTATTCGAGTGTTTCTTGCATACTGTTGTTTACTGTTGATTTTTGCCTACTATAAAGCATGAAAGCAGACCATTTCAGACGAGGAGTCTTCCATCACGCATATTCATCAGTGCTCTTTTTACATGTACACCGGTATTGTTTTTTTTTTTTTAAGGTTTATTTGTAAAAACTACCCAAGTAGGGCTGTCAATCGATTTAAACATTTAATCTAGATTAATCGGATGATTGTCATGAGTTAACTCGTGATTTACTGCACATTTTTATGTGTTCTAAATTTACCTTAATTTAAAGAATTAAAAATCCAGATAATTTACTCACCACCATGTCATCCAAAATGTTGATGTTTTTCTTTGTTCATTCGAGAAGAAATTATGTTTTTTGAGGAAAACATTGCAGGATTTTTCTAATTTTAATGGACTTTAATAGAGCTCAACATTTAATACTTAACTCAACACTTAACAGTTTTTTTCAACGGAGTTTCAAAGACTCTAAACGATCCCAAACGAGGCATAAGGGTCTTATCCAGTGAAACTATTGCCATTTTTTGACAAGAAAAATAAATGCACTTTTTAAACTTCTCGCCTATCTACGGTCCTGTGATGCGCCAGCGCGAACTCACGTAATTGCGTAATAACATCGAAAGGTCACGTGTTACATATATGAAACGCACATTTGCGGATCATTTTAAACAATAAACTGACACAAAGACATTAATTAGTATCATTCGACATACAAAAACGTCGTACAGTCCTCTTTCTCCACACTTTTAAACACTTGGGCGTAGTTTCACATACGTAATCCGTGACATCTTGACATGATGACATATTGCGTGAGGTCGCACTGGAGCATCTCAAGACCGGAGATAGACAAGAAGTTGTGGTATAAAAGTGCATATTTTTTATATTTCTTGCTGAAAATGACAATCATTTCGCTAGATAAAACCCTTATGCCTCGTTTGGAATCGTTAAGATTCCTTTGAAACTGCAATTTTAAACTGCATTAAAACTGTTACGTATTGGGGTCCATTAGAGTCCATTAAAATGTGAAAGTTCCTGGAATGTTTTCTTTAAAAAACATAATTTCTTCTTTACTGAACACAGAAAGACATCAACATTTTGGATGACATGGTGGTGAATAAATTATCTGGATTTTTTTAAGAAAGTGGACTAATCCTTTAACACTTTTCAGGTTTTTAATACTACATGGGCGTAGACAAATATAGATGGTTCATGCAAATGTAAGTTTATTATTAGTGGAAACCATACTCAACATAGAACATAAGGAACAGAGACATGTTTCAAAGATAGTAGAGATGTTTTTTAAAGAACTAGTTTGTCTATTAAATGCATGGGAAAAAGAAGATAGAAAAACCACAGGTAACCATTACTTCTCTTTTTTTTGCACAGAGCAATTAACCTACACCAGTTGCAGCCCGTTTACATTTTCGACAGAACCATCAGCGATTGTTTTGTATATGAATTTCCCTTCATAATAAAAGAAAACCCTTTTCTTTCTCCATTTATGTTTGCTGCTGCATCATTTGTGACCCGTGCTGGCAAATTGAGTCAGAATTTAAAAAAATTTGTTTAATTTAGATTTTGGCATTGACTTTAAAACAATGCATGATTTGTTGGAATCTGAAAAAAAAAAACAAGACAAAGCTACACCAGTATGAAGTTAATTTTGAAAAAAATTCAAGATTTTATTATCAGATCTATAGCTAAAAATCACTTGTAAAACTAATAAATTTAGCACACAAAATGTAAAAAACAATATCGTTATATGTTCTTAATTATTGTATTTTTTGATTGACATTGAGGTAGACAGTTTAGAGATCAACTGTAAGGGACAGATCTATTTTAATGTTACACATCAGATATTTTTCCTCAACAGTAGGGCTGGGCAATACGGCCAAACAAATTATCATGAAAATGTTTTCCATTTCAGACGGTATTGATAATTGTCATGATAAATGACAAATCTTTATTCATTTCTAATTTAAAGGCAGATTTTTGCTCCTGAATTAAAGTTGTAAAAAACAGACAGTTAATTATGATTTTAAATTACTTTTTATTCAGAACTATTTTTTATTGTTTTCCTCAGTTTCCTGAATTTGTGAATGTCCTGTAAATATACTTTTAAAACCCTGCAGACGTTTGCACACGAAATGCAGATGCCGAAAGAAAGAACAGTTCCTATTTTGTCTGCCGTGTTCCGGGCTTTGACAAAACCTGTTTGTCGTCCAACATAACACAAAAGGAAAATGTTTCCGCGCATTTGGATTCCGTGATTTTGTCTCCGTAATCTGAATAATGGAAACCATAGGGCCCTAAATGAATAACTTGCCTCACCTTACTCCACTCCTTCAAGTCTAACCGACAATGTGATTGTAAATGAAGACCGTGTGTGACATCCGTAAGTGCTTGCCCAGCGCGTAAAGGTCGTCATTGCTTTATCGGGGAAATTTATATCGATAAAATTATCGTTATCGAATTATCACCCAGCACTACTCAAAACAGTAAACCAAACATTCACTTAAGACATAACAGATTATATCTGCATGAATTCCTGTCAAAACAGATATTTTTAAAACTGTAATTCTGTCTATATATCGGGGTTGGGCACTCGCGCTTCAGATGTGCCAGTCGGTTTCGAGTCTTATCTCTCTTAATAACGCTTTTAACATCAGTCAGGTGCCAAACTTAATCTCTCTTAATAATTATTTTAAAATCAAGCAAGTGCTTCAATTTATTTTCTCTTTAATAAAGCATATTTTTAAAACCGAAACCAAAATCACAGATGCGCAAGTGGATGGACACGCATAATGTGTATAAGTTTAGCATTTAGGATGGTATACATCTCAGAAATCGTACAAAAAAGATAATTTTAGATGTTAAACTACTATGTTAGAGCATTGGGATCGCTAAACGAGAGCTTAATGTTCTCATTTTTATGACTCATTTAGACGGCACGGGTCACATTTATCAAACCATGGGCTAGACCAAGGATCAAACAGAAATTGTGTGTTTCTCATTCAATGAGATAAAGGATATTTCAGTTGAAAAGCACTTAATTTACTCAATAGGCTTTATGCCTAGCTGCACTACTTCCTGAACTTCAGCCAGCTCCTTGTTTCCTGTCTGCCATTATTGGACAAACTGATTAATCCAGGTGTGCCTGACCTCAGTAGTCACAACAACAATAATCAGGCACACCTGGATTAATCAGTTTGTCCAATAATGTCAGACAGAAAACAAGGAGCTGGCTGAAGTTCAGGAAGTAGTGCAGCTGGGCATAAAGCCTATTATCCCCCAAAAGCAACATGGTTACTAAATACTTCCAGAACAAATTATTTTATCACGATCAGGAATGCCAATGGCTTAAAAAATGTCATTGTGTTGCCGATTCAGTTAACTGAACAAATTAATCCCACATCACAGACAACTTCTTCTTCTTCCTTTATTTCTTAACACCATTCCAGCATCTACGGCTATATTCATGGCGAGAACCAGGTAATCCATACACAAGTTTATTTGATTTATACACAAGTTGGGGGAGGGACAATTTGGTATCTCCAATTTGCCTAACTTGCATGTTTTTGGCCTGTGGGAGGAATCACAGACAACTTATAGCAGACAACTAAATCATTAAAAACCACTCACCTCTGCGCAGTGGTAAGAGTTTATTCTCCAGGATATCTCGGGCGTCCGTGCCCTCATCCATAAGGTCCAGTTTAGTGATCACACCAATAGTACGCAGTCCTATTGATAAACAGATAGGTTTATGTCCTGTCCACAACCTTCCTGCACGTTTTGCATATTAACTTTTATTCTGTTTTTGTTTTGCATTCAAAATCACTTCTCCAATGATCCACTTCAACCAATTTGTGAATCAGTTCAACTCAAAAGATAAATATATTTTTATCTAAGTTTCCAGTCAATTAAATTTTTTATGAATTAAATATGTAAATTAAGTATAGTGATTTCCAAGACTTTACTAAACATATTTTGTATCCACCTTTTCTCATCATAACTATTCCCTACCTTGAGGGTCCACCTCTTTAGCCATCTTGAGGGCATCAGAGTTGGCCAGGTCAGTGTTGGCCGGCGTGACGGCCAGGATCAGACAGCTCTCCCTAGTGGTGAACTGCAGAATCATGTCTCGAATCTGGTGCTCGATATCTGGCGGCTGGTCGCCCACAGCAATCTTGGTCATGCCGGGCAAATCAATGAGAGTCAAATTCAATACTGTCACACAGTAAGAGAGAAAAACAGACAGTGGCATTTTAAACAATGGCTGCTGCTGTGATTCAGTTTGCAAAATGAGGGATTCAGTGGCGTTGGGATGCCCCTTTTCACGTTACCATTGGGAGAGTAGACTCTCAGGTTGATGGGAATAGGAGAGATGCCCTTATTGGACCCGGTTATCCTGTCCGTCTCCGCTTCGATTTCCGTCCGGACCTCATCAAAGTCCACAAACTTTTTCCCTTTGCAATGCAAAAACTCTGCATATTCTGCAGGCGGAGAGATAGAAATTACATTTTTAGCAAGAGAGGAAATAGGTCATAAAGTTTTGGCTTCACTTCTTAGGACACGTGTCACCCGTCTGGTACCAACATAAACAGCACATATAAACTGTGCTCAACCAGTTTACACCCACCAGCTTTGTTGTTAACTAGCTGCAGGATGAGAGGCCTGCGGGTGACGATGCCTGAGCCACGAGGAAGGAAATCCCTGAAAAAAAAGGAAAAGAAAGTGAGTATGAGGGGGAGTGAGACGTCTCGTGGGGTCTCAAACCTTTAAAAAAACTCTCATGACAATCGTAGCGATTTTCAAAGATGGCAATACTTTTCAAATAATTCATGAGCGAGTGGGCGAGCGTTCAGAAGAAACCTCTTTGCATTCATATCAGAATGCACACGCGAATGAAAACGCTATCTGATCCCATGTAGCAATGAATTTTAAAACACGCTGCCATCTTTTGAAGGCCCAACGTTCTTAAGTGGCTTGGCAAATGAATTGGTATCTCAGACATTTAATAACACTGTGGCGTATTACAAACACCCTCTGAGATCAGACTGCAGTGAGCTGGGCGATTTTAGCCTTATAGTTGAATCTAATAAGCAGAGTAAGCAGTCAGGCAAGCATCAGTATTAAAACAGGCTTAGGGGGTTGTTTAAAATATTAAACATTAGTATTAAAGTTTAATGTAATCACACATTCTGCAGCATTTTTCCAACAGAGAAGAATGATCATAAAAATCATGTTTTTTAAGCAGATGTGTCCCAATATTGTTGAAAAATGTGATATACAATATGAAAATGTTTTAAAGTTGCCATGAAGCGAAAGTGGCAATTGGTCTTTTTTTCCCCACGTGGTGACGCATATCAGACTGAAACGGCTTCTGAAATAAATAAAAGTAGAGCTGGATTTGAATTTGTGCAATGATTTGATTGGATCATTTGAAGATGGGTCATGTTGTTATTGGTAATCGCTGCGATCTTTTCCCAGGTCCCGCCCCCCTGCCATACCATATGACCGGAAGTAAAGAAAGATAATTTTGAGGATGGGAGGAGACTTGGGTTTTTTATTTAATATTATGAGGGCACATGATTAAAAAAAAAAAAATTATGAAGCTCACAGATAAGACAGTAGTAAAAAATACCACAATATTCCAAAACAAATTACAGTTTTTAATTTCAATTGCATTGCGACTTAGTTTGTAAAATCAAATTATATATATTTTTTTAAACCAACATACATTCTATAGACGGTTTCAGCAGTAACAACATAAACAAGCGGCTGTCATGGTCCGCACGTAACTTCCGCTAAACTCCGCTAAGAATAAATAACAACAAAGTTCTTTAAACGTAGTTTATTTATATAACAAGCAAAAAAACAACACATAGATTATCTAGGAAACCGAAACATTTGTTATTTTCGACGAGGCATTTGTTCAAGAGATCAGTTTAGCAACTAGTCAGACCATTAAAAAAACGAAACCGGAAGTAAAGTTCGGATCCAGACGTGTATCACGTGCGTCCGATGAAACCGTCTATATTCTTTCTGGAAAAAATGAAGCATCACTCGATTTTTGTCTCGCCAGTTTCTCTGATATCTGCATTAAGCTAAAACTTTGATTATACGTAACGTTTTGAAGTGTTTAAAAATAATTATTTTATTTGCGATACTTCGATACTTTTCGCTAATAAAGCACTACTTAAAGGGGACATTTAAGAAAAGTACATAGACAAAATAGTATTGAAATATTTGCCTGCAAACTTAATTTTTAGCAAGTGTTACAACTAACCCCCTGCCTGTTACAATAACCCCACCTATGGGGTAAGTTGTAACGTTTGCACCTCTGTCACGTTTGGTGTAATTGTCCAAGAATGGTAAGTACTAGAAACAAACTTCAAATTTTTGTAGCAGAGATGTGTGTGTTGCTTGTGTAAAAATATAATTAATCAAACTTAAAAAAAATGTAATATTTAAGTTTAATATTTTTGAAAAGCGTTAAGTTGTGCCCCCTATGCGTAAAATCGAAAACATTACTTCTAGATTTACAGGGAATTTAAAATATGCACATTTTGTGGGTGTTCCCTGGGATTTGAACTAATAACTTTTGCGCTGCTAATGCAATTCTCTACCAATTTAGCTAAAGAAACAAACCTACAGTTTTGAATATGAATTCTAATACGACATTTGAGGAACGCGTTTACTAAACTAAACCTTTAATAGTAGAACTCCTTGTGGTAACCATAGGAATGCAACAAACGTGCAGTGCGCTACAAATTATTGAAATGTTTTGACACATTTCACCACACAAGCTTACGTGCATGAAAGCTTTTGCTTTCACTTTGGTTACATACTAACAAGTTCCATGCATTCAGGGGGGATAAGAGATGGGCACTGCCAAATACCTACAGCGTTTCGTTTTTCTTTCGAAAAGCTTTAGTCGTGTCCCTCATGCCGAGGTACGACAGGGGTCTGACTGTAGCCTCCCCTAATGAGTGCGCACAACACACCAGGAGTTCCTGCACTACATCTGGCTGTGATTAAAGCCTGTGCAGTCAGCTGTGAATCTAGACGCTATTTCGTTGAATGCACCTCGCGCAGAGCCCAAGAGGACAGAAAGATCACACTTTAAAAAGACACACACACAGTCAGCTTATGAAAAAGGGAAGACTAGACACAAAGAGATGAGACAAAAGTAAACCACAGCTTTCAAGTCTGCATACATGAAAGGCGGCCTGCAAAGACAGCATGGCCTAGCTGTGTGAAACACTCAGTATGACAACAGCCAAAGCCTGTAGGCTATCAGGGAGTCAATGAAAACAGGCCATTGACAGTCATGTGTCGCTCTTACACTGCATGCATGCTTCTCGGCTTACACCAACACTTTATCCAGTGTTAAACACTCAATAAGTAACAAATAGCAACAAAAACCCACAACACAGGAAACAACACCCTATAGTCCAACAAAAGATCCATTTTACCATTACGATTACTATTTCTCACATATTGCCAGAGCAAACAGGCAGGTGGGACGATGTCCATTATTCATGCGCTGTAAATGATAAAGGAGGCTGAGCAGATTGTGTATCATTTCATCCATTATGCATGCAAAACTGCAGAGCGGCCGAGAGAAGGGAATTAAAGAGAGGGAAAGATAGACGGGACTCATCTCTCTTTTCAGTAACAGTCAGCGTGAGTCTCTCACCACCAGCAGGAAAAATGGGCTAATCGGCTGCTCTCATTATCCAAAATATGACTGTGAAAGCCGAACACCCAACATCAAGCCGAGTCTGCTCACTAAAAGACACTGAAGAGGACTTATGAAGGAAAAACTTCTGCATAAACAAACTGTTAGGTAAAAAAAATATAAACCCCCACCCAGAAACTATGCAGTATACACAGAAATGAACCTGGTATTGATACACATATAACCACCCAGGTATATAGAAGGGAACATTAAGAAAGGGGGCGTGAATGTGTTTGACCAATTCTTTAAAATGTCTCAATTTATACTTCTGCAACAGACCTATACTATACCCTCTACGCCAGGGGTTTTCAAACTGTAGGTCAGGACCATAGATTGTAAAAAAATATGGACGTAGTATCTCTGACGTCACCTATAGTTCAAGTTCAAGTTTCAAGCTTATTGTCATTGTAAAAATACAGTGTATTAAAACAACGAAATTCAAAGTGCCACTCTCTAGCTTCGTACTTGAAAGATAATAATAATTATAAAAAAATAAATATATAAATAAATAAAAGAAGATAGATAATGAATATAAATAAATAAATTATCTAACAGACAACAAAATCAACAATCCCTCCTCTCCCTCCCAAACAACACAAAATTGTACTCGCTCCCTCCCAGTCACATAAATATAGAATAGAGCAGCAACCATCATTACAAAGGCTTCTTATTGTACAAAGTGCAATAGGTTACGATAGGTGGTGAGTTATAGGTTTGTGAAGAGCTTTTTTGAAGCCAATAGTTGGTGGGACCTGCCGTCGCCATCTTGCCCGCGCTTGGAACTACCGCCTCAACTAGGTCGTTCAAAAAAATAAATTAAAAAAAATGTAAAAAAATTATTTTGCTGCACAAAAGGCCGTCAAGTGCATCTCTGAGAATAGCAGGGCCACACGGCCGAAATGAGAAAGACGTGGTCCTGACCGTCACTTGTTTGGAGGATAACTAGCCAGTTGATAAAACATCTCGGAGAATAGCGCGGACACGCTTCACACCGCGAGCGTTCACGCGCACCACACGGCCAAAATGAGATAAAGATGTGGTCCGTCATGTCTGGAGGATAGCCAGTTGATAAAACACGTGTCCGTGAGAACTGTAAGTGGACTTATGTGTTGGGTTTATTTAAGCCTGTTATTGTATTAGTCTATAGTTCTTGCAAATTTAAAGTAAATTAGCTGGTTATTTTTGTTGTTTGAGCAACTTTGCTAGGTAGGTTTCACGTGCCTGTTGATTCGATATAATTGTTGAACGCTCTTGCTCACATTATTTATGTGCATCATTTACATGCTACAGTAGTTAATGTCCTTTAAGATAATGTATTTAATAGTGGGAAATAATCAGTTTTTACTATTTTTGCGCCATCTATCAACGTTCTACAACATCTGCTTTAGTTTGTGTTTATTAACCCTTTAGTTTCACTTCATCACGCAGCGCTTCCCATTAGATGTATCTGTTAAAAACATTTAATTCATTAATAATCTAGAATGTGTTCATTTTCTGTCAAAGTTTCTTCAAAATAAAGTTTTATTGGAGTGTTTTAAATAAAAATATTTACATTTTCATCATGACGCATACTTTGAAAGACCTGACACCCCGTTTGATTGCCCCGCCCACCCGCCCAACCCTACCACCTTAAAGGAATAGTCTACTCTTTTGCCATATTAAACTATGTTATTACCTCAACCTAGACAAATTAATACATCCCATTTTTTTTCAATGCGTGCACTGTACAGCGCATTATGAATGTGTTAGCATTTAGCCTAGCCCCATTCATTCCTATGGTACCAAAAAAAAGTTTTCTTTTGTGGCACCATACTTACTAGTATAACTCCTCATGTAACAGTCTTTAAATAGGGAAAACACAGAAGTGTTTGGTGGCTTCCCTGTTTGGTACCATAGGAATGAATGGGGCTAGGCTAAATGCCAACACAGTCACGACGCGCTGTACAGTGCACGCATTGAAAAAATATAGATATGTATTAATTTGTCTAAGTTGAGGTAATAACATAGTTTAATATGGCAAAAGGGTAGACTATTCCTTTAACTACCAAATTTTCTGCAGGAAACCCTGTATGCACATCACTTTCATATTAAATTGGATTATTTTTTGTTAATAACGAAAAATGTAAATTGTCATCAAGGTCTAAAGTTAAAACAGGGTTTCTGCAGGTTTCACCAAGTCTAATTTAAGACTTAAGACCTTTTTAAGACCATTATGAATGAAATTTAAAAATTATATCAATGAAATCCAATTTTTTAATCCAGTGTGCATGCGTCCATGTGTTTTTTAAGACCTTTTATATTTCACAAAAAGAAAAAGATGTATTTTCTAAGGGTGTGATAAGACACCTGGAAGATGAAACACGAGATTGGTTTCATTAGAATAAGACAAGATGTTTAAAGTTTGCAGATATTACCAAATATTTTTCACCTTGAGACTTCAGTTCAAACTTTTAAAAAATCCCCAATGACAAAATACATGAACATGGCCTTTTAATTAACAAAAATCACAACATTTTGAAATGTTTTAACCAATCTAGGGTTTTCACTAACAATTATTTTTGAGATTGATGATGATCAAGTAATCTGATATTTTTGGTAATAAAAATAGACCTAAGTGGGCAAAAGCATTTAAAATGACAATAAAAATGAGACAATAATAACTGGTTCACAGAAGTATCAAAAACCAAATCAACATATGGGGCCCTATTTTAACAAAATGTAATTATCTCAGCTTTTTGCTCAAAATTTGGTGTTTTTGATGAAACCTACACATATTTGAGAGGTGATAACAACAGAACACATGAAGGTAGAATGAAACTGATTTTTTGTTTGAAAGCAGAGGGTCTGTTCTTTTATTTCATATATTGTATGTTTATATATTTAAAAAGGAGCATTTTCTGGAAGGCATTAAACTTTTGTGAAAATCATGAAAAATGCTGGCGGCGAAAGAGTTAAAAGCCAGTTGCGCTGCCGCTGTGCGTAATCCCTATTTAGATGACGGACTTTGTAAACTGAAAAACTAAGCGGAGGAAGAAGATCCCCAGTTTAAGAATAACGTTAAAAAAAGTGTGTTGTTTTCATTTTTATTGAAATTTACATTTTGTGGATTACAACCTTTAAAAGCCTTTTTTCTTACAGTCATAGAAGTACAAATAGCAGGCTTTGAATTTCTGTAAATGTATTGATATCCTACATAATCAATGTAATCTCATAACATAATTAGCAAATATGCAAGAAAAGGTTTGTACTCTAAAAATACAAACAGGAGATAAAGAAATTACAAACGTGCAGAGAGCCGAAGCGTTTCAGCACTAGAAGAACAGCGCCATATGGGACTTTTACAAAGCATTACTTAAATTGTTTCTCATCTCACCATATCCACAGGTACAGAGTCATCTTATACAATAAATCCGTAGGGTAGCATTTAAAAAAACATTTAAAAATAGACGCATTTATTTAAAGCAAAAATTATTTACTTACCAGGCTACAGGTGAAGCAGCTCTTTACGCCTACTAAAGTCTCATAATCGTTCCTCATTTATTTCCAAGAGACTCAATAATAATCTTTTACATTCAATCCTTTAATCTTTCATATTTAAAAGCGGTTTTGTGCTACTGCGCATCCATGTATGTGATAAGCAAACCCGCGTTGTCGTCCCGTTTACAGGCGCATATTACTAATGCGCTCATTAACTCTTTCACCGCAAGCGTTTTTAAAAAAAGTTGCCAGCCAGCGCCAGCGTTTTTCACCAAAGTTTAATGCCTTCCAGAAAATGTTCTTCTTTAAATAAATAAACATACAATATACCAAATGAAAGAACAGACCCTCTGCTTTCAAACAAAAAAACCGTTTCATCCTACCTTTAGTGGTTCTTTTGCAATCAGCTTTTGAATATGGGTAAGTTTTTGCAAAAACACCATATTTTGAGCAAAAAGCAAAAATAATTCAATTTTTGTGACTGACTTTTCATAGAGATCCCATTCAGAGCGATCTTTAAAACAGACACGGACATGCAGCAGCTTGCCATAGGGCAATACTTCCAGTTTTAAAAAGTTCGGAAGGGTATTGCGGTATTGCGGAAAGACGGAAAATCTCGTCATTGGCGAGGAAGCGTTTTCTCTTAATTGACGAGATATCTCGTCAATGGCGGGGAAAGAGTTAAATAACAAAAAACATATTGTTTTAGACTAGGTTTTAGTTGGTCAATGGAGTAGTCTAATTTAGTTGCCTTAAAATAGCAACGTGCCAACAATGCGCCTGAACACACCTCATTTTCAGACCAGAATGCCCATGGGCGCAAATGCATTGGCTAATCAACGTAGCGCTAAAGGTGAAAATTATAATTGCGCCGGGTTGAAACTAGCAAAAGACACTTGCTTCGCGCATTGCGCTGGGTATATGATAGAGCCCATGGTTTATTAAACAACAATGTTATATAGGGGTGGTTTAGATGAATCCAGGACTAACGTTAGGTCTTATTTATATTAGGAGAACTAATTTGAGGAGACTTTGGCACGTCTAATGCACAAGGATACGCAAGCAGGGGGCTTTCATGCATGCCAGGTTCCTCACAAACCTGTGCTTCAGTTGGTCCTGCTATTTAGTTCTGCCTGACGCATGACAAACATGTACAACAGTTACAATCTTCCTGGCGGTGTTGGTTGGACAACAGTTTAAGACCTTTGATACGCAGATTTAAGACATTTTAATGCTAATTAAGGCCTTATTTTCATACTACAGAATTTTAGACGTTTAAAGACTTTAAGGATCCGTGGACACCCTGTGAAGATTAAAATGAGTTTATTAATCTGTGGCAAAATTTTCTCAAAACTCAATTAGTTTTGTTTATTTATATTTTGACATCTAAAGATGGTTTACTAATTAAAAGCTGCACTTTTTTTATTTAAGGCTTAAAATATCAAAATCCTAAAAAGAATATTTGTAGAACTCTGTGGCTTTTGCACTTTTGAATGTGTATCGTGACGTCACCCATAGGTTTCTGAAGATCGTTTTTAAAGCTTAAAGTAGGCGGTGTCCTCCGTCGACATCTTGGCCGTGCGTCACCGCACATCACTCGCGGATATCCAAACATAGGTAAAGAGGCGGGACGCAGTGGCTGTTCAACCGTCACTCAAGTGGCCATGCCCTTAAGAACTTTAAGGCAAAAAAATTCACGCCCCTCACAGTTGTCATGAAGGGCAAAATTAGCTATACAGACCAAAAACACTTTTTGCACCAGGCTTTAAACATATAATTTTTCTACTGTAAAGTTGCCCATTTTAACATGGAGGTCTATGGGAATTGACTCCCTCTTGGAGCCAGCCCCTAGCGGCCAGTCGCACCAGTTTAAATCACTTCCGTATTGGCTTCATCAGAGAGATCGGAAGGTTGCCACTCGGTTATACCACAAGTCTGTTGAATGCTGTATTCTGATTGGTTGAAAAAAGTTCCATGGGTATGCATTCTTTTAATTATTTAATAATGGCTTCTTTATGACACTTCGCGTCGTGCCGCATTACCACCTTGGATTTGCATTATTTTATTATAATTCAATGGCCTGTCGTCAAAATTTCCTTACTTGTTGCCTTAAAAGTTATGGTTGTGTGGTAAATGTCATAAAAGTGGTGCATCGAAAGGGACTTCTTTCGAGACTACAAGGTTTTCCTGTTTTGGCAAACTTAGTAACAGGGTAAAGCACAGAATGGAGTCAACACGCTAAAACTGTCTTAAGGAAGTACAACCTTCTAAAACTAGTGTCAGAAATATTAATGCTAAAAAAGGATTTTGGTAAACATCAGCAACTTGACACCTCTCCTGAACACATACACTTCTGCATGGTGATCAGCCAATGCAAGACAATAACAGAGGCCATCTGACGTGACTGATACGTTAGAGTTTTGGTATCCGACCAAAAGTAACACTAAATAAAGGCCATTTAACACAGCAAGCAATGAATTCGCTGCATGGCTGCGCTTTTCTCATACACTGGAAGCGGTTTGTGCAGTGACAGTCCAGGTGGTGCAGTCAGCAAGGTTACATTGGTATGTACTAAAAACTACATAAAAACACACGGAAAATTCTGTGATTGTGTCATTTTTCCCTACTTTCCTCCAAGCCAGGTTTTAGCTGGTTAAGCTGGTATAGCAGGCTGGTTTTAGAGGCGTTTTTGACAGTTTTTGTTGGTCAGGCCAGAAGACCAGCTGACCCACCAGCTTGACCAGGTTGGGAAGACCAGCTTGAATCAGATACTACCATCTTAAACCAAGGCCAAGGGTTTTGGGTTTTCCGTTTACGACAGGCGAGCATTGTGACCGCCTCTTTATTATTTGATTAAAGATGCCGTTTTTCCACATGCATTGTCCATGTGTGGACTGTGTTGCTTATGTAGTCTTCGGATGCGTTGTTTGTGTACGGGTTTGCATACGAGGTCAAGACTTTCATAAAGTAATGAATTTTTTTTTCAGTTTGTATTCACCATACCCATTTCTATGCCTTCAGGACACTTGCAATACACGACACAAGTCGCCGCTATTTTATAAAGCTTTGGCTGGCTTTTGAAGCCTGTAAACAGGTAATTACACACCTGTTGTAAACTCTAACAACACTTTGAAAACACGAAATTCTGGATCGAAAGGACAATGAATAAAAAGGAGTAAATGAAGTCTGGATGCCTTTCGTTTTGGGTAAAACCCTTTCAAAGATAGAGAGTAATGGTCATGTTGTATTTTGTCGAATAACTTTGACATTACAGGTTGAGTTCATGGAGAACATAAACTAAAGTGAAAGATACGGCATTTATTTTACACTGACCTTTGGAAGTCACACCTTCAACTATAGTAATACCATTTATTACATGAGCCATATGTACCTGATCAAAATACCATGTTATTATCATCTGATAACATTACCGTATCGTGGTACATGTTTGCAAGAGGTTCACACTACATACAATGTTACCATCACTTATGCAACAAGATAGCATTCACAAAATGTTTTCAACTTCCTTTTTCTCAAGAAATTTCAGCCCTAGGCCTTCTCTGCCTGCTCTTCAACACTGTTCAGCCCATCTTCCTCCATTAAGACGGTTTGCTACTCCTCCCATAGTGAATACAGCCACTGAATAACTGCCCCTCCTAAAGCAGACGGCAACAACAGATAGCGAAAGTCACGCAGAACAATGACATCAGCCCCACAATAAACAACCAAGAGAAAGAGCTCTTACATTTCAGGGCTGTGGTTGGTTCAGCCAGTTTTACCCACCAATCCAGCGAAAGATCCTGAAAATCCAGTTCTGCGAGATGAAATCAGACCAACAATCTGAATGTCACTGTAAAGCATTAACCAAAGACGCAGATGGACTTGGCTAATTAATATGTGTAACTCACTAATGTACACTGAGCTCAGATTGTGTCCGTGAAATGAATAGCGCTTTTGTTTGTTAATTCCCAGCTGTCTAAATGTTAGCATGGTGGATAAAAGCTGAGCAGAAGGTTAAAGCACCAGAGCGTGTTAATGCGCTAAGGTATCACTGTGCTGATGTGTCTTTTTTATTATTATTTTTAAACAGGAGTCGTTTATTTGCATTTAACTGATGGCCCAGATCAGTGGCTTTTTATTCAAATATGGTGGTCATGTGCATGCTTTGAAACCTCAAACTTTTTGTCTTCCTGTCTAGCGACATAAAAGAGATGCATGATGCCTTTTGGTGCAAACTGGGACAATTAAATGAATATTATTAGTTAAGAAAAAAAATCTTTAAAAGTGATTTTGAGATGCTATGCAGAGTATAATGCATGTCCATTCTGGTGCATTTATGCAAAGGTTGAGTCCTATTACTGTTAAGCCTATGTTAAGAAACTCAGGCACCACGTCTGCTGTAAGTACAGTAAACAAAGTTAAACCCATCATAGAGTTCAAGCTTTGAGTAAGCTCATGAGACACCGAATTCAAAATTCGACATCTGTGTCGTACGGTGCTTTTTCACCAGCACACTTTTCCCAGAAGCTTTCCCAGAACTAAAAACTAATAAACAATGATGAATTAAAGGGAAGGTTTACCCAAAAATTTAAAATCTTCATTTACTCATCCTCAAGTTGTCAAGGAAGATATTATTAAGAATGTTTGTAACATAGCAGATCTGGGGCACCATTGACTTTTAAAGTTGGAAAAATAATACTATGGAAGGCAATGGTGCCCCAGATCTACTTTCTAACAAACATTCCTCAAAATATGTCCTTTGTATTCAGCAGAAGAAAGAAATGTAGAGAGTGAGTAAATGATGACAGAATTTTCATTTTTGGGTGAACGGCTCTTTACTGAACTAACATGGTAGAACGAAAGCATTTCCGATGTCAATGTCATGCGACTTACAACGGCCACACTTTCTTAACAACATCTCACTACAGAAATGAAAACATACTTTTAAGTTCCCTGATATCTAGGATTATCCTGGCTGTGGGTACATTGTGCATTATAATGAAGAAGACAAATGTAATGTGTCCTTGAGGAAAAGCAGCCACTATAAGGCAAGCATGTGGGTGTGACATGCCAAACAATGATTCAGCCTTTCAAAAACACCAGCATAATAAAAGCATAACAAAAACAAAGAAGAAACTGCACCGCAACCGTCAAGTGACTGCCTTCATAATACAATATCTCAGACAAACACTATGCATGCCATACTTCAAAAGCTGGATATGGCGAGAAACTACTAAAAACATCAATGCCTTAGGCTCCGCCCTCCAGAGTCACGTCAATAAAAGTTGAATTTATTGTACGCCAGTAAGGTCCCACATTAAAACTAAGACACCTCTAGGGATGGAGCAGAATAATATCACTAAGAAACATAAATATCTGTTTTGCAAAAAATCTGATAACTTATAATGCATAAAACAGCTAAACAGACCTGAGTGGGTTTGGCAGCACTGCAGATAAAAGTGAAGGTTAGCCATAGTGGTCACCCGATATGAGTTTGTTAATGGCCAATTCCGAGATGTGGTGGACTAGTCGATATGATGCAGATACAACACAAATGTAATTACAGTAATGAGAGACAAACAGACAATTTGTGAAAGTGAATAAACATTTGTTTTGCATAATATTTATTAGGGATGCACCGATACCGATACTGGTATCGGCTTCGATACCACATTTTCTAAAGTACTCGTGCTCGTTAAAAGTCCCCCGATACCAGAGATCGATACCACAGTCTGAGAAATGTCTATGTTTGAGCGGCGTGTAAGGGGTTAATGCCTCGTGTTGTCCAAAGAGGCAGAGTTTACAACAAACTGGAAAACTAGTCCCTTGTTTTTTTGTTAAATGATATGACTAAAGCTGTTACCTATAAATTTAAAGGACAAGTTCGGTATTTTAGACTTAAAGCCCTGTTTTCAGATTGTTTATGGTGAAATAGAATGGTTTTGACTGAAATTTCGACATTTTCGGCTGCCCTGAGAATTTTCGCTTGTTTGTGTTTCAGCTCAGACCTCTACAATGGGTTTATAGGTGCACTGGAACAATCCTTCCTAAAATGCATTAAACTTTCGTTTACAAAGACGTGAAACTCACAGAGTGGTCAGGGGTGTTCACTGATATGCTCACACAAAAATCGCTGCAAAAGATGCTTTCCAACAGCTGTTTTAGCATTCGTTGTTAACTTGTGGACCTATTTCCCCAAACGCCTCACACCCGTACATTCTTCCGCTTAGAGCTTGAATAATAAACACTCCAGCCCAGGAGGTGGCGCTAATCCGCCTTTGCCAATTGCAAGAATAGAAACAAAGTTCCCGGCGCGGAGTAATACCGTACCTCACAGCACATCTAATACATGTCAATGGAGTTGGTAAAAACTACGATAAAACCTGTTGGAATGCGTCTTTTGGAGCGATTTTTGTGTGAGCATACCAGTGAACACCCCTGACCACTCGGTGAGTTTCACGTCTTTGTAAACGAAAGTTTAATGCATTTTAGGAAGGATTGTTCCAGTGCACCTATAAAGCCATTGTAGAGGTCTGAGCTGAAACACAAACAAGCGAAAATTCTCAGGGCAGCCGAAAATGTCGAAATTTCAGTCAAAACCATTCTATTTGACCATAAACAATCTGAAAACAGGGCTTTAAGTCTAAAATACCGAACTTGTCCTTTAAATCTTGTTTTTTATTAAGTACTCGGTATCGGTAAGTACTGAAATGCAAGTACTCGTACTCGTATTCTAAAAAAGTGGTATCGATCCCTAATATTTATAAATATAATTGTAAGTAGGGGTGCGCGGGGCAAAAACTAATGGGGGGTTAGTTGTAACACGGACTGTTTACATTGTTGCACAAGGTTGAGCGTTTTGTTTTACCGGTATTTTTTTCACGCTGCCAAAAAACGATCTCCCGCAAATTATTGAAAATGTATCATGTTTTTCCAGAGAGTTATTGATGAACGAGTGTTTTGGTGGCATGTAAGTAAATTTTTTCATCATATGTTTTTTTTTCGGTTTCTAAGTTGGGTGTGTAAGATACCAAATCCAATGCTATGTCATATTAATCACTGTATTGTTGACGAAAACAACAATACATTTTTTTGGTGGGCTTGAAAATATTTTGACCCAGCGGGGTTAATTGTAACGCTGTGTTACAACTACCCCCTCAGCACTTATGATATGAAAACCGCTAACGTTAGCGTAATTCTTGCCGTTGTTTTAAATAGCCTACATATGAATGATTGCTGGCTGCCAACAAAATAAATGTGCCTGTCTTATCAAAAATCGTGTGTCAAATTTATTTTTGTTCATATTTTTAATATTGAAACAAACTTCAAATGTTCATTTGTAGATGAGATGTGTGTGTTGCTTGTGTAAAATTAAAATTAAATCAAACTGATATATTTTTGAACGATTGAGCCCAAACAAAAAGAGTTAGGTTGTGCCCTCTCCCATACTTGTGTTGTTGTGTTTAACCAGAGATGTATAAAGTACTAGCGACCCAGACTTGAGTAAAAGTACAAGTGCTCTATCAAAAAAGTGACTTGAGTAGAAGTTGAAGTGCTCTTTAAGCACAGCACTTAAGTGGAAGTACTAAAGTATTAAACATGCTTTGTACTTAAGTATTGCAAGTAGTTTATTTTAAAATATACTACTCAAGTACTGAAAGTAAAAGTACAAGTATTGTGTAATGTAGTTATTAAAGAAAACAGTCAAAAGTTTGAATATAATATTGTTTATATTATTTCAAATGTTTAAGCTAAAGGACACTTACAATTCCTTTGGCTGTAGCAGGAGTACAAGGACATGAATGTTCAGATAATTCAGATTAATTTAACTGATATGGCGATAGAGAATTCAGAATTAATGAAATATTAGTCGATAAAATGGTAATAGGTAAAGGTACAAGGTGTTTCATTGAATTTAGGTTTCCTTCTTTCGCGCACACTCGCCCTTTCTTGCGCATTCTCTCTCTCTCTGTCTTTCTCGCGCACTTTGGTTCTCTCTTCGCTTCACATTTGTCAACAACCCTGGCTCATATTTGTGAGTGAGAGGTTGGGAGGGGTCGCCCTTTACTATCTCCAATTGGTTCAGACCACCATGTGACCATGATTCGTAACATTTGAGAGTAACGAGTAACTATGCAGCACATAAAAAATGTATTGGAGTAAAAGTATTAAACTCAAAGAAAAAATGTACTGAAGTAAAAGTGGAAGTAGGAGAAAAAAATAATACTTCAGTAGAGTACAGATACTGTCTTTTAGTACTTAAGTACAGTAGTGAAGTAGTTCTACTTCGTTACTATACATCTCTGTGTTTAACACAACATAACATCAGGTTAAAAAGTGAATAATGATAGATCAATTTATTGTCTGTAAGACTTTGCCTTAACATCTGATTGTCTTTTTTTATTAAAGACAAGCTAATTTAAATGCACAGAAAGATTAATCAGTCAAGACCAATATTTGTTGGTCATTGCAATATATCTATCCCTAGTTAGATAAGTCAAATTTAGGGATGAGACATTTCAGGAATTTTCAAGACTGGAAACTTTCCATGGGAATTAACAGGAATATATGGGAATTAAGGGGAATACATAGGAATTAATGGAAGTAACCTGCGAATATGAAAAAATTGAAGAGTTGCCTATAACAGGGAACTTAAATGTAGTTAAAAAAACGTGGAGCATAAAAACAACAATATTTAATGCAATTTCAGTTAAATTTCTACCCTGCATTATTCCGTAACATGCACAGATAATTTCTTATCCATCTTTGCATGTACTCACGTATAACTTCCTTGTGCAGTGTGTTCATATTAAAATGATTTCTGAAGGGTTTTTGATCAAACAAATCCAGGCTTGATGAGCAAAACATCAGAATCCTTCAAAATTTGTCTTACCTTGCATGCATGTCTTATTATGACCAAACATCTTTATGTTTGTAAAGGATATAGTTTATATACATTTCAAAATAATGCATATACATTTCCAATAAGTTTCCAATTTGGAATATTTTCAAAATTCTCCAGATTAAGTTTTCAGAAATTTACAGGAAACTTTCCACCCCTTTGCAACCCTAGTCATTTTCAATTAATAGTAGTTGACAGATAAGAGTTTGTAAGTGTCTGGCAGTGAAACCATAAGTAGGGCAGGGTGGCAGATAGCTTATATAATGCATATATAATCATAGTGCAACAACACCACCACATAAGAGACACAATACTGCAGTCATATAATATATGTGCTCAAACAACATATTTTAGTCAACATATCAATCATTTTATAGCTTCACTGATCAAAGAAAATGAATACATGCATTCAAAAGCTCTCAAGAGACATTTTTATTTATGCCTGAGAAATGGCAACAAATTTCAGGCAATTATTCTGACTCACTCTCTGCACTGCTTAACATCAAGACACAATTCATTCAAATTCGAGTCAGTGCTGAGATCAGTCATACAAAGAAGAATGCTAAAGAAAATGAAAGCGGGTCAGATTTAAAAGTATTGACAATCCTCTTCTGCCCAAGTATGATTTCCTCTTCCTATCTGCAGCTTCAAATGAGATTGAACAGCAGGTCTGGTTCATATAATCTATCATTGCCTGTTGTTTGAAACAGGTGTGGCAGTGACCTATGAATACTGCAAAACAGGTGGTTACACCAACCTTTACCTATATTCAACAAATAACAAGGTCAAGCGGAACAGGATGACTTCTGTTTACATTACATTTGATTCAGATTTGTTTTTAGAAACTAACTATAAACAGAGCACAGAAATGATTATTCAAAATAATACTCCACACTATTCCTTAAAGCTCTGCATACTTGTCTTTAATGAGTTAAGTATGCAATGCTAAGCAGCTGTATTATTTATGGATATATTATGAATATTATAAAACCTGTCAAGAACACATCCAGGTGATATATCATCCCGCAAATATTTTGTGACAGCACATTTCTTAGGCCACCACCACACAAAAATATGTTTTGAATAAAAATTTAGTACAGAAAATATTTTTGAAATGTGCTAACTAGCATTCTTTTATTTGACAAGGTTACATGTGCCCTGAACATTTTTTTATGAGATTTACCATTGCGCTTTAATACTATCATGGTATCGTAGTGTTGTCTAAGGTTACGACATTTCTGTCCTTGTACTGTGGCATTTTTTAGAAGCACCTTTGTAGTACCATATAACTAACAATAATATACACTAATAATTACATTATTTATAACTTTAATAAGGACACATCGACGTGCATGGCGTCAATGTTCAGAGAAGTGTCAGTGTCACGCGATACATGCATAAGAACAAGGAAACAATTTCATAGCTTCTAACAATAAACACAGTTGGAATTGTATAAGTGAATTTACTTTTCCTTTAGTACCATTTGAAAGCTTTTATAGACACCGACTAGATACAACTTCGTCTGTGTGAGCCATACCGCCAACTTCCCTATTTTGCGCTATGCCTTCACTTACGCCCATTTCATTTCAAGGGACGACAGACAGCGTCCACTTACGTCAGTTGCGTAACTCGCGTTTGTGAATGACACCAAATCCAAGTCAATCGATCGACGAGCAAGTATACAAACGCAACTGTAATCGTAACAAATGAGTTGGCCATGTCCCTGTCAAGTGAATACGTAGTTAGATTTAACTAACGGAGATCGTATTTACGACTGATTACTGACGTAAACGACAAACACAACAACCAATTGAACCAACCTGCCGACGAAATTTTCCAGCACGGAGCTTTTTCCGGCGCTCTGTCCTCCCACCACGGCTATCTGCGGCAGATCCAAGTTACAGCTTTGGCCGATTGAACTGAAAGCATCTTGAAGTTTATTGATCAGGGGGATCAATTCCTCCATCCCCCGGTTGCCCATGGTTTCTGGCCGTCTCTCAGCGCACAGGAACGGGCTTACAGCAGCAGGGCGCTCGGGTTACTTAACAACTGTTCAGTTTCCACCTTTCAGACACTTCCACTTTAGTCTGTCAAAGACAAGTCATGAATTAAACGTTAGAAACGGTCAGATATAGCGTAATAAAGCGATTTCATTAATATTCTTATAGTGATCGGCGGTTCAATCAGACGTAAACTCACAAAACAAAACTTCTCGCTATCATCCGGTCAGGCGACATCCGACCTCCACCGGTGACGCGAGTCCCGCCTCCTGTCAACCGATGTAGTGGGATCTGATTGGTCCTCTTGAGCGATTCCGGGTGTGTTTTTACTTTTTATTGGCCCAGCCTTCGTTTTGGCTGCAAATTAGTGGTATTGCTGGCGCCGCAAGAAATGACGTCAAAGTGCCGCGAGACTGATCGAGAAATCCTAAGGGAGAAATTAGATTTCAAATAGCTCTCGCGGAAATTTGACGTCATCCTCTAATAGGTTCTTGTGGCGCATCATGAAGTCGATCAAGTCTGTAAAGAAAGCCTTTTTATTTTCAGTTTGAACTGCAAAGCCAAAATTCATTTACTAAATAATTGTATCTTATAATAATTTTAATACACACTTATTAAGTAAATTATGGTATTATAATTAATAATACATTGCACTTATATTTCCTAAATTCCTTCCTACAATATAACATATTATATTGTAAAATACATTGTTGAGGGCTTAAATATAGTTGCATCTTATAAAAAAAACTGACGAAATATTTAAGAACAATCCATACAATCACAAAAAAATGATCTTTAATTATGGTTAGTCTTGAGTCAGAAGAGACTCTTGAGCCACTTCCTGGTGTCGTTCACTACAAACACTTTTCAAAATGGCTGCGCCCATAGAAATTAGTCCACATGATTGTGAGAGCACTATGGCATCAGTAAAAGCTTTACCCACGGCCGTTCCTCTTGTTTTTCGTATCGTGGCCGAGTGTCCCGTCAGCAAAGCGCGAGCTTCTACTCTTATTCTGCCCCACAGCGCTGTCAGTACCCCTGTATTTATGCCGGTGGGCACTCAGGGTACCATGAAGGGGATCACTGTAGACCAGCTGGAAGATCTGGACTGTCACATATGCCTGGGCAACACGTACCACTTGGGTATGAGACCGGTATGTTCCCAGGAATGATGAATAAATAAATGAAATGCATTTGATTTAAAACTTTGTCCCACGTAAAAAAAAATAATGTAGTATTCATGCAGCTCATTTTGCAACGCAAAGGTGGTTATTTACTATAGTAAACTGTAGATGATAACAGTGTACTGTTGCATAATAAGTACGTTATGCATACTACAGTTTTTTATAGTATAAACTATGGTGAATTGATAAATTGCAGTAAAAGCTTATTGTAGTAAGGTTTAAGCAGTACTGAAATATCTAGGAATACAGAAGTATACTATAGTATTTATACATGGATATCTATGTGTTCACACAGGGTCCAGAGTTAATAGAGAAAGCTAAAGGATTGCATGGATTTATGAATTGGAAAAGAAATCTTTTAACGGTAAGCATGCACAACAAAAAGATGTCTTTGTGACAATTACCCATGGTAAAGTTGGTAAGTTAAACTATGGTATTGTTATTAAAAATTAACAATTTTTTTAGTACAGTAACCATGTATTAACCATAATGTGTGGTCAAAAAAATTTACAATCCATAGAAGTTTTATTATAGTAATTTTAAATAATAATATTTTGTAAATTAGTAGTTGGTAGGGGTTATCCATCATAGTCTGGTATGATCTAATGTTGTGTTTTACTCCTCATTTTTATTGCTAGGACAGCGGAGGGTTCCAGATGGTGTCTCTAGTCGAACTTTCTGAAGTAACAGAGGAAGGGGTCACGTTTCGTTCCCCGTATGATGGCAAAGAAATCCTGCTAACCCCTGAGCAATCCATAGCCATACAGAACAGCTTGGGTACGGCACCTGTTGCAGATCATTATCTCTCAACCCGTTCAGAATGTATAATGATGCTTAGTCGAGACTTTATATCCCCAGTGGACTGTAATTCTCTGCATTGTGTGCAGGTTCGGATATTATGATGCAACTGGATGATGTGGTCAGCAGTACTGTGAAAGGGCCACGGGTGGAAGAGGCGATGCACCGCTCGGTGCGCTGGCTGGACCGCTGCATCGCAGCAAATAAAAATCCAGACAGACAGAATTTGTTTGCTATTATACAAGGGGGACTTGATGCAAAACTACGCAAGGCTTGTTTAGATGGTGTGCACAGCATGTCATTATTTAACATCATCTATTCATTTCTATGGAATCAATATAGTCTATTTTTGTAAAGTGTTATTAGAGCTACACCACAGTATATAGCAATATTACATATAACATACTGTCTTTATTACACATTCATGAATCTTTAACTGAGTTTTAAGATTTTACTTTTTCTCTCTTCCAACAGAAATGACAAAGCGTGATGTGCCAGGCTTTGCCATTGGTGGTTTAAGTGGGGGAGAGGAGAAGGATGATTTTTGGAAGATGGTAACTCTAAGCACAGACCACCTGCCCAGAGAAAAGCCCCGTTACCTTATGGGAGTGGGGTAAGGCCGACTTTATTTGGTGCTTGTACTGTTTACTCTGTTGTTTTATGGATGTTTATTGTTTTTTTTTATTTGTCTTATAGCTATGCAGTGGACCTGGTGGTCTGCGTTGCCTTGGGCTGTGATATGTTTGACTGTGTTTTCCCGACTCGTACAGCAGTAAGTGATAGATTTCTCTGGTTGTCTTTTTATTGGGGCACTATATAGAATATTTACAGTATATTTTGCCGCTGGTATAAAATTCAGCAATATGGTGAATCATGCTTTCAATTTGGCCAATAGGTTTCTAGCATTAAAGGGGTAGTTCACCCAAAAATGAAAATTTCCCCTCAAGCCATCCTCAATGTATATGATTATCTTTTTTCAAGCGAACACAATCTGAGTTATATTAGAAAATGTCTTTGCAGTTCCAAGCTTTATAATGGTAGTTAATGGTGCTTTTGATTTGAAGCCCAAAAAAGTGCATCCATCCTTCACAGAAGTAATCCACACAGCTCAAGGGGGTTAATAAAGGCCTTTTGATGTCTATCAATGCAATATTGTAAGAAAATTACAATATTTAAAACTTACAAACTAAAAAAACCTCACCTAAAGGATTATTAGGAACACCTGTTCAATTTCTCATTAATGCAATTATCTAATCAACCAATCACATGGCAGTTGCTTCAATGCATTTAGGGGTGTGGTCTTGGTCAAGACAATCTCCTGAACTCCAAACTGAATGTCAGAATGGGAAAGAAAGGTGATTTAAGCAATTTTGAGAGTGGCATGGTTGTTGGTGCTAGAAGGGCCGGTCTGAGTATTTCACAATCTGTTCAGTTACTGGGATTTTCACGCACAACCATTTCTAGGGTTTACAAACAATGGTGTGAAAAGGGAAAAACATCCAGTATGCGGCAGTCCTGTGGGCAAAATGCCTTGTTGATGCTAGAGGTCAGAGGAGAATGGGCCGCCTGATTCAAGCTGATAGAAGAGCAACTTTGACTGAAATAACCACTCGTTACAACCGAGGTATGCAGCAAAGCATTTGTGAAGCCATAACACGCACAACCTTGAGGCGGATGGCCTACAACAGCAGAAGACCCCACCGGGTACCACTCATCTCCACTACAAATAGGTAAAAAGAGGCTACAATTTGCACGAGCTCACCAAAATTGCACAGTTGAAGACTGGAAAAATGTTGCCTGGTCTGATGAGTCTTGATTTCTGAGACATTCAGATGGTAAATTCAGAATTTAGCTTAAAAACAGAATGAGAACATGGATCCATCATGGCCTGTTACCACTGTGCAGGCTGGTGGTGGTGGTGTAATGGTGTGGGGATGTTTCTACACTTTAGGTCCCTTAGTGGCAATTGGGCTCACGGCCTACCTGAGCATTGTTTCTGACAATGTCCATCCCTTTATGACCACCATGTACCCATCCTCTGATGGCTACTTCCAGCAGGATAATGCACCATGTCACAAAGCTCAAATCATTTCAAATTGGTTTCTTGAACATGACAATGAGTTCATTGTACTAAAATGGCCCTCACAGTCACCAGATCTCAACCCAATAGAGCATATTTGGGATGTGCTGGAACGGGAGCTTTGTGCCCTGGATGTGCATCCCACAAATCTCCATCAACTGCAAGATGTTATCCTATCAATATGGGCCAACATTTCTAAAGAATGCTTTCAGCACCTTGTTGAATCAAAGCCACGTAGAATTAAGGCAGTTCTGAAGGCGAAAGAGGGTCAAGCACAGTATTAGTATGGTGTTCCTAATAATCCTTTAGGTGAGTGTACGTCATACACTGGAAACGTCGTGTAGATTACTTATGTGAAGGAATATTATGGGCTTTGAATCAAAAGCACCATTTACATGATTATAAAGCTTGGAACAGCCAAGACATTTTCTAATATGACTCCAGTGGGTTCGTCTTATTAAGATAATTATCTTGGATGGGTTAAGGGTGAATAAATCAGGGTAATGTTCATTTTTGGGTGAACTATCCCTTTGAAGGCACAATATGTAAGATTTTGGCATTAAAATATCTTAAAACTACTAGCACAGTTTAATGTATTTTTTTCATGTGTAGTTACATTTATTCCAAATGCTTTCAACAGTGTTTGAATTCGGAGAATTTGCCGTTTTAAAAAGCATTTCATTCCTCTTTACAAGGTCACCTGCCAATTGTGCAATGTCTAAATTATCCTTAAATTGAGCTTTACAGCAGTGGAAATCATAGATGTGTCATAGTATCACAAGAGTGATCCAAAAGTAGTACCTCTCGAGTAGCTCTCACGACATACGTTGGCCGATCTGCGCAGGCCCACATGCGGACGTAGACGCTATCAAGTGACACTGGCTTACATAATGGTTTTAAAACTTTGTTTTATTACATCATCCATGAACATGATTTTTAAGTCCCATCTGAATGATTTTCAGTTGGCAGTTCATACCGACATCAATCGGACTGCATAACAATTAATCGTGCGTGACTAATCGTTTGCAGAATAAAAGTTTTTGTTTAAATAATATATGTGTGTACAGTGTATAATAATTTGGTATAAACAAATACACATACATGTAGGTATTTAAGAAGTATTTACATGTGTATATACATTTTCAGATTTATATATAATTTATATTATATATAAATATTTAATCTATAAATATATTTTTTTCTTAAAATTATACATACATGCGTGTGTGATTTTTATATATATATATATGTACACACACATATATGATGTAAATAAAAACTTTTATTTTGCAAACAATTAGTCGCGATTAATCATTATGCAGCCCTTGACATCAAGTTGCATTTTGTTTTTGTATGATGACCTCTAACGGTGAAAATTACATATTGTGCCTTTAAGAGCTGCCACCAGACTACATTGACTTGTGAATGTAAGAAAATTAGGATAGAGATGGATCAGTGGAAAACTGAAAGAAAATTAAATTTTTATAAAAAAATAAAGAGCAAAGGCATAAATATCACCCATCCCTAAATTTCTGTTCAACGTGCTTTAATTCTTGGGAGCTATAATTCCTGTATTTGATATTGATCAAAACATAGGGGGCGTGTACACCAAAACTTTTACGCCCACGGCCGGCGCATGTTTTCAATCGTTTCCAATGGAAGCTCGGCGTTTTTCAAATAAGCCAGCAGCTTACGGGTTTTTTCCGCTCTGAAAACCGGCGCCCGGTGGTTTTTCCACGCTCTGGGCTGAGCACAGAGAGTTGAAAAATTTTCAACTTTCAATGAAAAGCTCCGCTCGTCAAATTGTCAGTTCTCACGTGGCCGTCCAATCACAGTGGAGGGGGGCGGGACAAGTAGCACAGCAACCAACCGTCTCACAGCTGACGTATCAGAGCTACCAAAGCGCTTAGCTGAAGAAAGCTGGCACTCAGCTGAAAAACAGCTGGCATTCGGCGTTGTCCAGGCGTTTTCAGCCGCGTTTAAAAGTTTTGGTGTACAAAACCCCTTAAAGCTTAAAAAATTCTCATATATTAAAGGAAAACACCACAGTTTTTCAATATTTTACTATGTTCTTACCTCAACTTAGACAAATTAATACAGACCTACCTTTATTCAATGCGTGCACTTAATCTTTGTACAGGGCGTCGTGAATGTGTTAGCATTTAGCCTAGCCCCATTCGTTTCTTAGGATCCAAACAAGAATGAATTTAGAAGCCACCAAACACTTCCATGTTTTCCCTATTTAAAGACTGTTACATTAGTAGTTACAAGAGTAAGTATGGTGGCACAAAATAAAAAGTGGTGGTTTTTTAAGCGGATAAAAAATGAGATCTATATTGTATGGAGGAAGAGCACTTAGTTTGCAGCACTTCGACCTTGGGCGCAGTAATATTGACAGAAGTTTGAGCAAGAGGTGAAGTAGTCAGAAGTGATTATATTACTGCGTTCCGAGGTCGATGTGCTGCAAACTAAGTGCTCTTCCGCCATACAATATAGTTCTCATTATTTTGTGCCACCATACGTATTCATGTAACAGTCTTTTTCTTCTGTCAAAAGATCCTTCTAAAAGTTGCACATAATGAATTAACCCCAATACCTTCACGACTTCATTTTTGATCGACAGTATCCTTTAATGACTCCATTGATACTTTTGAGCACTCTCAATATTGTGCTAACTTAATACCGTTAATTTTGGCCTGTTTCAGAGATTTGGCTCAGCTTTGGTTCCCTGGGGATCTCTGCAGCTTAAACAAAAGCAATATGCTAAAGACTTCCAGCCCATTGATCCTGACTGCCAGTGTCCCACCTGCAGAAGGTATTGGAATGCTGTACATAAACTATTAGTTCACCATTAAATGTCAATTCTGTTATCATTTACTCACCTTAATATCATCAGAACTGGCATAAAGCTAAAAAAAATGATTGTTTTCTTTGCTTAAAAATCTGACAGACACAGTCGGGCTTATCTTCACGCCCTGTTCAAGAGTGACACTGCAGCCATGCATCACATTACCATCCATAATATCTCTTACCAGGTAATTACCACACAGGTTTACAGATTTCTTAAAATATTTATTGTTGTGATTTCATTTACTTCTGTTCGCACTTTAGCTAACCCTCATGCGATCGGTACGTCAGAGCATCATAGAGAAGAGGTTTCCTGAGTTTGTGAAAGCGTTCATGAGGAGGATGTTCTCATCCAGTGAACAGTACCCTTCCTGGGCAGTAGAGGCGCTACAATCTGTAAACATCACTGTCGACTAAGTGGGCTGAGGTTGTAAAGGATGATTTTAAAAGACGCTTGCTTTTAATAGGATTTATTTTTTTTGGGGGGGGGGGGTTTATGCATTTTGTTATTATAATGTAACCTTTTTACCTTCTTATTTCTGTTTTGTAAATAAAATCTTTTATTCATACTTTATTATTTTATCTACACCCACCAAAATCATCTATTTGATGCGTTATGCCGGTGTTAAAGAATTACATGTATTAATTTAACACTTTTTAATTTTTTTATTATTAGATGTGTTTCATGGGAATCAAAATTTGAACCCATGACCTTTCCACTGCTAATGCAATGATTTACCACTTTAAAGGGATAGTTCACCCCAAAATGAAAATTATGTCATTATTTATTCACCTCTGTGTTAGAAGCACTGAAAAAAAAGTTATTTTGATAAATGATGGGAACAACACAGCTGGCGGTACTCATATACTTCCATAGTAGGAATAACAAATACTATGGAAGTCAACTGTGTGCTTACATCATGTGTAGGTGAACTATCCCTTTAAAGGGCACCTATTATGGCCTTTTAAGTCTCATGAATATGTGTCTGTGAAGTTTCAGCTCAAAATAACCCACAGATCATTTATTATAGCATGTCCAAAATGCCCCTATTTGGGTGGGAGTAAAAATGCACTGTTTTAATGTCTGTACCTTTCAAATGAGCTACAGGTTCTCACTTTCTTAACAAACAGACAGTGAGCGCTTTCAGATAAAATAGATCTGATTAATACAGTCTGAGACAATAGTATCTAGTGGACAAAGTACAACTCACTGAGGGTGGAAACTATGGTAATGCAGGACTGTAAGTTGGTGGGGCTTTATTAATGTGACGTCACATTGATAAGAGAATCAAAACGGCATGTCTAATGACACTGCTTTGGTTTAATGGGGATTCAAAAACAAGATTTTTTTATCGTAGGGCGGTTGTTTTCACACACTGCCAACACACGTTGTCCAAATCAATGCAGTAAAACTGTGGCACTTGCAGATGTTTCTTGCATCTGTATGTTTCACGTCATGCGTCTCTGTTAAAGGGACATTCCACTTTTTTGAAAATATGCTCATTTTCCAGCTCCCCTAGAGTTAAACATTTGACTTTTTATTGTTTTGGAATCCATTCAGCTGATCTCCGGGTCTGGTGCTAGCACTTTTAGCATAGCTTAGCACAATCCATTGAATCTGATTAGACCATTAGCATCGCGCAAAAAAATAACCAAAGAGTTTCGATATTTTTCCTGTTTAAAACTTGACTCTTCTGTAGTGTACTAAGATGGACGGAAAATTAAAAGTTGCGATTTTCTAGGCAGATTTGGCCATGAACTATACTCTGAAACTGGCGTAATAATCAAGGACTTTGCTGCCGTAACATGGCTGCAGCAGGCGTAGTGATAGATGAACTGCCCGAAAATAGTCCCCTTGGTTACTTTCAAAAGCAGAGGACTATTTTCGGGCATTGTGTAATATCACTACGCCTCCTGGCGATATCGAATATCCAATATGGAAACTCTTTGGTTATTTTAGCGCAATGCTAATGGTCTAATCAGATTCAATGGATTGCGCTAAGCGATGCTAAAAGTGTTAGCGCCAGACCCAGAGATCAGCTGAATTGATTCCAAAACAGTAAAAATCATTTGATTAACTCTAGGGGAGCTGAAAAATGAGCATATTTTCAAAAAATGTGGATCTAGTGACTTTATAAAAGTCTAAACTTCAAATCAGATTTTTCTAGAGGAACTACAGCAAACTAAATCTGCCAAAAAGTGTTGCCCAAGAAATATATTTCTTAAGGCGCCATTCACGCTGTTACAAAAATTGCGATGTGATTGTTCAGGCCACACGTGGAGGCTCATGTTCGCAAGAGCGTGTTTAGTACAAGCAGCTTCATGCCTTGCATCTTTAGGAGTGTTTCATTACCAAAATACTACAATTGAAATGAACAATACAATAATTCAACACATGCAGGTGTTGCTTTAAAATGACTATTGCAGTTAAGTGTTTTTATTGGCATTCGGCAGCTTAAAGGGATCGTTCACCCAAAAATGAAAATCTTGTCATCATTTACTCACTCTTGTGTTGTTACAAACATGTAAACATTTCTGTGGGCTGATATACACGAAAAAAGAAAATTTGAGGAATGTTTGTAAGCAAACCAAATTCACTTTCATAGTATAAGCCATCATGTGGGTCACTCTTTATATTAAATCATTCAAGTGTGCTGTGAAAACCTGTAAAGGTTGAGTTTGAGGTTATATTAAACCTTACAGCACCTGACTACAAATGATTTATTAGGCTTTCATATGAATCCACCAGGGGGCAGAGCATCAGTGTATGTATGGATAACTGACAGCATGAGCTCGGCACTGAATTGGTTTCAGTTCAATGAGAGAAATTGAATGTGACAACACAATTAATTTGACTCCAGCATTGAAATTTGACTTTTTTTTATTTTGATCACATTATTATGCTAAGCGCGTGTGTGTGTTTTCCCTCTGCCATACTGAATAATCCATGTCAAAACTGCAACAGGTGCTAAGGTCCATTACTTTCAGTCTGCTAGTCTAATAGCATTCATATTAAATATTGCAATTATGCAGATGTTATGGTGCTTATGAGCAAATCCATCGTATTCCCGTTTAATTCGCTATTTTTGGCGACTTTTGCTTTTGATCAATTATAGATGTGATTAAAATATTTTTATGATCAATTACTTTGATTGACATACCTATATCAGTGTTTAAAGGAAGAAAGTGCATGAAATGATTATGCATTTACGCACAAACCTACGCATAACGCATTTGGTTATTTCATTGCAACCAATCAACATACAGTAACGTTTTCTGTATGTTCTTCTGTAACCATAAATGAACATTATGCCGTTCTCTGAACCAAAATTTGTTTGCTTGGTAAATGCAGCAGACGACATTTTTAAAGGCGGGTTGCAACTAGATGGGTTACAAATGAACTTACCCACCCCATGCCACATCACTTCTGAAGACTAACACAGCGCGATTTTGCTGCAATCCAGGACAATGGTGATGCATGGCAGCAATAGCTGGCAACTGTTACATCTGATGTGAAACGCCAAGAAAAGCACTTGGACGTGTTGGGCTCAGGATGTCCAGGCGATGTGTTTCACATCTGTGTTTTGACAGCAGGCACCAGTTGCACACTCGCTCCTGTGATCGGGATCTCTCCTCTCTGTGTGCTATCACTGAGTGATGATGACAACACTTCATACATGTGCGCAACCTGAAATAATGCCATCGGAGGGCTAAACGAGGGGGAAAGGTGTTTTAAATTCTTATTACGCGGTGATTTGGGCTCGGTGTTGACTATGGTGGAGCTGGAGAAGGAGGTTCTGCCGCTGCCACCGCGGTACCGGTTCCGAGACCTGTTGCTCGGGGACTGGCAGACAGACGACAGGTAGACAATTATAACTATTCATTCACACATGCTGCTGTTTTTATACAGTATGTGCTTTACAAATTAAAGTAACTACATGTGGGAAAAAATTGCTGATTACATATAGTATACTATTTGCATTATTCTTAGTACTGGAAATAGCATTAGCAAAATTAGTATTGTTGGTAATTTCAATAGTATGAGTATTAGCATGTGCATTATTATATACTGGCAATAGCACGAGTACTACAGTAGCTAAATTAGTATATTAGTCATTGCTATAGGATGTTGTTTATTAGTGTCCGCAGGATATGAGTACTACCAAAATTACTATTAATAGTCATTGCAATAGTATAACTATGTTCATTATAATATACTGGCAAAAGCATAAGTACTACAGTAGCTAAATTAGTATATTTGGTAATTGCAATAGTATGTGGTTTATTAGTAGTGTCAGCAGGATATGAGTACTACCAAAATTACTATTATTAGTCATTGCAATAGGATGAGTAGTATGTGCATTATTATATACTGGCAAAAGCATGAGTACTACAGTAGCTAAATTAGTATAATTGGTAATTGCTATAGGATTTTGTTTATTAGTTGTGTCAGGAAGAAATGAGTACTACCAAAATTACTATTAATAGTCATTGCAATAGTATAACTATGTTCATTATAATATACTGGCAAAAGCATAAGTACTACAGTAGCTAAATTAGTATATTTGGTAATTGCAATAGTATGTGGTTTATTAGTAGTGTCAGCAAGATATGAGTACTACCAAAATTACTATTATTAGTCATTGCAATAGGATGAGTAGTATGTGCATTATTATATACTGGCAAAAGCATGAGTACTACAGTAGCTAAATTAGTATAATTGGTAATTGCTATAGGATTTTGTTTATTAGTTGTGTCAGGAAGAAATGAGTACTACCAAAATTACTATTAATAGTCATTGCAATAGTATAACTATGTTCATTATAATATACTGGCAAAAGCATAAGTACTACAGTAGCTAAATTAGTATATTTGGTAATTGCAATAGTATGTGGTTTATTAGTAGTGTCAGCAGGATATGAGTACTACCAAAATTACTATTATTAGTCATTGCAATAGGATGAGTAGTATGTGCATTATTATATACTGGCAAAAGCATGAGTACTACAGTAGCTAAATTAGTATAATTGGTAATTGCTATAGGATTTTGTTTATTAGTTGTGTCAGGAAGAAATGAGTACTACCAAAATTACTATTAATAGTCATTGCAATAGTATAACTATGTTCATTATAATATACTGGCAAAAGCATAAGTACTACAGTAGCTAAATTAGTATATTTGGTAATTGCAATAGTATGTGGTTTATTAGTAGTGTCAGCAAGATATGAGTACTACCAAAATTACTATTATTAGTCATTGCAATAGGATGAGTAGTATGTGCATTATTATATACTGGCAAAAGCATGAGTACTACAGTAGCTAAATTAGTATAATTGGTAATTGCTATAGGATTTTGTTTATTAGTTGTGTCAGGAAGAAATGAGTACTACCAAAATTACTATTAATAGTCATTGCAATAGTATAACTATGTTCATTATAATATACTGGCAAAAGCATAAGTACTACAGTAGCTAAATTAGTATATTTGGTAATTGCAATAGTATGTGGTTTATTAGTAGTGTCAGCAGGATATGAGTACTACCAAAATTACTATTATTAGTCATTGCAATAGGATGAGTAGTATGTGCATTATTATATACTGGCAAAAGCATGAGTACTACAGTAGCTAAATTAGTATAATTGGTAATTGCTATAGGATTTTGTTTATTAGTTGTGTCAGGAAGAAATGAGTACTACCAAAATTACTATTAATAGTCATTGCAATAGTATAACTATGTTCATTATAATATACTGGCAAAAGCATAAGTACTACAGTAGCTAAATTAGTATATTTGGTAATTGCAATAGTATGTGGTTTATTAGTAGTGTCAGCAGGATATGAGTACTACCAAAATTACTATTATTAGTCATTGCAATAGGATGAGTAGTATGTGCATTATTATATACTGGCAAAAGCATGAGTACTACAGTAGCTAAATTAGTATAATTGGTAATTGCTATAGGATTTTGTTTATTAGTTGTGTCAGGAAGAAATGAGTACTACCAAAATTTGTATTATTAGTCATTGCAACAGTATGAGTATAACTATGTTCATTATTATATACTGGCAATAGCATGAGTACTACAGTAGCTAAATTAGTATAATTAGTAATTGCAATAGGATGTTGTTTATTAGTAGTGTCAGCAGCATATGAGTACTACCAAAATTAGTTTTATTAGTCATTGCAACAGTATGAGTATAACTATGTTCATTATTATATACTGGCAATAGCACGAGTACTACAGTAGCCAAATTAATACAATTAGTAATTGCAATAGGATGTTGTTTAGTAGTAGTGTCAGCAGGATATGAGTACTACCAAAATTACTATTAGTCATTGCAATAGTACTGTATGAGTAGTGTCAGCTCGCTATCAGTAGGCTACTACCAAGATTACTATTATTAGTCATTGCAATAGGATGAGTATTAGTATGTGCATTATTATATACTGGCAAAAGCATGAGTACTACAGTAGCTAAATTAGTATAATTGGTAATTGCTATAGGATTTTGTTTATTAGTTGTGTCAGCAGGAAATGAGTACTACCAAAATTTGTATTATTAGTCATTGCAACAGTATGAGTATAACTATGTTCATTATTATATACTGGCAATAGCATGAGTACTACAGTAGCCAAATTAGTATAATTAGTAATTGCAATAGGATGATGTTTATTAGTAGTGTCCGCAGGATATGAGTACTACCAAAATTACTATAAGTCATTGCAATAGTACAGTATGAGTAGTGTCAGCTCGCTATCAGTAGGCTACTACCAAGATTACTATTATTAGTCATTGCAATAGTATGAGTTTTAGTATGTGCATTATTATATACTGGCAATAGCACGAGTACTTCAGTAGCTAAATTAGTATATTTGGTAATTGCAATAGTATGTGGTTTAGTAGTGTCAGCAGGATATGAGTACTACCAAAATTACTATTATTAGTCATTGCAATAGTATGAGTATTAGTATGTGCATTAATATATACTGGCAATAGCATGAGTACTACAGTAGCTAAATTAGTATAATTAGTAATTGCAATAGGATGTTGTTTATTAGTAGTGTCAGCAGGAAATGAGTACTACCAAAATTAGTTTTATTAGTCATTGCAACAGTATGAGTATAACTATGTTCATTATTATATACTGGCAATAGCACGAGTACTACAGTAGCCAAATTAGTATAATTAGTAATTGCAATAGGATGATGTTTATTAGTAGTGTCCGCAGGATATGAGTACTACCAAAATTACTATTAGTCATTGCAATAGTACAGTATGAGTAGTGTCAGCTCGCTATCAGTAGGCTACTACCAAGATTACTATTATTAGTCATTGCAATAGTATGAGTATTAGTATGTGCATTATTATATACTGGCAATAGCACGAGTACTTCAGTAGCTAAATTAGTATATTTGGTAATTGCAATAGTATGTGGTTTATTAGTAGTGTCAGCAGGATATGAGTACTATCAAAATTACTATTATTAGTCATTGCAATAGGATGAGTATTAGTATGTGCATTATTATATACTGGCAAAAGCATGAGTACTACAGTAGCTAAATTAGTATAATTGGTAATTGCTATAGGATTTTGTTTATTAGTAGTGTCAGCAGGAAATGAGTACTACCAAAATTTGTATTATTAGTCATTGCAACAGTATGAGTATAACTATGTTCATTATTATATACTGGCAATAGCACGAGTACTACAGTAGCCAAATTAGTATAATTAGTAATTGCAATAGGATGTTGTTTATTAGTAGTGTCAGCAGCATATGAGTACTACCAAAATTACTGTTAGTCATTGCAATAGTACAGTATGAGTAGTGTCAGCTTGCTATCAGTAGGCTACTACCAAGATTACTATTATTAGTCATTGCAATAGTATGAGTATTAGTTTGTGCATTATTATATACTGGCAATAGCACGAGTACTACAGTAGCTAAATTAGTATAATTAGTAATTGCAATAGTATGTGGTTTATTAGTAGTATAAGCAATAGTATGTGTACTACCTATATAAGAATAATTAGCCATTGCAATAGTATATGTGGTATATTGTAGTATTGGCAATAGTAATGAGTACACGCAAAATTAGGACTATTAGTCATTGCAATAGTATGAGTATTAGTATGTGCATTATCAGCAGTTAGTAATTGGCAATATTATTGAATACTCACAGATTTGTTTTATTATGTATGCAATAGTATGAGTATTAGTATGCGCATTATTAGTAGTATTGGCAATAGTGATTATTCATGAAATTAGTATTATTCGTTATAGTATGAGTATTATTATGTAGTTTATTAGTAGTATTGACAGTAATCACAAAAGTATATTATTAGACATTGCAGTTGTAATGTATGAACGCTAATATGCCATTATCACTGGCAGGGGTATTATTAGTAGTACAATAGTAGTAGTATTTACATTAATAGTTGTGATTCTACATGTGATACTTAGAATATTGCTATGAGAATGAGCATCATTACTAGCATTGATATTGGTATTATGTCAAAATGTATTTTGAGAACATTAGTGAGTTGTTAGTAGAGGTGTCATTCTTAATCTGAGTTGTTATTGTTAGTATAATAATAACAATATTAATATTTGCATGAGCATTGGATAAGTATATACAGTACTATGCATTCTGGTGGTGTCAGCATCTTTAGATGTCCAGTAAAGGTTTTTAAACACAGCCTGTGTTTGTCCTGCCTTACGAAGCTGTGTTATGTAATCCGCTCACACCTTCACACACTCAGCCATTTCACTGACATCAAAAAGAGAAAAGTAAAAATGAAATAATGTGTTAAATTGTTCTCTGATATCTACATAGAAGGTATGTAACTTTATTTAGTGCAAAAAATTATCCAGAGATGGGTTAACATGTCAATTTACAGCCCTAGGATTTGCCGTTAGAATGGAATGGTGTATTATTACCTTATTATAAAGGGTCATGAATAATAATGTTGAGCTCTGCTCTCATTGGCTGTTTCACAGAGCAGCTCATTCAGTAGCTCTGTGTGTGTGTAAACCCATCTTATGCTCGAGCCTGTATCAGACAAAGTTACAGAAATTGAGAAATAATCAATTATTCTGAAATAGGAAATGGACATTTCTAATTGGTAAGTTACTGTAACATCAATAGTAGAACTTCCGCCTAAATGCTAGCAATAACTAGCATATAGCGCTAACTTAGCAGTCACATCTTTGTTTTAACATATTAATGTGTAATTTAATGTTGGGGTGTACATCATGACGGTAACTTCACAGATGGTGTTATGTTGAGATTGGCCCGTTTTCCAGCGGTCTTTTGCATGCATTAGGTTTACATAAGAAGGGGTAAACAATCATGTTTAAGGCTCACAATATATCATTACCATGTACAGAACTCGTATTATTCATTTATGCCTATGTAAATGCATTTTTACAATCTACAGCATCTATAAGTAACGTTTTTTAACCAGGTCTGCTTTCATTTTGTGTCCCTTTTAGATACATTTTATGCTATATTAATCCTGAATATGCACACTTTTCAACTGATAAGATTCATAACTGATTGTTTGTTAACTGTAGCAGATCTAAAACACATTTCCGCCTGCATCTATGATCCATGTTTTCTATCCGATCAGAAGCCATGTACTAAAAATATGAATGACGCAGCAAACGTCCCTAAATTTGCACCCAAGTCAAATATGGCACTGAGCGAGACTAATGGAAAATTAAAATCTGTATTGCACGCTTGACACTGCGTTGCTAGGTGAGGAATGAAGACCAAAACACAGTTCTGTCCTTTAGAAAGATAAGAATGAGTTCTCTCTCTCTCGCCTCTGCTCTGTCTGAGTGGGCGTTTAAAATGCACTAATTGGCACGAGCTCATTCGTAAAAGGGTTAAAAGTAGAGGACACGTCTTAGTAAACGGCTCGACTACTTCTGGTGATAATTTTTCACACGAAACAGACACCTTTTGTCAGTTTCAGAGGGATCTTATTACTGAAATCATATCTAATCGAGCTCACCTACTGTGGATTGATTATGTTATTTGTCTATCAGAGAGCGTGCGGAGGTGGCAAGCGCAATCTCCCTGTGGATGTGTTTTGTTGTACAGAACAAGCTTGTTTCCTGTATAGATAAACCAGTGAAGGATGACACTGAAGAAAGCTTACAATCCATTTCTATGTGTTTGTGTGTGTGTGTGAAACATTAACCTGGTCAACCTGACACCCTGAGGGATTTCATACAAGGATGCCTGGCTCCTTTAACTCTAAATTAAATGGGAAGATTAAAAAAAGGTGCAGAGTCCGAATAGGCCTATCATTTTATGCCAACGCAAACAAAAAGTGCCCATTAAAGGAACAGTTCCCCTTAAATTGTATTTACTCGGCCTCGTGTCATATACTGCTGTTTATTTTGGGCAACACAGATGAATCTTTGACACAGTTTCGCATGCGAACACTGTTAAGTGCAGTATAAATTCTCCTTTTGTGTACCATGCGTTGAGAATGACAAGATGAGTAAATGATGAAATTTTCATTTTTGCGTGAACTGCTTTAGGCAACATTTGGCCGCCGTGGTTGTCGCTCAGTCTCAGTCTTACACAGTCATGATGTTCCTCCCTGTGTGCCGCCACCAACGTTTTTTTGCACCCAGACTGTCATAAACACCGTCTGGTCAGATAGATATAGTTTTCCCTTTGGCTGGCTTGATGAAAGGAAAAAGAGTAATCACATCTTGCTGAAATCACTCCTTTTACGCAGCAAATCTTGGTGCACAATTCCGATTTGTTGCCTTTATCCGTTTTTTTTTTTTTGTTTTTTTTTTGACGATGTCACAGTTCTCTAACATGAAAGATGACAAACTGCAGGATTATAAAACTTACAGGACTTTAATCACGAAAGACAGCAGAACACGATGACAAGGATACATACAGACGAGATCAGACAAAGGACAGGCACACTAGGGCAGACTATAATGGGTAAATTATAATGAAAAACAGCTGTAACTAATGATGAGTGTTTAACTAAACACAGGTGTGACTAATAAAAGGTAACAAACACAAGGAACAATAATGAACAATGAAGAAAACGAACTAAATGGAAGCAAAACCCTGACAGTACGCCCCCTCCCGGTAGGCGCGACCTCGCGCCGTAGATGAAAAAAAAATAGAGGCGATAGGGAGGGAGCAACAAAAACTGTGATGAGAGGTGAGGGAAATGGTCTGGAGTAGGGCCCAGAGACCAGACAAGACGAAGCCCCAGGGTGGAGATGCTGGAGGAGGGCGCCAGGGTGATAGAAGTCCTAGTCCCACCCTGGGGACAGACAACGGCGTCGACACTGAAGGGAGGATCCAGGGCGGGGCCACGCGAGCGGAGAACCCGGGGGGAGCCGAGGATCTGGAGGGACGGGACGGAGCTGGTGGGTCTCCCGATCGAGCAAAGGAGGAGTCTGGAGCCACGAGGCGGAGCCAGAGCTAGGGAGTCCGCGGTGACGTCTATTGGAAGGAGGAGCCCAACGAGCCGGAAGGGTGGAGTGAGAGATACAATGGGGAACGAGGAAAACCCGGAGGTGAGGGCGGGACGACGACTGACCAGGGGCGGAACCAGAAGGTTGACCGTAGCCTGGTGACGTCGCTGTCGGGACGGGAGCTGACGAAGAGGAGGGAGTAGAGACCCGAAGCGAGGCCGCTGGTCTGACGAGCCGAGGTGACCTCTAGCCACGTGAGCGGAGAACCCAGGTGAGCCAAGGATCCGGAGGGACGGGGCGGAGCTGGTGGGTCTCCCGACCGAGATGTAGGATGAGTCCGGAGCCACAAGGAGGAGCCAGAGCTAGGGAGTCCCACGGTGACGTCTATGGGAAAGAGGAGCCCAACAAGCCAGAAGGGTGGAGTGAGAGACACAATGGGGAATGAAAAAACCCGGAGGTGAGGGCGGGACGACGACTGACCGGGGCGGAATCAGAAGGGGGACCGAAGCCTGTTGACGTTGCTGGGGGGATGGGAGCTGACGAAGAGGAGGGAGAAGAGACCCGAAGCAAGGCCGCTGGTCCGACGAGCCAAGGGGACCTCTAGGTCTCACGGAGCGGGGGAGGAGAACTGGAGAAACCCCCTAGACAGTGGGCAGAGAGGCACACCTCGGCTCCAACAAACCAGCGCCGGTGACGCGCTGAGGATGACCAGAGGTGTGACGCTGTGTCCGCTGATATAGCTTCGGATTGGCTGGTAAGGGAGAGCGGAAAGGGAGACCGGACAGGACCGGCAGCGCTATCCAACAGCGACTTACGAGGGGTGGGCTGGACGGAACCAGCGGTGACGACAATGGGTGGGAAAAGTCCAAAGCACAATCCGAGCAGATGTTGAAAACCCCAGGGACCGTTATTGGCTCACCCTCAGCGGCGTGGAGATGGACGTCCTCCCTGACGTCACTAGCAGCCCCCGCGGCAGAACACCGGAAACTCTGTTCACGCAACCTGGGCAGGATTATAAAACTTACAGGACTTTAATCACGAAAGACAGCAGAACACGATGACAAGGATACATACAGACGAGATCAGACAAAGGACAGGCACACTAGGGCAGACTATAAAGGGTAAATGATAATGACAAACAGCTGTAACTAATGATGAGTGATTAACTAAACACAGGTGTGACTAATAAAAGGTAACAAACACAAGAAGCAATAATGAACAATGAAGAAAACTCCAGATCAGTAGGTGGCGGTAATGCACCTTTACGTTGGTTTGCCAAACCCCCATAAAACACCAGAAGAAGAAGAACAATAAAGAAAACTAACTAAATGGAACCAAAACCCTGACAGACAACTAGCTTACATCATTTTTTTAAAAGTGATTCATATGCGATATCTGCATTTACACTAAACACTCGGCCAATCAATTCAAGGTAGAAATACTTACCCAGAAAAGCTTAAAGGGACACTCCACTTTTTTGGAAAATATGCTAATTTTCCAGCTCCTCTAGAGTTAAACATTGTATTCTTACCGTTTTGGAATCCATTCAACTGAACTCCGGGTATGGTGCTAGCACTTTTAGCATAGCTTGCCATAATCTGTTGAATCTGATTAGACCATTAGCATCGCGTAAAAAAATTATAATAAAGTGCTGAATTAAACTGAGCATTGTCATGTAGAATTACGCATCTATGTGTGCGCGCCTGAGCGGAAACAGTTTGAGTCAGAAATGGAGATGGCAGGCAAGAGCTCGACATTTTTTGCGATGATAATATGCGATTTCTGAATGCAGAACTTCTCAGTCATAAAAAACACCTGCAAGGCCTGAAAGAGATCAAGCCTCAGCCAAGTAAGAAAAAGTAATGCAAAAGTAACGCAAAAGTAACGTAAGTATTACTTATATGAAAAGTAACTAAGTAATGCAATTAGTTACTTTTTTGGGGAGTAACTTAATATTGTAATGCATTACTTTTAAAAGTAACTTTCCCCAACACTGAAAATCAAATATTTAACTCTAGAGGAGCTAGAAATTGAGCATATTTTCCAAAAAAAGTGGAGTGTGCCCTTAAAACTTTTTAATTCTTATAATTCTTAAAGAATTAAAATGTCGCTATATGCAATGGACACAGACAAAATGTTTATACAAGATCATAGAGCTTTATTTCCGTAACAGGCTATAAAACTTTAACTTTACTCCACTAAGAGTCATGTGATCATGGGTGGTGTCCGCCCATTTGCCAGCGTCACATTTTTAATGACGCACGACACAGCTTGACATGGGAATATTGTATCTGCTGACATTGCGGACGCAAATGCATGTATCCGATTAATTTTCGAATGAATGAGGCCTGAAACCGATCAGAGAATATCTATGCACTTTTTCCTGGTTACACGTTCGTGGGTCATATCCGTTCTGTGTGGGAAAAACTCGGAATTGAGTCATTTTAAACAGGTAGAGTTAATGCGGCCTAAAAGACAGCGATGCTTTGAAGAGGAGCAAGTATCTGTTTGAGGGAAATACTTGACAAAGCGTTGTGTCAGTGGGAACGGACTTGATTAGGTTTAAGCAGAAGGCATTAAGTTCTGGGGAATAAGGTGCGCTCGGGCCCAGCACTGATTAATACTGACAGTCAGGTTAATTCAGCAGTCGACTCAGCCAGTGCTTGTCCTACACGTCTAGCAACTCGCGCCTCTATTAATCTCACACTTAGGCTTCAGTCTCCATCCCACGCAAGTCTGCGGCACACGCGTGCATGTGAACACGTGTGCCTACGCATGAAAGAGCGCTACTGTGTTGCCACTCACATCCTCTTAATCTCTGCTAAACATCCATGCCCTTTAAACTTCACTTGTTTTTCATGCAAGATACTCTTTTCCTGCGTTGTGGATGTTTGTGGAGATTGGTAAAGTGCCTCTTAACATAAAGCACTAGAGTGAGGTCACCAATGTGTTGGGTAAGCTACTTTGAAACAGGAGGTACAACTACATGGCTTTCTATAAAGGAGCAATATATTTATAAAACATATGCATAAATATGTGTCAAAATCTATAACTTATATTTTAGAAAAACTGTCATATTAAAAAAAATACTCCAGGCACTCAGTAGGATGCAAAAGTTAAAAAGTCTTTATCAATTATCGAGGGCTAAAACATTAACATCACTGTCAACTGAGAAAAGTGGCTTTTTTGGCCAAATTTGGTGCTTTATCTAAATGGACATACTGTTTTTGCTATCATTAATGTATGTTAATATCTCCTTGGTTCCTCTGCAAATGTAAATAGGGCCCAGATTTAATTTTGCAATACATTTTTTTAAAGGGCACCTATGGTCCTATTCACGTTTTTACATTTCCTTTGGTGTGTAAGCATAACAATGTTAACAATATGCAAAAGGTACAAACCCCAAAGTAAACGATGATGAGAGTTATCATATTCAGTGTAAATCTCTTTTCTTGGACTACAACAAACACACGGATTGTATGCAACAGTTTACTTCCTGGGATTGGTGATGTAGACAAGACCGATATTATCATAATTCCTCCCTTTTCGGACTCACTGCAAGTTAAGTCCTGTTAGCATTGCAGATGTGGGTAAATCCTACTTACTGTCCCTTTAAGTAAATTTGAGCTTAAAATAAGCAAAAACATCTGCCAATGGAATAAGAAAAAATTTCTTGAAATAAGTTTACTTTTTTTATAAACACTTAATTCAAGAAAAATGTTCTTATTCGATTGGCAGATTTTATTATTATTATTTGTTTTGCTTATTTTAAAGGTTCTCTAAGCGAATTCACGCGTTTTAGACAATACAATTTTTTTGTTACATACAGCACACATCTCCTCATTATCTGATTGCTACCTGACCGCTGATCAAACTGTAAAAAAAGGCGATCTCTGTAGATAGCCCAGGCTCTACAAACTTCAATTTACACACAGTGGCCAAACCTGCACCACGAAACAAAACAAAGCTTTACAGCCAATAATCACCAAGAAGGATTTGGGGGTGGGGGTTGGTCGCGTTCACGAAAGCACGGAAGGGAGGGGGAGTTAGCTACGCCACGTTTGTTTGAAAACAGTTCAAATATCAACAACAAGTGACGTTGAACATATTCGCTTAGAGAGCCTTTAAGCACATATTTACTTAAATTTAATCTTTTTTGTCTAAAAACTTGACTTATTTTCTTAGGTCATTTTTCGCATCAAGTAAAATACATGAGGTGCTCTTTTCCAAAACGCGATAAACGCCATTTAAAAAAAAATGTAGTTTGTCATGTCATTTGTCCGTGTACTGAAGCTATTCACTGCTCCATGAACGTTTTATGCCAAATCACTACATTTCCTTGTTAAAATGTACGTACAAGATGCCGTTCGTTTCCAAAACGCGCTAAGCGCCGAGACTATTTTTAGCCTAAACGCGATTTATCCTCTCGACCAATCAGAATTAGATGAGCGTTCGACGCAATCCAATGGCGGCGCTCTGAACAGATGTTTGTTTATGTTCATTCATTACTCAAAATGAGGATTAATGTCATGTTAATACATCATCCGGAAAAGGTAACCGTTTGCAAGGCGATGTTCATCAAAGTGTTTGGTATGTACAACTTTCGTTTCAGAACTGGCTCTTTTAATACCGTTTTGTACGTTTCTCCTTCGCGATAGAGTTTTTTTCCTGTGAAGAACCCTGCTAACGTAACATAAAAAGTACTGAATAGTTTGATAGCCTGCTGATTTGTTTGATACATTGACCATAATAAGGTGCTATTGTAGATTGTGTGTATTGCAAAAGTACAAAATGTGGCTAGTGAACAATGCAGGGACATCTGTAAAGTTGTGCTTTTTGGATTGGACATTATGAGCGCGTTGTTACATGGTATGTCATTGAGAGCAGATCGAGGGGAGCTCGCTGTGTGTGCGTGTGAGGTTAATAGAAACTGTGTGTAGACGAGAGAGATAGAGAGAGAGATGTGAAATATATAAAGCAAAAGAGGTTCCTGACGCCCTGCTAAGGAGAAAACTGAAATGGTGGAGGGAGTAATAGCAAGTTAGTTATGTGTAATTCTGTTTATTTCATACTGGCTCCAATGTATACAATCTGAATAATTTACTTATTCATTTATAGTATGAAGAGTCCCTAAGTATATGTTGCATGTTCTCTTATTTGTGGAAAAAATTTATGGATTTATAGCGTTTTGAAAAAAAAATGTATCAACTTTGATTTTATAATCAACAATATTGTTGTTTGATTTAATAATCATTATTACACGGCTCTCTGGAATGCTTGATTCTGATTGGTCAGTTGAGACATTTGCAGGTTCGTTCTTTTCAAATAATAACCGCTCCAAAGTAATAACGCATAGCCGGTACTACTTGTACGAGTAAAATCGCTCCGCGCCAATAAAGATCAATAAAGATTACTGTCTGTTTGGCGCCATCTTGTGACAAACACTGGACAACCACGACAAGACACAGACAGCTTACTGAGACTGAACTTGACAAAATAGAGCATGACAGCTACGAAGCCAACACACAAAAAAATACAGAATGGGCATTAAAACTTCTCAAAGACTGGCTAAAAGAGAAAAAATGGAGACCGACAAGTATGAAGCAGAGGATCTTAATAAGGTATTACGATCATTTTATGCATCTGTGCAAAGTTTCGCGGAAGGATAAACATGTTAATTTAAACCAAATATGCCAATAAAATGTTTCAAATTCATATTCATGTCCAGTTTTTTTCTTATGTGACAAGTAGCCGTGTAATAAGCGGGATAATGTAGGCAGCCGGTAGTTATCGGGAAATAATCACAACTGATCACACTGTCGGGGCTTATTTCCCGATAACTACCGGCTGCCTCTACATTATCCCTTACTTATTCAACATGTTCAGACTGAGCAAAAAAACTATTTTAAAAGGATAAATAGAATATTCACAAAATGTGCGGGTCTAGGTAAAAAATTTACTTTTCTGAAAACTATTGAAATGGATTTATAGCGTTTTGGAAAAAAGCTCTTCGCATCTTAATTTTAGAATTTTTAGATATTTTTACTGAAAACATGACAAAAATACATAAGTAAGAAAGTCATTTTTTGCAGTGCAGATAAATGAGCACGTATTTGTTAATTATTTTGAGTCTTATTTCAACCCATAAGATCACATCAGTAATTTCCTTCCTGGCATGTCAGTACAATTGAAAGCATGTTCAAATAAAATGAGCAGATCAATTATTTCATTTCAAAAGACAAACAAAACTTTGCCTTTAATGGCTTATATGGATTTCCAGCAGTAATTAACATTAACATTTAGTGCACGACTATAAGCACATTTGTTCTCTGTAGGGCACCGTCATTTTATTCTACCATCAGGGCTCAAAATGTGCTTGTGTGTAGCAGCAGACACAGGAAGTGAGCCAAAACTCAGTCCAGCAGGATCTAATGCCAGATACTCATCTCATCTCCTCCAGCTGGAAGCTTCCAGCAAAACCCATGCAAATGATATTATCACGAGATCCAATTTACCTTAAAGAAGTCAAATTCTGCATTTTTAAAAGGGGTTGTCTGACATTTCTGTACCACTAGCATCATCAAGAAGAATTCCAATAGGATTTTATTTACAGTATTTAGCTCAATGTTCAATGCATGTTCACTCGTCATATGCACACCTTGTGGTGATCAGACATAACATAATACATAATGTAAGGGTCACCACTAAACCGACAACATTTTTGTTATCATGAATCAGTAGTGTCACATGACTAGTTGTTGCATTTCAGATGTGGGGTGGGTTGATATTTCAGTTTTCACTGTGAAAAGAGCAGTCTGGTCCTTTGCTTCGAGCTAGGCTTAAACTAAAGCCCCCGAGTGAGACAACACAAATGCCCGCCTTTATCTTTGATTTACTCGTACCCTCACAGAAACACCATCCACTCACATACAATGTGATCAAATCAAATCATCGCCCGCCTCGAAGGAACGCCTGGTTGTTCTCCAGTCTTTCTGTGGCACTACAAACAAACTAAAAAAGGCTTCATCCATCATGCTTAGTCGCACACCTTTTTGCTAAACGTGCTCCTGTCGGTCTAAACAGGTGAAGTGGGACTGCAGTGGCCTGCAGCACAGCCATGCTACTGGGTTGCTGTGGATTATCATACAAATAACAGCCTTCAGTAATAAAGGAGAAATTTCTTTATTGACTTTGTGTCTCCCACTTCACATGCTTCCCCCTGCAGTCCCATTATTTCTCCTTAAGCTCCTTGTCTAGCATTGGCCTTGATAAACTGGCTTACGGAGTAAGGGGAAATCTCTGGATTAGTTTTGTTCATGTCAACCGAAACCGACCTGAGTGGGCAGTGTGATATTATACCACAGTGATGATATATATTATAATCAGGGTTTGAAATGGGGGGAGGAGTGAATTTTATCAAGTTCGGAGTTCCAGTTCAAAACAAAGTATTTCCATCTATCATCCACATTATGGCCTCCAAATGCTAGGCGAATTTTATACAGAATCGTGGTGTGATTATCTGTATGTGCTTTATACAAATACGTCACAAATGGTAATGTGGATTTTTTGGATAATTCATAATCTCATTTCATTTTTCTCTATTTTTTTAAATAAAATTACATACAATTGGGGCCCCCCTGTCATCACCTCAGGACCCCCCAAGGCCATGGCCCCCAGTTTGAGAACCACTGCTTTAGGGTGTTTTCACAATTGAGTTCTCCTTAAAGGAAAACACCACCATTTTTCAATATTTTACTATGTTCTTACCTCAACTTAGACGAATTAATACATCCCTAACTTTTTTCAATGAGTGCACTTAATCTTTGTACAGCGCGTCATGAATGTGTTAGCATTTAGCCTAGCCCCATTCATTCCTTAGGATCCAAACAGGGATGAATTTAGAAGCCACAAAACACTTCCATGTTTTCCCTGTTTAAAGTCTGTTATATGAGTAGTTACCCCAGTAAGTATGGTGGCACAAAATAAAATGTGTTGATTTTTTAAGTGGATTAACAAAATGAGAACTATATTGTGTGGCGGAAGAGCACTTAGCACTTCGACGGTAAAAGTGAACCGTACTCAGATCAAAATATTGAGAAAATCACCTCTAAAGTTTTACTAAATAATTCTAAAGTTTTACTAAATAATTTAATAATTTAATTAATAATTAATATATAAATATTTAAGATAGGAAATTAACAAAATATCTATAACATGATTTTTACCTAATAATCTAATGATTTTTTTGCATAAAAATTGCTAATTTTGCTACAAATATACCTGTGTGACTTGTTACTTATGTTTTGTGGTCCAGGTCGCATTTATAGTTCTTTTCTTTTTTTTCTTTTTTTTATATATAACTTTACTTTTATCATGCGCTTCACAATTACAGTGACTTTGGCTTCACCCATACAGATAATTCAAGGGGGCATTTTATACTGACTGGCCGGGGGCCTTCATTAGCATATTTTTCGGTCATTGCAGTGCTAATGTATTTAAGTCTCATTACCTCTTAGGTGTAATTGGATTTGATCAGAGTCCAGAGAAAGCACAGCAACCACACTGAACAAAACGTTTAATTAAACACTGATCCCTTGCCTTATGTGACAGTGCTTCATTAAATGCATATCAAATAAAGCAGGTTTTGCTGCCATTACTCTCGTTACACGCGACTGCATGACAAGAGCATAAGACCGTTTCAACAACAGTAAACAATTAAAGTCCCCATGTGGTAAAAACAAGTTTTTATTGTTGTTTACTTGTCTATGTGTGGTTTTTATATGCTTTAAGACGGTTCTCTCTAACATGTTGCCCGCCAATATTATTATATTAGCTTGGTTTCTTTTATGTTAACATTTTTAATGGTTATAAACAAATCAACAATTAAAATAAAATAAAATCAACAAGTAAAACAAAAAGTTTTTAGTAGATCACATCAAAATGTAGACCTCCAGATTGTTTTATCCATTGTGGTAGCTCTTGTTCACAAAAAAGTTTGAGACATATGCTTTAACATCAGTTTTAAACACATAGCTGCTGGTTTCATAATGCATACGTGAGTGCATTATGAAACCAGCAGCTATGTGTCTGTAACTGCTGAATGCAGCATCTATTTAGAAATATATCTATGGTCAGGGGTGGTGCGATTTATTGAGGGCAGGGACTAATTTGCATATTCATTGTTTTGTGTATACCTGTCATCTTAGCCCCCCTAAAATTATTCTTAATTTTTCTACCAAACTATCAAATATATTTTTCTGAAGTTTTATTTATTTGTAAAAACAATTTATTCCAAGATAATAATTAAAATAATGCAAAATGCAGGACATTTAGATGAAAAAGAATTACGAGTTTATGAGGCATTTGATTAGCTTTGCTGTTCTGCGCATGCGTCGTAACCGCCAGTGGAGTAGTGGAGGAGCGCGCGAGCGTCACACACAGAGGCAGCTGCCTGCAAACTTAAAATCATTGTTTCATAAAGTATCCAGCGAGGGAGCTCAGAAGGTATTTTCGCGAATGTTTTAATTTGCTAGCCTGTATGAGTGCAGTCATGTCTGCAAAATATATGAGAATATTCTTCCGTCTTAAATGAGCTAATATTAGTTATTCCCCGTTTGTAATTCAAATTGCTTTGCAAACATAGTCCGTGACGTTTTAATTAAGTTTACCGTCATGTCACATTTTGCAATACAAGATCTTTATTTTTGCCTTTTTCTAGTTAACAGTAATACTAACTGTGAATAATATGATGCTAAGTTTTCGAATGTGCAATAGAGAAATGTATCATTTTGAGTTTCACCCACGAAATGTCTGTAAATACCGCCATCACACATAAGCTACGCACGGACACACAAATACACCTGACATGTAACAAACCCAGTGCACTCACACATTTTGTATATGAAACGCACAAATAAGATAGACTATAAACAACATTCAGTGACTTGTTTGCTTTTATAGATGGATAGATAACGTTTTATAATTTTTATGTTTTATGTATTGTTTATTACAGTCATATAATAATAATAATAGTGATAAATAACTTTTATACTTTTATATCTGTACAAGAGGGTTTTTTATTAGGTTAAATAAAAAATCATAAGGGCTTGGAACTATATAGAAGAGTAATGTATAGCCTACATGAATTTATTAATAATAATACCAGAGCCGGCGCCAGACCATAACTAACGGGGGGGCATTTGGCTTCCAACGGGGGGCACGCAATAGACTCTATGCACTGTCACTTCCGCGTTTTGTCTCAGTTGTACTGTAGCTTCCGGCGCAGCGCTTATTGCACACTGTTTTAATAAGCGCTGTCAGCATGTCATTTTACACTCGCTGCTTGCAAGAGCTTCCCCGGATTACGGTGAACGACGTCAATCGAGTTGTGAGGTTGGCATCTGTCACTCCTTCTAGTAAAAAGGAGAAAGGATTTAAATGGTACATTTCGAGTTACATCGACAACTTAGAGGGTAAGTATTCACAAGCGTACAAACTAGCTAGGTAACGTTTGTAAACGTTCCTTAGAGTCAGAGTTTTGTTTTCTTCCTATTTTACCTTTTCAGATTGTCTGTTTTTATATTTTTGCAAGTGGTGTTATCATGTTAATACACTTAAACTGTCACTTTGTGCATTTTTCAGTTTCTAATAAGGATCAGATCTATGAGGAAGACAGAGAAGTCACATAGAGAGTAGGCAGACAAACATAGACATGAATGATGACATGTTGTTCATATTTTAAGTTTATTGTCTTATTAAATTTATAACAATTTCTTTAGTACATGTATGCAAGTATCTTAAGTTAGGGCTGGACCAGAAAATTCGAATATTCGAATATTCGTTCCGTGGGTTGACATTCGATTTTCAGTTTTGAGATTCGAATATATATATATAAATATTTTTCAGCGTTAATGCAGAGCTTTTGCCAAGCAGGAAGTGCGCTTCACGCTCCCGCTCTGTAGGTGGCGCAGAGAGACCAACATCCATAGTCAACAGCCATCAAACAGCACCAGTGGAAGAGATCGCCTCGAACGGAAAGCGCGCTTCCTGCTTTGGCATTCACGCTAATAGTGTTGTAAATAACGTTCAGTTTTTTGCAAAAACTGATTGATTTGCTTCACAAGACGTCAATATGTCACACAGAGTTATGGGGGATTACTTTTGTATTGGATATATATGCTTTAGCTCTTAAAGTGTGCGGATCGGTTGACTTGCATGACGGAGCACTGGGGTTTCTGCAAAATATCTTCTTTATTGTTCTGCTGATGAAAAAAACATACTGATGGTGTAAGTGTTAGTAAATAAACTTGATTTTGAAAGTATGCTAACGTTTTATTACAGTTTGTTGAACTTCGTTCATTTATTTTCGTTGTTTTATTTAAATAGCCTACCCTACGTTGTCAGTAATTACTGTGCTGCTAATTTCTGATACGGGAATGTTTGTTTGTTAGAAAAATGTTAGGCTACCTTATTAAAAGTATTGCTCTTGTGTTTTGTTTCACTAATGCTGTTCTCGCAGGACGCGTGACAGGCACGCCGCTTCCAGCTTGCGCTGTTCTGTAGTATTTTTAAAGTTTATTTCTTAAAGTTTATTCTAAACGTGTCACATGTCCATATTGCACGAAAAAAAGGCACTACACTCCCTTGAGTCCACAGCAACACATCCGCCACATAATAAAACTGTAGATAAATAGACACACACACACACACACACACACACACACACAGATTCCTGCCTTTATTAAAGAGGAAAAATATGTTCAGCCCCTCCTTCCGAAGCTTCGAATATTCGATTTTATTTCTACTAGAGCTTCGAAGCTCAAAAAATGGTATTCGGAACAGCCCTATCTTAAGTAAATGTTTAGCACTTTAAAAGCTAAATAAGTCATTGTTTATGCAAATGCTCGATAATTTGGGGTCTTTTAATTGACATTTTGTCATATTGTCCCAGTGCAACTGTTCTTGTGTTGCTGGCACTGCACTGTGTAATCACATAGTTGCACTACTGTACCAGACAGCACATTACTCTCAGCTTGGCATCAGTGCAGTTCCTCCAGTGAGCAGCTGTACTGAAACTGAGCAGAGCTGGCACAAACCAAGAACAATGGTAAGTTATTAAGATTATTAAAATACGCATTGCTTCCCTGTATCCTTAACTTTGTCTAATTAATGAGATGACCAAGACATATATTGCTGGTTTCATGGTACATATCTGGCACATTCATCCTAAAATTATCATTGGTATTCCTAGGGAGTCCGGCCAGGTCCTGTCACTGGGATGGTGGTTTTATCTGCAAGACCTAAAGAGAGGAAACTTGCTGCTGGTGTAAAGTGGATACTGCAATCAACTATAAATGAAGAGTTTCGTTGCAAAACAAGATAAATCCACTTTTTAACATTTTTGTCAAAAGATGTTTATTATTATGTTATCATGTTATTATTTTGTTTTATGGTGCTACTTAGCTGTAATTTTTAAGTTATGAAGGTTTAAATCAAAACAAACCAACTGCAGTTGCATTGAAATTAATTGAAATGCACAACCAAAAAACGAGATTTCTGAACAATTAAAAACGGTGGTTATCTCATTTTGCAATGAAACTCTTCAAATGTAACCTAATAGTGTAATATGCAAATGTTTACGGTTTAAACAAATTGACAGTTAAAAAATTATGGCATTTATATACCCTTATGTAATTCTGGACCCATATGATTTTATTCTGGGACATACAGAAAGACATCTTCCCAGGTGAAAAAGTGTACTTCCATAATGTACTTGGTCTTTTTTTATGAAATGTACTAAAATTTCTTCTTTAGTACCTCCTATGATAAACTTGAGAACATGTAAGTGTACTCAACTGTGCAATTTTTTAGACATCAACAATATAAATTAAAACACACCTTTAAGATACTATCTCTCAAAACCTAAAGTAAACTCAAACCCTACTTTTAGACAAAAATGTGTTTAAGTTTACTACAATTGGTAACTACATACATTTCAGTTCATATTCATGGTCTCTCAAAGCAGAATACACACAGTTGAATACACTTAGATGTTCTTAAGATTATCCATAAATGATGACAGAATTTTCATTTTTGGGTGAACTATACCTTTAGTAGTATTTAAAGTTATTTACATGTTTACATTAGTGGTGTACATTAAAACTGCATCAAAATTACTTAGTTACATTGCTGCATTACAGTTTTTACATTGGCATTGTGAAAGAAATGCTTCTGTTACTCGAATACAAAAACATACATAGCAAATACATTTAATTTACATATGATTCTCTGCCAATCAAAATGTATCCATCTCATACAAAGTCTTTAATCCGTTGCCCATGCTTTTACCAAGGGCCCATTCTGGTAGTTGACAAGAAGGCAAGCAACAGTGTATAGCTGGTTTATGCTTCGTGTGATTGAAAGAGGGATGACAGCATCAAACAGTTTGTGTTGCTTCACCCTGCGGATGATACCCTCAACGTGGACCCTCAGACGAGCAATGGACTGCGTCTTTCTTACCTCATCAGCCGACATTAGGGAGTGACCCTGTTAAAGTAAAATGCAAAAATCAGTTTACATTCATAAAAAGTACTACATTTGTGTTCCTTACCCCTCCCCACACATAATATATATTAATAATGTAAATAAATGATAGGAAGAAATAAAAAATATATATTTACAGATGCATTGCCTGTTGCTCCAACTTCACCACTTCTTTGCTTTTGCCCTTGTCACACGAACCATTCTGTTGGTTGCAGGCTCAATGAGTCTCCAGAACGCCATGATATGACTGTAGGTCACAAACCTACATAAAACGTTGGGCATGTTTGAGATAATATACATCTAAGGTAATGTAAGCCCAACAGTTTTAGCTAACTTTCATACCGAAATGTAAAAATCACACCATGTCTTAATATGTCATCTTATAATAATGATATTAAAGCATCTGGTAATTCCCTATCTTACCTAGTAAAGAACCGTATGTCAATGACATTGTCATCGTCAGATGCAGCAAAACGCCCCAAGCAAAAACTGTGACGGACAGACAGCTCTTCCACCTACTTCTTCAAGCGCTCCACCTCCTTTCGGAGTTCTTCAGTTTGATCTAAAGAAAGATCGACTGCCGCCGGAACGGGAGATGAACAGTAATTATGTTCGCACCTTAAAGCGTGTTGAACTCATAACTAAAATGTTGTATAAATATAACAAACTAAAACTATTATGTAACTAAGGTTGATAATATGTATAATATTATAAATTGCAATCGCTAGTTAGTTGAAAATGATAAAAAGACCACACTACCACCACGTCTTGCTATCAGATAATGCTAGACCGGAAGCCAGCGTAAAACTGAGATTTTGCCGGAAATACGTAGGCAGTAAGGCGTGCATAGAGTCTATAGCAACAATAACTTGCAAGAACAAGACATTAAAACAACAAATACAGCAAGCACACACTCATACAACTGGTACAGACTGTCAGCTCATTTCCCGTATAAAGTGCAAAAGACCACAAACTATGCGCAAAACTATTGAACTTCGACCGCGGCGTGAGCGCAAGCTGAGCTCCGCTGCGCTCACGCTTTGCTCGACGCAACAACAAACCGCAACGCACACCGCGTCCTAGCTTGAAAAAAGCAGTTTTACCATAATCACGTCGTAATGCTGTTAACGGTCTATAGCCACACTTCACATTTAAGCTTACGTAATTTAAAACAACGCTAACTTACCTTTAAAATAGCTGAAGACAGCGTGTACGAACATTAAACTTCCTTAAAACAGTGTTTTTGTAAATTCCACCTCGACCTCTAATCTCTGAATTTGAGCCAGTCTGTGTTTGCATGAAGTCAGATGAAGCAGGCGGTACTGGTTCGTTCTAAATGTTCTAATATCCATATTTTACATGATAAATAAAATGCCGCGAAAAACATGCTGCTAGTATCAAGTCACAAATATGCTAAAGACGTAAGACGGGTGAGACCCGGCAATACATCCAATCAGAGAAACTGGTCTATTTTAATTAAAGAAAACATATATCAACTATATTTTCCTCATTTGATTACATTACAAGTCATCATGAAACAATCAATGTTGAATTTATTTTAATTATTCTTGATATATATTAAATAATAAAAAACTTTGTAGGGGGTCACAACAACCTGTTTGGGGGGGCACTACCCGCAAATGCCCCCCCTTGACGCCGGCCCTGAATAATACTGGTCCTAGTTTGCAAAAAGGAATTACAATGCTTTCTTCACATCATCACTAAGGGCTAACCCCCCCTAAGAATGAAATCCTAGAACCGTCCCTGCACAGCACTATAGCGCACATTACATGTATACATTTTGTGATTTTGAGATCACATTAACAAAAGGCAAAACGTCTTAACATCATAGCGCTATGTCACAAATCAAGATCTTACATGATCAGGAAGGATTTAACAAAGTCAACCATGGTAAGATTCCTTTATATCAATGTATATGACAAATAAAATGGAGATGTGAGTTTTGATAGAGATTTCTTTCCGATTAAAACAACATGTAAAGGAACAACAAAATTGGGGTTAAAAAAACAGAGATTACTTAATTAAAATGCTCAGCAATTTAGATTTCATTCATTTTGCAGACGCTTTGTATTAGGGAGAATTGAACATTTTGCCTTAAGCGCAAAGCAAAACAACATTAAAAAACTAAAAGCAGTCTCTGTGGACTTGGACAGGATACAGTTAGTCCTTTAATAGTAACGACAAGGACAACACAGCCGTTCTCCCTGAGGTTGCTGAGGTTGCTTCTTTCTGTAAGACAGTGTTTCTCAATTTAAAACATCTAAATCTAATAAGTGAATTGTGTGTTCTACAGCAATATTTTAACTGAACATTAAGGAGAGGCGAGTAGTATGTCAAAATGAATTGTATTTAAATGCAATTACAAATATTTCCCTGTCATTAACAAGTTATCTTGTCAATTAAGAGAATACGCCAATGACGAGTTTTTACGGCAATCCGTATTACCGTTTTTATCCACTAGGTGGCACTTAAAACATGGAAGCATCTGATCTCTAACAAAATCTGATCTCTAACAAAAGTCCTTTACAAAAATGTAATTATCTCAGCTTTTTGCTTAAAATGTGGTATTTTTAAAAGAAACCTACCCAAATTTGAGACGTGATTAAAAGAGAACAAATAAAAAGATGATTTTTTTTTGAAAGCAGAGGATCTGTTCTTTTATTTGCTATATTGTATGTTTATATATTTAAAGAAAAAAATCTGGAAGGCATTAAACTTTTGTGAAAATCATAAAAAATGCTGGCACTGGTTGGTATCTTTTTAAAAAGGCAGTCGGGGAAAGAGTGATATTTTGAAAAGTTGCTTCCCAGCATTTTTGTGATTTTCACAAAAGTTTTATAAAATGTCTTCCATGAAAATTTTCTTCTAAAAATATATAAAAATAATGCCAATAAACCAATAACAAAAAAACAAAAACGGAGAAAAAAAAGTTTCATCCTATCTATATTTTTTCTCTGCTTAAACTCTTAAATATGGGTATTTTTCTTCAAAAATGTAAAAAAAAAATGAAATAATAGCTTTTTTTAAAGGAATTTTGTTGGGTAATTTATCCATCTAGTGGATCATCGCGGTATAACAGAAAACCATCAAAACTCATCAGGAACACGTTTTTGTATGCAAATGTAGATAACTCGTCAATGGCGGAGCAAAGTTAATGACTAACTTGTTGTCATGCCGATGTATGGCACGTGATGTATCAACATGGCGGATGCAGTACGTACTACGGGATAGTTCATCCAAAAATGAAAATCCTGTGATCATTTACTCTCAAGTTGTTTAAACCTTTAGAAATGTTTTTGTTCTGCTGAACAGGAGCACCATTGACTTTCATAGTAGGAAAGGAAAAATTCTATAGAAGTCAATGGTGCCCCAAAACTTGTTACAAACATTGCTGCAAAATATCTTCTTTTGTGTTCAGGAGATCAAAGAAATTTCAACAGGTTTGAAACAACATGAGGGTCAGTAAATAATGACAGAATTTAAATTTTTGGGTGAACTATCCCTTTAAATTGCAATTGGATTCTGCATCTTTGCCTTCTCAACAACGTCGGGTCTCTGATTAAATTTTTGAATGGTATTTAAGTGTTAACTTGAGTAAGAGTACGTCTTTATTTCACATTCACTGTTCCTTTAAAGTGTCCCGCAGTCTCTCTGCAGGTTGTGTTAAGGCTCGCCTGAGCGACTCCATCGCTTCGTTTTCAGGTGTGCTTTTGTAGGGTAACCTCTTTACCACTCGAGGGAATAGCAGCAGAGAGCAAGTGAAGTGTAAACATCAACACATGAAAGGAATCGAGCGGCGGGTCTGATAACAGTGCTGACTAGTTAGGTGCGGGAAGGAAACAAAGGGGAAACGTTAAAAGCCATATGTCTCTACAGAGAATCAAACACACAATCCCATACAGCTCTCTTGATGATAATGCTGGGAATTGCTAATACAGTTGCTTTCTCAAATAAAAAGCAATTAAGCAACAATCATTCGTTAAATTATTTTATAATGTACTGCAACGCTGTGATGAAATGAAAATAGGATTCCTAATAAATCCAAAAATTAGCTATTTTGTGCATAAAATTGCACACCGTAATCCTTTGCAAAAATATTTGAAATATATAAATTATAATTTATTCAAACCTGTATGAATACAAAAGCAGCTGCTTTGGTTTTACATACGGACATGAAGTGACCAGGAGCTGCTAAGCTCTAATAATGTAACCATTAAAGTACTGTAGGCTAGTCTATGTTTTCTTCTGAAGTCATACAGCGGCTTTGTATGAGGAAATGTATGTCGCTATACACCGATTGATTGATTTTACTATTCAGGTTTTCCCTCTGCCGTAGCCTCTTATCTTTATCGCCAATTTGCACGTCATTGTTGCACAATTGTTGCAAGGCACAAAGACCTGGGAAACTTTCACAATTTCATTTCTCCGTCAGAGTGCTTTGTGATGGACTAAAAACCTCAATTACCTGACACAAAACGTTTTACAACAATTGCTACAAATTGTATACTTTATCTATAGTTATATCAATACATTGTAAGATTTTTATAAAGCTGCTTTGCAAAAATCCACACGGTGAAGAGCGCAAATAAAAATGAATTAAATATTAAACCCGTGCGTCTTTTCTCCAAGATCTTGCATTAGGGTCAGCCAATGCAAAATAATAGTGATTTACAAAATGCTTTATAGTTTTTACAGTTAGCACATGACTACTAATGTAAATAAAAGTCGCACTTCAAGGTGATCTATTGTTTTAATATTTGCTCATCGGTATTAAATATGCAAGACAATATTGTCAAAGATTTATAAACTGACCATATAGGCATTGATCCATAAACATTTTTAGTTATGCTGGTTAAAAGTCTTCTCACATCCTGATAGCAATCACTATGTTTAAGTGTCTAAATGTATTTGTATAAATATATGTTATTTGTGAAAGGCGTAGGACCAAAAAATGGACACGTGCAATTTTTGATCCTCTTCTGTGAACGTGTTTTGCATTCCCTGTTCACACAGAAATCATACGTCACCAGCGCGTTCACGTGCGCTCTGTAAACATCTTCTTAAACAACAACGACAAAAAACGTCTGCGGCTGGCAAAGGGCCTGAAAGGGTCGTTGCAGTGTTTCTTTTGCAACATATCCTCCAACTCATACGATGGCTTTGGTCGTTTGTTCATTTCACCAAATACGACCAATAGATGCATTTACTAAATTAGCGCCTCTACCGGCAGCAGGTAAAACTTAATATATTAGAGTATAAAATGATATTTTGGGGTATCATTTTACTATGATGACATGTACAGGGATAACATTTTCAATTTAAATATATTTGTATATTATCACACATTACACTATTCCGTCATTTAAGGGAAATAACATACCCATTTATTTATTATATGATATAAACACAGCATACAAAACAGTCACAAAATTTTTTAAATGTACTTAAAATATACCTAGTGTACCGAGGTCAAACGATCTATTTATTTGAAGAAAAGATACAAAAGCGATGTCAATCTGCTGTAAATATCAGATCCGGTGTAGACTGATTCAAAAACCCATGTCAGAAGAATCGATGATACGTCATCTATGATTGTGAAAAGGGATTGGCTTTCGTGTGTCTCGTGACCAATCGCATCATTACGTCAGCTAAGAATGTGAAGCGTTATTTGCTCATGTTACCGACTAAGTCATGCTGATTTATGTTTGAATGAGATCTGACTTCACATAAAGTAGGCTTCAGTTCACAAGGTTTGCAAAGCGAATGGTTTGTAATACTTTTATCCTGTTTTATGCAATAAATACCTGACTGGTCTTTTACTTGCGTGTTGTGTTTATATGGTTGAGAAGTAGTTGGGTTTAGGGTTAGGGTGAGGTTATTCGAGTGTGTGTATACGTTACGAATTAGCGTAACAATATTACTACTACGTCTAACACAGCGGAAACCGAGCTGTATCTAATTCCGATTTAAAACAGTTGTTTTCAGTGGCGGTTCTAGACAAATTTCACTAGGGGGGCCCAGGAGGGGGCAGAAATTATATGAAATTATAAAAAATGGAAAGAAATTATATTTTAAGATTTTAGGGGTGGTTACAGGAATTAGTTTAAGACAGGACTAGGCCTTAGTTTAATTAGGAAATATAACTAGTTTTAACAAACATGCCTTACTAAAAACATTACTTGTGTGCATTTTGAAGCAAAACAAAGGGCACTGGTGTATTCCCTGCTGAAAAAAACAGCCAGCTAAACCAGCATCAAACCAGCATAGACCAGCATAATTCGCATGCTGGTCCATGCTGGTTTGATGCTGTTTTTTTTTCAGCAGGGTTTTAAGATATGGCATTGCAAGTTGTTTTCCGTTTGGACAGCTCTTTCATTTATTTTAGTCTAGGACTAGTCTAATCCCTTTCCGGGAAACTGCCCCGTAAACTTTATTTTACTTTACAATCATATAAATATTTATTTAATAAAAGAGTGAGTGCAGGTGCAAAAGGGGAGCTGGGCTCTTTTCTAAAGCACCCCAACCGAAAAGCATGCGAGCCTACTCAATAAACTTTATGAAATGCAAACTTTTATAAAGACAAACGTTGGTTTTAGTTTACATATAAACACACATTGCTAGACAGTTAGGGACCACAATCTAATCAGTATTTAAAATAATATTTATTTTAAATTGTAAACATTTTTATATGTAACATTTAATTATATTCCTCCAATTGTATGCACGTATATGTAAGAGCATAACTACAGCGCTTTTTACAATGTGTAAACTTTAAAAAGTTAGCGAGATGTTGGTTTTGCCGGTTGTTGATGAGTAACAGCTGTAAATGATCACCGCGCTTAAGCAGCCACGTCACAGGAGAACAAGTGAACAGTGTCCCAATATGAAGTGAGCTAGAGTCCTTACCAGTGCCCAAACCTGCATACACACTCTCAACATCGGGAGGTTGGGAACAAATTGAGACACTCGCTGAGCAGCATCCACAGGCGGCTACAGTGGTTGGGTGAGCCGCTCTAATTTGCCCGTGTAGTACGTTGCGTCGCATTAGTTCCTCTTTTGGCGCTCGCGTGTAAAATCAAAATAAATGTATACTTTTTTATTTGGTCAGCACGGGGTGGCCACAGGGGTGGCCAGGGACATGTCTACAGAGGCACGGGCCACCCTTGGCCTCCGTGTAGAACCGCCACTGGTTGTTTTAATACTTTTATTCACTTTGTACTGCAAAGTTTTTTCACTGGTGAATGAGACATGAATAAGCTTTTGATCTGTGCGTGTTCATGTATTTTGGAGGAGGCGTGCCTTTGGATGGCGATTTGAATAGAGGGTGGGATCGTGATTTCATCGCTAGTAGGCTAAAGTTAGCATTTTTTACAATCAGATACAATGCCTTTAACACCGCTCACCACCTAGTTCAATGTCTGTAAATCCTGCACAACATTTATTATATTGTGATAGTAACACTCAATTAGTAAAAATTATGGATTTATCCCATACAGCAAAAAAATAAAAAATAAAAACAAATATATATATATATATATTAGAGCTGGGCATAGATTAATCTAGATTAATCTCATAATAAAAGTAATTTTTTGCATAACATATGAGTTTGTGCTGTGTGTAATTATTATGTATATATAAATACACACACATTCATGTATGTATTTAAGAAACATTTACATGTGTATATATATTTATTTATATTTGTATATATTCTAAATTATATATAAATAAAAATACGATGTTTAAATAAAAAATTTCTTAAATGTATATATATGTACTGTATGTGTGTGTGTTTAAATATACATATTTAAATATATATATATATATATATATATATATATATATATTATAGAATATAATTTTAAATGTATTTCAAAATATACAAAAAATGGCAAAAAATATATGTGCTGAAAGATATTTTGAAATAAGTTTACAATTTTTTTTCACCAATATATTTTTGTGTTATTTTTTGTATATTTTAAAATATATTTTAAAAATAAATATATTTTTAAGCATTTATATTCAAGTGGCATTGGAACTTTGTACTGTATGTTACAACCCTATAAAAATAACAGGTTTTAAAGGATTTAAATTAAATATTTTTTAACTGCAAAAATATACTTATAATTTTATATTTAAAACATACTTATTCTTTATAGATTTCATACAAACTTTTATATTTCGGCCTGGAAATTTTTTTTGCCATATGGGTTATAAAATTTGAAATTTATTTGTTGCCCCTGAAATACATTTTGAAATATATGTTAATATATGAAGGTTAAAACTAAATATATTTTATTTTAAAAGCTTTTCTTTTACAAAATGAATGTAACATATATTTAAAACATATTTTGGCCAATTTTATTTTTTGCCTTATGGAATGGGAAGAGTTCAATCGTGGTTTAAATAGCAAATGCACCCAATTTTGCGCCCATATGCATTCTGGTCTGAAAACAAGGGTGTGTTCAGGCACATTGTTGGCGCGTTGCTATTTTGAGGCAACTAAAATAGACTATGCCATTGACCAACTAAAACCTTAGACGCAATATGTTTTCGTTATTTAATGAGTGGTAAGTAATATGCGGCTATAAACGGGATGACAACGCGCGTTCGCTTATCATGGGTGCTCAGACATTTTGCGATCGGTGTCACATCATTTTACATCGCTTAGGTCCAAATAATACTGTATGGCAGTGCAGATTAAGAAGCGGTATTATCCCCTTCTGACATCACAGGGGGGGCAAATTACAGTGAGTTATTTTTTCACATGCTTGTAGAGAATGGTTTACCAAAACTAAGTTACTGGGTTGATCTTTTACACATTTTCTAGGTTGATAGAATCGCTGGGGACCCAACTATAGCACCTAAACATGAAAATAGTCTGATTTTCATGATATGTCCCTTTTAAGTAGAGATTTTCACTCATGGCGCTGTCCGGGTGCTGAAACATTTCGTCACGTTTGTAAATTCTTTATTTCCTCTTTGTTACAAATAAAGTATTTTTAGAGTATCAACCTTTTCTTGCATATTTTTAAATAATTTTTTGAGATTACACTGATCATGTTATCCATTTATAGCAATTAAAAGCCTGCTATTTTTACTTCTTTGACTGAAAGAAAACGACTTTTAAAGGTTTTATAAAAAACTAGTTCAATACAAATGAAAACAACGCAATCCATCTTAAACTGGTAGTCTTCTTCCTCTGCTTAGTTTTTTAGTTCAGCCATCTAAATAGGGAATCAGCGTGGCGCAAGTGCAACTGGCTTTTAAAGAGGATGAGAGCTGAGACTCTCATTGGTTTATTGCATGTTACACACCCATTACGAGAATAGGAACAACCTTTTTCGACTGTGCACTTGGTGCACAAACCATTTTTCCTGATGTGAAATTAGCAAAAGTGGATTTGGATGTGCCTTTTAGACTGCACCGTGCGCTTTTGACAATACGCTTAGATTGTTCAAATAGGGCTCTAAGAGTGATGGACATTATTGTTAGACATATATGCCAGAAGCCGATTTCTTTTTCGCCGGTGGGAGCTCAGCACAAAGTCACGCAAGTGCCCAAGTGCTTTGGAAAGATTAAAATAAATTGCGCATTTCTGGCGTTTTTTCATGGGTGCTCAGACATTTTGGAATCGGCTCCTATATGTCACATAATTTTACATTGTGTAGGTCCAAATAATACTGTATATCAATATTTTAAACATGAAGTCATCTCTGTCTACAAAATATACAACCACATTGTGTTTATCACCTTAAATATTAAATTGACCTGCATCACCTGTACTGCTAACTTGACTTGCTTTCTTCAGAAAAATGTATTTGTGTTAAAAAAGCACTTTCAATACTACAGCAAATATATAAAACTAATGGCCCTTTTTAATAAAAAATCATATTGATTCTTTAATCAAGTGTCACTATTAAAGAGACTACTAATTCTAGAGATATTGACTCCACAATGAACTCCAGCACAATACGTGCTGATGAAAATCTGAATGTGTCCACCGAATGATGAGATATGAGGAACACGTACACTTTTGAGAACCTCCTGAAAGACATGTGGACATAAGTGGACTCTTTATAATACAGAAAAAATTACATCATTCATACAGACACAGAGAGATGTTTTGATGTGCACACCTCCCTGATGCGGCGGATAAAGAATTGCTTGTGAGCGGCCTTTTTCTGAAGGCTAAGGCAGTCTGACCCTGACCTATCCATACAGAACAAACTGTAGCCTTTCTACTGTTGGACAGAGACCTTTATAATACGTATGCTGAAGAAAAAATGTTGCAGGGATCCTCAAAAATGTATTTGGAGTCTTTCAGCTTATCTTCTTTTCTGAAATTTAATTTTAAAGGAAAACAGCACCGTTTTTAAATATTTTACTATGTTCTTACCTCAACTTAAATGTATTAATACATAACTATCATTTTTCAATGCGTGCACTTAATCTTTGTACAACGCGTTGTGAATGTGTTAGCATTTAGCCTATCCCCATTCATTCCATGGGATCCAAACAGGGATGAATTTAGAAGACACCAAAAACTTTCATGTTTTCCCTATTTAAAGACTGTTACATTAGTAGTTACAAGAGTAAGTATGGTGGCACAAAATAAAATGTGGCGATTAAAAAAAAATGAAAACGAGCCACGGTCGAACTAAGTGCTCTTCCGCCATACAATATAGTTCTCATTTTTTATCCACTTAAAAAATGTCACGTTTTATTTTGTGCCACCATACTTACTCGTGTAACAGTCTTTAACTCTTTCCCTGCCATAAGAGAAAACATTTGCATAAACAAAACCTGTTTCTGAAGAATTTTAATGTTAATCTGTAATAGATGGACCGCACTTACCCAATTTATGAAAAATCAGAAGCTAAAGAGTTATTTACTAATTGTAAACCATATGTATGTTTTGATAATCGTTCTGAATCTGATCTCTAACAAAATTCCTTCACAAAAATGTAATTATTATTTTTTTTAAGAAAAATACCCATATTTAAGAGTTTATAGGCAGAGAAAAAATATTGATAGACGGAAAAAAAAATTCCATTTTGTTTGATTGTTTATTGTTTGTTTGAAAGCAGAGGGTCTGTTCTTTAATTTGATATATTTGTATGTATATATATATATTTTGAAGAAAATTTTCCTGCAAGGCATTTTGTAAAACTTTTGTGAAAATTAGAGCCTGACCGATATATCGGCAGGCCGATATTAGGCATTTTCCAAACTAACGGTATCGGCATACATAATGGCCGATAAATGAATATAAAAAACCAGCCTTCATTAGATTTCCTCACTGTTGGTGTTTTTGACAGAGCGCTCTGAACCAGTAGCTGCTGGTGGGGTCCAGATTTAGGCGTCTAGCCACTGCCTGAGTCAAGTGATCAGCAATTTATATTTTGCTTTTGTTGTTATTTATCAGAACTTAACAGAATTTGTCTCCAGTCCTATTCAAAGTTATATTTATGAACCAAGTCTTTTAAAACTGGTAACTTTATTGAGTTGTTGTTGTTTTTGTGTTTTTGTTCAAAGCGCTTTACGTTTCATATCTTAAGTTTGTATTTTTATACATTTTATTTATCAGAACTTTAATACATTTTGATGTTCCTCTGTTCTGTTGTGACAATAAAAGAAACAAGTTTCTTTTTAAAATGCATTATCATATTATTTTATTTAAAAATCATAAATAACTACAAATAACTAATGTTAGGGAAATCTGTTAATGTTTTGTTGCGCGTTTCTGAAATAATTTTTTTTTTAATATTGGCCGATATATCGGAATATCGTATTTTAAAACCATCAAACATTTGTATCGGTATCGGCCTTCAAAATCCTTTATCGGTCGAGCTCTAGTGAAAATCACATAAAATGCTGCCGGGCAACTTTTTAAAAAATGGGTGTCGGGGAATGAGTTAAATAGGGAAAACATGGAAGTGTTTGGTGGCTTCTAAATTCATCCCTGTTTGGATCCTAAGGAATGAATGGGGCTAGGCTAAATGCTAACACATTCACGACGCGCTGTACAAAAATTAAGTGCACGCATTAAAAAAAGATAGGTATGTATTAATTAGTCTAAGCTGAGGTAAGAACATAGTAAAATATTGAAAAACAGTGGTGTTTTCCTTTAAACATTTACTTAAAAATATGAGGAGCTACTTGTTGGTATTATTTTCTAGGCTCCTATTTCAAAGCTGTCTTAAGCTTTATATCCAGTCTGTAGTTCCTGAAGAACAAACCACAGACAGGGATTAAAGGGATGTTTAGAAGATAGTTTGAGAATAGAAGTGTGAACAAAAACACTCTTGAAAGCAGAATTAGATTTCTTATAAAAATTAAAAATGCACATTAAATAATTATTTGCATCTTGGCTTTTGCATCTTAGCTCCTCCATTGTCTTTCTTTGTTCTTTAAATACACTTCTCAGATGTTTGAGCAGATTTTTTTTATTTACGATATGTTTGCATTCAGGTTCAGTGGCACTTATTTACATTCGGAAAGCTGACCTACAATAGAGTTAAAGGAACAGTATGTAAGAAATGTATATCAATTAATCATAAAATGGCCCTGATATGCCACTAGACATTAAGAAATCATTTTCATTTTAAATACTTATATCACTGACAACAGTAATCTGGCCAGGATATTGTCATTTAAAAAGTGGAGTTGCAGCCCTCAACTGATGTTTATGTTGTCATTTTGTGTATTGGCCACCAGTTGTGTGATTGCAGTACCAGCTTTAGCCACAAGTTTTGTGATTGCAATACCAGTTTTGGCCACAATCCTACATACTGTTCCTTTAAGTTACGAATGATTGACAGGCCAGATTTGCTCCACAGGCTGCCAATTAAAGCTGCTATGGATTTCTGATCCATCGCCCCTGATAGGATAAAGACACCCTTTAGAACAAGACATTTCCTTTGTCCTCTCCTTATCGCTTTACAGTACAGTTTGTCTCCGTGGGTCCCTTCATCTCCATTCTGTGCAATGACTGATGGGATACTTTGTCCTATTTTCCCGCCAGCTCTATATACATTCCCCCCAACAAATAAAATGAAAGTCATCATTTACCAGGCGCATGCAACAGCCTTTGACATTAAGTAAATGTGCTCGATAGTCTTTACCTCTATAGTCATCCTCCACTGAAGCGAGCATGACATGATTAAAACACTTATCAAATCTCTAATCTCCCATGATCCTTTGCAGTCGTTCACGTGCCAGACCTCTTTTACATCCCTAACCAGAACTCTTGATTTAATCAAATTAAGTCCAAATCGTTATAAGTGGCAGGTTAATATGGATGTTCGAGCCCTAAATGGCAGAGTAATTCAAAACGATGCGCTCTTGGTCTAGCATCTACTTTTAATGTCCATTAGCTCATTTAGTGTGCCATCTTCCATTACAGTCCCTTGAGCCGCCGGCACAAGCTGGCGTCGGTGTCCTTTCTATGTCTGTAAATTTCCTACAGACATATATTTGGCATTTCGACAAAGACATATAAATGTCACTCCATGTTATGGCTTGTCATGAATTGAAAGTAATGTACAAAGGGAAAACTCTTGATATATAAGCGCACTGTTTCGTAAACCACAATGCAATGTCCGTGGGGCTGCAAGGGGGGTTAATGTAATTCAGGCGGCATATTGCGCTAACGTGATTTGGGAACCGGAAAGACCCAATCATGAGACAAGTATGTCGGAAATATTCCTGCAGCTGAGATAGACAGTTGTACACGTGCACAGATGGGCATCATGGGAAATGTTTAGTGAAGAGGCCAAGGCTACTGGCTGAATGAATGTGGTTATTTTCTGACCAGGTCTTACCGTATCCTGTCAGCTCATGCATCCTTTAGTCTTTAATTTATCCTCAGAAGACTCACAAGACTGTCAGTGCCTGTTGTATTAATTACATTTTGCTTTTTTCAAATCACGTCAGGGGATTAAGCTTGGATCAATTTGGCAGGACCATAGTTGTAAAACTATCACTTGTGAACAAGCTCAAAGCTCCAGAGTTTCTTACAGTCCAAGGTAATTAAACCCGCAGTTTGATTTGCATCATTCAAACTAAGTTGAGATGAACTTTGAACAAAATGTATACAGTAGGTCTGTAGAGCAGTATATAGTCTAGTGCAGGCTAAGGACCCCTTAATGGATATAAAGGACCCCCCCGTAGTATCAAATTTTACATGCTTTATTATTATGGTTATGTTACCAAAATATTTAAATAATATATTTTGAGGTAATTAAATAATTTTTAGATCAGAACGCCCATGGGCACAAAAATGGGCGCAAATGCATTTGCTATTTAAACAACGTGGCGCTAAACGTGAAAATGATAATTGCGCAGGGTGGAAACTAGCAAAAGACACTTGCGTTGGCTATATATAGCTACACTGTCAGAAAAAAATGATCCCTAGCTGTCACTGACCATTTCTTCTGACCACTTTGTGTTATTGCCATGTGAGCAATGCAGGACATGAAGGAATGTAAAATACAGATCATAATGCGTTGTTAATAAATGATGCAGACAAACAGAATAAATCATAGTTAGGTTATGTTAGCTAATGCTAAGTGTTACCCAAATCATCTTTCCCAACACTAAGTGCGGCGTATTTGACTAAGGAGTTTAATTATGATGCTTTGTGCACCAAATAATTTTTGGTGTCTGGTCAAAGGTGCAATCATTAGATTTTGGTGAGCACTTATCATTTTTAGGGTGCTCTAAATGAATCGAGTCCTCACGCCCACCAAAACTTTGATTATGATAACTAGACGTGCGAGCGTGTTGGGAAAGCCGGAGGTGCTCGCTGTCGCCATAGCAACACACAGCATGGTGCGTCGGGGTTCTCGCTGCGAGGGAAGAGTGGAAAGGACGTGGTGTAGGGTTGACCACCACGTGTGGTCTGGGACCCCTTCTAGACTGTGAATTTGGATTAACACTTTTCCAGGACATGGTGAGAAGGTCCTCTCGTCTTCAATTCCCTTTGTTATATGACTCACCACATACTCTCTGTCTCTGCCTTTTCATCCAGTTATGCACAGCTCTGTGCTTATAAGACCAAGAGATCCAAAAGGTGGTCTTTATAAAGACTGAAGAGGTCTTGCATGTGCTCATCTATTGTGTGAGTCTTTAGGTGCCTGGACCAAAGGAAAACTGATTAAGGGGATTGTAAATGTGCAGGAGTACACTCAGCATACATGTGTGAGATTATTTTAACAGTGTTTAATCATGTTTTGTGTGTGCTTCACGACATTGTTTTCTATTGGCCGGCTATTGAAACTGAAGTCTAGCACAAAAAAGGGAAACGCGTAACATCCCTTACATCAACGTTCAAAAATAAGGCGGTAAATTAGGTAAAGATCATGTTCCATGAAGATATTTTGTACATTTCCTACAGTAAATATATCACATATATATTTATCACTTATCACTTGTTTTTTCCAAATAAGTGCCTGCTCCAGACGCGTCAAAACCGTTTATGATAAAAGAGACGCTCACGTTCCCAAAATACACGCAAGACACTCTCTTAACACTAAACTCTGATTACGCATGAGATTATACGTGTATCTGGCGAACGCGAGCGTCTGCGTTTTTATCATAAACCCTTTAGATGCGTCTGCAGCAGGCACTTATTTTGACAAGACACCTGATGCACATAGGATAACTCGACGCGCAGAACACATATTTTGAAATTAGAAACCACACACATGACGGGCTACATACATGTTGTGACGAACATCGCATCGAGCTCCCTCGAAAAAAGAAGTCACTGGCAGCCAATGGTGTTTACTATAGTAAACTGCAGTAAATTGAAGTGTCTGTAGTAAACTGACGTATACTGTAGTAAGTACTAAGTCAGTCCCTCCAGAAAAACGCGATTATGCGATTGCATAAATTGCAGATTTCCGTGCACAAAATATGCGGGGCTTGCTTGATTTCATAATCCCCACATTTTTGTAGCAAAAATCACATATATCTTAGCAGAAATTTGAAAAATTATGCATTTACTTCACACAAGTGCACCCATGTCCCCTGTTGCCATGGGCAATTTCATCGCATAAAATTGCATTTATAAATATCCTGCATATTTCATCGCATTTTTTAAGAAAATGTGCCGCAAGATCAAGGATTTTTGCCCGCAGCAATAAAAAAAAACTTTACAAATCTTTAACAACTTTTAACAGTTTTAAACAGCCATCCCATGGTGTGACCTGAATTCATTGGGAGGGAAAAAGAAACACATTTTTATTTATTTATTTTTTGTGTTGTGTGCAAACCCCATGCCAAAATTCACATATACAGAAAAAACTATTTTTGTGAGCTTGCAATGCATCATAAAATGTTATATTCATACACTGTAAAAAAATTCTGTAGAAATTACATTATTTACTGGGTATTATTGGCAACTAGCTGCCAGTAACTTACTGTAGATTTTACATTTATATTAATTACTTCCAACTGTTTGTTCAAAGTTAAATGAACATAAAACATTTTCAGTTTTTATTATCTACAGTAAGTTACTGGCAACCAGCTGCATAATTACAGCAAATTTTTTACAGTATTTTATTGCACAGCTGTAGTATTAACTGTAGCGAATTAATAAACTGTATTAAATACTGAAGTGCACATTATATATGTTAAAAAACATGAATACCTAAAAATGTTACTACAGATTACTATAGTCAATACAAATTAGTATTTTACGGTTTTTGAAGGGTATTTAAATGCCGATTTATTATTTAAATGACAATTGTTTTCATCCGTTAAGATGATTTTTGTGCTCATTTTCAGTTAGATTGATAAATGCTAGTATGTCTAGAAATAGCAGAAATATTCCTTAATGTTCAGTAACAGTTCTCACAGTTTTGAGCTGATCGATAAACTGTTATGGATTCTCCTGTTGTGCCGGCCTTCACTGTTGAAGACATTTATAATTCAGCATGAAGCCGGCACAGATAGCGAGGTCAACCACAGCCGGCTTATGCAGAAGAGGCAACATCATTTCCTCCCGAAGCCATTCCAGTTTAATATTACAACAGCGTTCTCCACTCCTTAATTTATTGCTTTATATATTACCGCAATGGAAATAAGTCTAACTCTCTTTCCTCGTCTCGCATACATAACCTGATTATCTTTTCTTCCCCCTTCCTCTTCCTCATCTCTTGTCTTCATCCAAACCTCATCCCTTTTAGAGTGCAGGTAGAGTTCTATGTGAATGAAAACACTTTCAAGGAGCGTCTCAAGCTGTTCTTCATCAAAAACCAAAGATCCAGTGAGTCCTTTTCACTCCCGGCCGAGGAGCGGCTCTCATTGTGGCTTTTCTCGTGCTGTGAGGTGGTAGTTTGTGTCTGCTTTCACGTGGAGTGCTGTTGACCCCTGTGAGTGGCTCGGAGGGGTCGGTACTGGGCAATTAGTTGGTCTTGTTTATGTTTTTGGTCGTTTGATGTGCCGTCCTCTAGCTGTCGTGTCCCGTCCGTGAGAAGTCATCTTTACTTTGTTTGTGACGCTCTTTGAAATGCTGTCGCTCTCGTCCGCAGGTTTAAGAGTGAGACTGTTCAACTTCTTCCTGAAGGTTTTGAGCTGCCTGCTGTACATCATACGAGTGCTTCTGGACGACCCGCGAGAGGAGAGAGATTGGTGAGATGGGGACGAATGGGAATAGTGTGTTAAAGAGAGATGAAAGCGAGCCGATTTCATAGCCCTAATCTGAAGGATTTCCATAGCTTAAATATTTATTACATAGTAATAAATTAGTAATTAATTAAAATTTAATTAACTTTTTTCGTGTAATTAAATATGAATTGTAATGTGTAATTAAAGTTTTTTATTTTCTCTTTTAAAATGTTTTAATGTAAATCCTTTTTTTATTGACATGAAAAACAGGAAAGTAAGTCAGTCAGGGATTATTGGGTTTTGCTGTTTTGGCTAAACTGTGGTGCGTTTCCCGAACAACGATGTAACTCGCTGCTGAACCAGCAAAGTACGGTGCATAGTTGGAGAAACTAACTACCTCGTCAAGACCGTTTCCCGAAAACATAGTAACTTTGTTGCGCATTCGTCGTTTGAACCATATTGGTTCAACAACATAGTTGATGATGTCACATGGGAGGTGGAGTAGGCTACTAATAAATCTGCTCAAATCGATTTAATGTCAGATTATTGCTGTAGATAACATCCATTGCATCGGAAACTGTTTTTGTTATTGTGATTTAGTCCCCTAAAGATATTTAATTAATGCGCAACTTTCCTCTTACGTCACTCCTCCCAAGTATTCCCCAGGGTCTTAAAGCTCGTATTTTACACTCATGCGCAGTTTTCAAAGACGTAAAATTAAATTTTTATATATTTAGAATGATGGATATTGAATGCACTACATGTTTTTTGCTTATTTCATTCAAAAGCATGATTAACGTAAGTCTACAGTAGATATTGTAATAACAAGGAACTATGCTTCTAACTACAGGTGAAGAGCTGTCATTCAAACAACACAATTTTGCAATGCAGCTAGCGAATGTTCGTTTGAACTATGGTTTCAAGAAACACCAAATTGTTGAACTTTGTCAGTAACGACGAAACTTACAACAGTAGTTGGCTAACGATGCCTTTGGGAACGCACCCCTGGTTGGTTTCAGAGATTTTGGACTTGAAGACCAACACCCTAAACTGGCTTACTCTATTTTTTGATTCAGCAGGAACATCTGAGGGGTATGAGAGTGAGTGACAGGAAAAGAGAAAGATAGTTAAAAGTGTAATTTCTATTTCTAGTTCATGTGAACTAAAGAGAGAGAGAAGGTGGGTGGATGGAGAGAAGTAAGATAGAGAGAAGATTGAAGTGCCTTGGGTTATTCCATGCATAAAAGCAAGCAGTTAAAACTCTTTTTTCTTCTTCCCTTGCAGTCCTGGCTGTCTCAGACAGAACGCCTCTGCCCACAACAGAAGCCATTTTGACTGGTTAGTATCCAGACTCTTGACTTTGGCTGGAGTAATGGTGGAGATGGTGGCGAAGGGCCAGAGAGGGGAATCGACTGATAAACGCCCATTTTAATATGGACCAAATATTTTTTAGCGAGACTGTATCATTGCTATGCATACTGATATCTAAATGTACCCCAGCTAAAGTCATTTTTTGTAATTTACTGTTTTCTACATAAAATCATCCTTTTTAATGTAAAGATAATTCTGTGAAATAACCTTCATAAGGGATATTTCGGCCAAAAATGATATTAAACCCATGATTTACTCACCCCCAAGCTGTCCGAGATGCAAATGTCCCTTTGTTTTTCAGACAAACACATTTTCAGTTATTTTAGAAAATGTTTTAGATCTTTCAGTTAATTAAATGTGAGGTAATGGGGTCCACGACCTTCAAGTCCAACAAATGTGCATCCATCCTTCACAAAATAAATCCAAACGGCTCCACGATGATAAACAAAGGTCTTCTGAGGGTAATCCACACAGTTTCTTTGTAGAAATATCCATATTTAAAACTTTATAAACGAAAATAACTACCTTCCGGTAGTGCCGCCATCATTAGACTCCTCTGTATTCAGGAGAGAGTATTAGCGTAGTGTACGCACTTTTCTTAGTGACATATGACAAATTCGGAGGGCGGGGGCACAAAGAAGCAGCAGAGAAACCTCTGTACGCTGCGTAAAGCTCTGATCTTGAATGCGGACGCGACTAAGATGGCGACATTACCGGATGCGAGTTATTTTCATTTATAAAGTTTTAAATGTGGATATTTCTACTACAAAACGGTGTGGATTACCCTCAGAAGACCTTTGTTTATCATCGTGGAGCCGTTTGGATTTATTTTGTGAAGGATGGATGCACATTTTTTGGACTTGAAGGTCGTGGACCCCATAACTTCACATTTGATTAACTGAAAGATCTAAAACATTTTCTAAAATAACTGAAAATGTCATTGTCTGAAAAATGATGGACATATGCATCTCGGATGGCTTCAGGGTGAGTAAATCATGGGTTTAATATCATTTTTGGCCGAACTATCCATTTAATATTGACAGAGTAAGGTCATGTCAAAGATGGAAATCAAACTTTGATGATTATTAGATTATAAAAACTTTGTTCTGGATTTCACATATGTCATGTGAACAGTAGAATTGATTTATTGAGACCGTGCACATGTGTCTCTGTGGTAATACCAGAACATGTTTAACAAGACTGCATGGTTTCTGTTTTTACTGGGCATCAGATATTCTGGAGACACTTTGTAAGCGTGTATCAATGCTGAATACAGATCACAGAGCTTTGATTTCTTTATTCACAACAAAAATGTTTGCTTGTTTGTACTTGTTTATTTCTTAGGCAACATTTATGTAGCATTTTAAATGGATTAGATTCAGTGTCTCTGTGGCTGACATGTGAAAAGAAAGTTTTGAATTATGATCGCCTTTAATTTGTCATTTCTCTTTTTTCTCCCTTTCATTTGATCACAATAACGTGTTCCTGTCATCAGGTCCCTCATTATTTGGGTGAACAGACCTCTCCCACTCTGGGCTCTTCAGGTCAGAAATCAATTACTAACACACACAGTTTATTTCAGTCATGGGTACATTTGGCATTGTGGACTTTTAGAGGTGAAACTCATTTAAAGGGCACACTTTACACTATTCATAGATTTTGGAGACGTCCCCAGCTCAAAAAAAGACACGTGTTAAACGAATATTTACTGAATAATTCACTCATTTGTAAATAGGGGTCAAAATGACAATTTTCACATAAAATCTGGAGCCAAATTATAAGGGGTGAAAACGACTTCACATAAATGGCAGCATCATGATTTTATTTTTACACAAATATTGGTAGGTCCATTATTAGAATCTGTTGACTTTTACTATCCTTGTGTATAGATGGTTTCAGCAGTAACAACATAAACCAGCGGCTGTCGTGGTCTGCACGTAACTTCCGGTAAACTCCGCTAAGAATAAATAACAACAAAGTTCTTTAAACGTAGTTCTTTTGATGCAGTTTGAGTTAAATCACTCCTCAACTTGGCCCATCTTTGTTTTCACTGTCACAAACGGAAATACCTATGACGCAGTTTTTTTTACCTGACGGAAGGGGTTCTGGTGGACCAATCACAGCTCTTGTGGTCCGCGTAGATCTGACGCGCTGTTAAAATTTTTGCGAGGTGCGCGTCAGGCTTCGCACAGGCTACGGATAGCCTACGGCGTAGAACCTACGCACGACTATAAATCGGGCTTTAGCAGCAACAACTGCAATCAAGCGTTTGTGATAACTTGAAATGATTCTGTGGCGGAATTTTGGTCCACTCATCTCTGCAGAATTGTTGAAATTGGAGTTTTTGAGCATGAACCGCCTTTTTAAGGTCATACCCCAACATCTCAATCGGATTGAGATCAGGACTTTGACTAGGCCACTCCAAAGTCTTTGTTTTGTTTTATTCAGCCATTCAGAGGTGGACTTGCTGGTGTGTTTTGGATCATTGTCCTGCTGCAGAACCCAACTTGAGGTCACAAACAGATGGCCGGACATCATCCTTCAGGATTTTTTGGTTGACAGTATAATTCATGTTTCCATTTATCACAGAAAATCTTCCAGGTCCTGAAGCAGCAAAACAGCCCCAGGCCATCACACTACCACCACCATATTTAACTGTCGGTATAAGGTTCTTTTACTGAAATGCTTTGTAACTTTTACGCCAGACGTGATGGGACACACACTTTCCAAGAAGTTCCAAAACTTTTGTCTCATCACTCCAGTCTCATCAGTTTTTTTCCAAAAGTCTTGGGGATCATCAAGATGTTTTCCTGCAAAACTGAGATGTTATGTTCTTTTTGCTCAACAGTGGTTATTGTCTTGGAGCTCTGATATGCAGGCAATTTTTTCCCAGTCTCTTTCTTATGGTGGAGTCATGAACACTGACCTTAACTGAGCCAACTGAGGCCTGCAGTTCTTTGGATGCTGTTGTGCGGTCTTTCGTGACCTCTTGGATGAGTAATCGCTGCGCTCTTGAGGTAATTTTGGTCGGCCGGCCACACCTGCGAAGGTTCACCAGCTAGGGCTGTCACTTTTTATTCGATATTCGAATATGCATTCGAACATGACGTGAAATATCCGTATTCGAACTATAAATGAACCATCCGGTTTTTTAAATGCCATGTGTAGCGCATTTTTTACAGTAAAACACCTCGTAATAGGAAGGAGGCTGAGAGTGAGACCGACGACAGCAACTGTGCGCAAGAGAGGGAGTCAAATGGGACCAAAATGAATCTCATGTGCATGTCAAGATAGAATTATAGTTTGTATATAAAATGACATATTGTTTATAGTGTTAAATATTATAGCAGAATAAAAAGCTTGTGTTAATTCGTTTGCATTATGAAATTAGCATGTATGAAGATAATTTCATAATTTTTACAACGCAATGTAAACTTTATATTAAACAACAACAGCATTTGTCTTGTAAACGGATTTGAAATGATCATGTGCTGACTGTTGCGCGTCACATTGACGACAAGTGAGATCTGCTTAAAGCGGTAAGTTTAATTTCATCTCAAGTAACAAAGGGTTTGTGCTCTCTATCATTGAAAACGGGCGAGCAAACAGCACGCGCAGGGTTAATGTACTTGTGAATGATGGCTCACAAACGCGCTGGATAGGTTTTGTATGTGTGCTTGTTGTCAATGACAGTTCTGGTCACAAACACGCTCAAGCGCGGAACGTGTGCTTGTCAATGACGGGCATTAAATCCGCGGAATTCCGCGGAGTTTTCTGCCGAAATCTGCGGGCGCGAATTCCGTTTGGGTCTGCCTATATACTCCTGCTGCTATATAAGTTGTCACGTTATTGTTTGTAAGTAACTGTTCTGAATCATACTTTTATATATATATAAGTTTGTTATTCATAAGTTGATAACCTGCTGTTTCAAACATTAAGTAAAAAAGTAATCCAGACAACCCTGTTTATGACTGTCACTGTTAATAATTTTGTGATTGAATCTCCATTACGGTGGGTTTTTGATGCGCGTGGGGGGGCGGCGCCTAGATATTCGAATATATTCGGATACATTGCATGATATTCGAAATCCGTTCGAATTTGATTTTTCTCAAAAGTGACAGCCCTATTCACCACTGTTCCATGTTTTCGCCATTTGTGGATAATGGCTCTCCCTGTGGTTCCCTGAAGTCCCAAAGCTTTATAAATGGCTTTATAACTTTTTCCAGACTGATAGATCTCAATTACTTTCTTATCTGTTCCTGAATTTCTTTGGATCTCAACATGATGTGTAGCTTTTGAGGATCTTTTGGTATACTTCACTTTGTCAGGCTGGTCTTATTTAAGTGATTTCTTGATTGCGAACAAGCGTGGCAGTAATCAGGTCTGGGTGTGACTGGAGAAATTAAACTCATGTGTGATAAACCACAGTTAGGGGGCGTTCACACCAAAACTTTTACGCCCGCGGCCGGTGCATGTTTTCAACTGTTTCCATTCTAAGCTCAGGGTTTTTCAAAAAAGCCAGCAGCTAGCGGTTTCCTTCCGCGCTAAAAAACGGCACTCAGCGTGTTTTTTTGCGCTCAGTGCTGAACGCCAAGAGTTGAAAAATATTCAGTTTTGGGTGAAAAGCTCCGCTTGTAAATGTCAGTTCTCACACGCCTGTCCAATCACAGTGGAAGAGGGGCGAGAAATTACCATAGCAACCAACTGGCTCTCAGCTGAAGTATCACAGCTACCAAAGCGCTCGGCTGAAAAAATTGGCGTCCTCCAGGCGTTTTTAAAAGTTTTGGTGTGCACAATCCTTAAGTTATGTTTTCAATTCATAATAAAAAACCTTCATTTAAAATGGCATGTTGTGTTCACTTGTGTTATCTCTGCTTAATATTTACATTTGTTTTATGATCTGAAACATTATAGTGTGAAAAACATGCAAAAAAAGGTAAGGGGGCCAATGGTCGGTGGTATTGAGTGGAGGCGGAGACTAATTCATTGATCCGCTTCACTAAGGTTTTGTCCACACGAAGCCAGTGCATTCCCTATACGATCATTTTTTTTCCTCGTCCTAAAAAAATAATACGTAAACACGGCGTCGTCTCAAGAAATATCTGCGCACAAACTAAACCACTGAAACCGACTGAAAGCGGTGTAGTATATATGCCAGACCAGTATATGGCGCTGTACTTCTGCCACAGATATACACTATACACGGAGAAAAAGACTTTGAGCATGCGCATTGCGCATAACCTTGCGCGCTGTATACGAACCAAGAAGAAGAAGTGATGGCAAACGCAACAACTTCAAGAGCAAAAGCCTCTTTTTGTCTTTCTCCTGGTTGTCTTCCGCGGTGGATCTAAGAGCATGTGGCGTATGGTGTTGTCCAATATCGCTTGCTCACCACAATTGCACAGAAGCAATAGATTTTGATGTAATAAAGCTTGTAGGCTTAGTAGCTTCTGTAGCACGAACACAATCATGTAGTCCGCCATTATTGTTGTTGCTGTTACGTGTGATGCTGCCGACACGTGATGTGATGACGTTTTCGCTTCACAAAATATACGGATTGGCTGTACACACGAAACCACAAGGGTGTCGATTTCAGATTTATCCACTTTAGGACCCGGTTTCAAAAAATAGCGGTTCCAGTCTCCCAAAATGCCGGATCCGTGTGGACGAAACGCCAATACGATAAAAATGTATACGTATACAGTGATTTGCGTCTCCGTGTGGACAGCCCCTAAATGAGGGAATTACATTCAAGCTTTAAAGGCAGGTAGAAATTACTGTCACAGGAAACAATGTTTATATGCTATTATGATGCTACAAGATGAGTTTTAAGTGATAAAATGATAGAATACAGGGAGACTTTAAGATTAGGGGTGCTTCACATTTTGCGTGTTTTGCGCGCGCAGATATATGTAAGTACCGATGTTCATAAATCATTTCTGTAAAATACGGTGGAAACGATCAATCTGGAACAAAGCTAAATTAATAAAAACATATTGAACTTAATATTTAAAAAGAACAAAGACTCTGGAACATGAAAGCACCCGTAGTTAAAGTAAAAACACATGCATACACTTGCCATTGTTGTATTGTCTTCAGTTAGGCCGTTTATTTTCAGACAGTGTGCAACACACCCTGCTGATTCTTTATACACGACCTCCATCTCGCATTCTCTCTCTCTCTCTCTCTTTCATCTCTTTCTCTGTTTGTCTCCGTGTCTACTTTTCTCTCTCTCCAGGTGCTTGTTGCATTCATCAGTTTTTCAGAGACCATGTTGCTGGTGTACCTCAGCTACAAGGTGAGATAAACACCATGTGTGATCGTAGTTTTCCCGCAGTTCACTATAATATAATGGCATGATTTTTATGTTGCTTGCAAAAGACCCACACGATACTTTATAGACTTTATACACACAAGATCCTGTCACAGAAACCTGCTGAATTATCCAGCCAGATTTTTATACCAGCTGGTGTTTCTATAGCTGGTCCATGTTTATTCAAAGGTCCAAACTGGTCTAGACACCTGATGCTCAACTTGGTTTCAAATCTCCAACAAGATAGCTAGGATCTACAGTACAATGTTACAAAAACAAATTTGGCCTCCTTGAGCAGCCAGGATAGCAGGCGATTGAATAGTGAAAGAGTTTAGCCAGTAACAACCAATCAATTTTGTTAAACCGTTTTGAAGGGACTAAGTGATGAGGGGAAGCAGAAGACATGTTTGTTTTCAGTTTTTTGTATGTGTGTTGTACACTTCCTTCTTTACTGTGATGTACTTCAACCTGCATCAACATGTCTCTCGCGCTTTGTCCTGTATTTATTTGTATTGCAACAAACAGTGTTCTTCAACCTCGCGTCTCTGAAGTAAACATACTGTAGTCATTTAACGCTTTAATTGAGCCACCATCTCAACAACCGGCGATAAATGAAACCTATTTCTGAGGTTGCCGAAGATATTTGACCTTCGACCTTGCCGTTTCCGGTGGTCCGAAGCCTATTAAGACCGTGTTTTGTCCTTTAAACCGAGAGGTCACGGATACAATAGTGCTCCCTGACATGAGTATCCTTGTTTCCAGGGCAACCTTTGGGAGCAAGTGTTGCGCATTCCGTTTATTCTGGAGATGATCAGCGCCGTTCCATTCGTGATCACTGTAAGTACAATTGCGATGCTTATGAAAAACTGTTGTGTTTTTTTATAGTAGAGGTCATAAAAACATACAATACAAAACAACAATACATTTTTAAATGGTATTTATTTATTATGACAAAACTTTTACTCTTAATTTAGGTCTGAAACTATTTCAAAATTGCTTTTAGGAATTGCACATAACACAGTAAGGGTTCTTAGGTCAGCTTAAGTCTTAATAACATTTTCTGACATAATAACTATGAGGGAAGAAACGAGCTGTCTAACCCAGTGTATCGGGGTCCACCAGGGCAGTGGTTCTCAAACTTTTTCACTATTACCTATTGACCCCCCCCACACACACACACACACACACACACACACTCACTTTATTTCTACCCAATAAAGTGATTTAGAGCTTGGCATGGCTAGATGTATATAACCAAAAATTTTAAAATATATAGATTTGTGGTTGTTTTATTTTATTTGAATGCTTTTAGTCTTATTTTGAATACTTTTAAGTCATCTTAAGGCCCCTTGAAAATCTATTGAGCCCCCCCCCTCCCTGTGGACCCCGGTCCCCTGGTTGAGAAAGAAGGAGCCCTTAACAAATTCCAGGGGCCTTAAAATGACCTAAAAAAAAGACAAAACAAGAATTAAAGGTCACCTAATATGAGAAATTCACTTTTATATGTTGTTTGAACATAATTGTGTGTCGCCTGTGTATGCACACAGCCACCCTGTTATGATAATGATTTTTACAAATCCCTGTAAAACTTCAACAGTCTCATGGGACAGGCTGTTGGCATTTTCTGAGCAAAATGCAACACTTTGCACAGGCCCCGCCCACTGCCATCAAAAGACCAGAGTTCATAATATTTTTTTCTATTTTTAATCTTTTTTACGTTATTCATTACAGCATGTTCATTATAAACATTAATTAAGGTGATTGTCTTAAAGATGGTGTTAAATAGCACTTAACGTGGTTCACTGGCTGGTAATCATAGGGGAATCATTTTAAGTGCTATATAGCACCAATGTAGCACCTGCGTAGCCATATTGGTGCTTTATAGGTGCTCTATACAAAGCTGATCCTGGCTTTCTGGGGGCCCTAAGCAACTTTTTGAAGGGGCCCTGTCATCCCGTTCATAAAAAAACATTCACTGTCTCTGCTAAAATTTAGCTATAAACAAAATGCTAACTAAAACATGTATTATCTTATAGCTGTACATTTTTGCCTCATGTACATTACTGTGACACTCATCAGAATACTTCATTTGACACGTTTTCTGAAAAGCCCTTAATCTGTTACATTAATACTTAGAAAAGAAGGTCTATTGCCAAATATATTATTTTTTAAGATATGAAGAGTTGCAAAATGAGATAACTTCGTTTTTAACATTTTTGTCAAAACATGTTTATTATTATGTTATCATGTTATTATTTTGTTTTATGGTGCTACTTAGCTGTATTTTTTAAGTTATGAAGGTTTAAATCAATACACACCAACTGCAGTTGAATTGATATATTTATTGAAATGCAAAACCAAAAAACGAGATTTCTGAAAAATAAAATAACGGAGTTCTCTTGTTTTGCAACGAAACTCTTCATATGTAAAACATCAGGGAAACAAATTTAAAATTATGAATAAAATTAAACCAAAATAGTTTTCAGATAAACAATAACAAACAATTCAACAGATTTTGTTTAAAAACTAAGGCATGATCAGACTCCACAGGTAAACATACTGAAATACATAAATAATTCTCTAAATATGCAAACATTAAACCTAATGTGCATTGTTTTAAAATGCTAACAGGAGTCACACAACATCTTGCATAAATAAATGTGTTTATTTTAAGATTTAAATTATTAATGTGTACAGTACAAGCATTTCTAACAAAACACACTGGTCTAAAACTGAATCTAGGGATTTGGACTGCAGTGTTTGTTATAAATCCATTGCTTGGTTAGTCAAGACTAAATAGGAATTTAAAACATTAATGTGTTCTTAATCAATTTACTTCACCTTCACGGCACTTGTCTGTCCTGCTTCGGGCGAATAACCATATCCGAATGAAGACGCATGTAGGCGCGTCAACCGCATGCAGAGCTGCATAAATTAAAATGGCTTTGCGGCAGTGCGGCGCAATGATGCCAGCTGGTCTGTGCAGAGCTGCATAAAGTTACGAACAAGAGGATCTCCTAGTGGTGCGGGGCCCTATGCAGCTTGCGTAGCCTGCGTATAGAGAGGATCGGCTATGGCTATATAGCACAAAAAATGGTTCCCCTATGATTACGAGCTTTTATTGCTATTTAGCACCAATTTTTTTTAGAGTGAATAACATGAAATGTGGAGGTAACAGCAGCTCATTTGCATTTAAAGGGACACAAAAAACAGCACTTTTTCCTGCTCACCCAAAAATGGGCATTTTTTAACATCAAAATGGTATTTGGACTTAAAACTTTTTTTTACATCTAATTTTACATCTTGAAAAATGGCCATAGGTGACCTTTAAAATGAGCTTAAATAACTAAAACCTTGAATGAACCCAAATCAAAACAGAAAAAAAAACAAGTGCCTCTAGTGGACTCTTCAATTGAAAGATGCAGAAATACCAGGAGAACCGTATTTCAGGTTATGCAGAAATGTGTAGATTATATATGTATCACAAAACTCTTTGAACTGAAGTAAATGATGGTTATTTTCTTTCCAGGTGATTTTGCCCTCCCTCAGAAACATATTCATCCCTGTGTTCTTAAACTGCTGGTTGGCCAAACACGCTCTCGAGAACATGATTGTAAGAAATGAAGCGTTTCTTCTCCATTATCACACCATGCATCATTTCATGCAGAACTATTGTCTCAGCGTGTATTCACAAAGTCTCTGTCCCGTTCCTCCTCATATCTCATATCTTGTTTTCCAGACTCTGTCTGTGTTGCGTTGCTTAAACCTTTCTGGTTATCACATTTGCTAGCCTTCTTGTCAGTATATTTTGGTAACCATCATTCATACATCCCCAATGTTATCTCAATATTTATCTTTCATTTTTCTCCTTGTTTTTTCAGAATGACCTGCACAGAGCGATCCAGCGCACACATTCAGCCATGTTCAACCAGGTCCTCATCCTCATCAGCACGCTACTTTGCCTCATCTTCACCTGGTAAGACATTTAATCACATTTTTGGACACTAAGGTGTACTTTATATTGTATATATGAATAAGGGTTATGGTCCGACCGAGATGAAACATGTTAGGGTGAGATTGATTGGTTCGGGGTTGTGCTCTCGTGTTCTGTCAGTGGAGGGGCCACTGCGGTTCGAAAAACAGAAAGGAGAGAAATGAGTGACCTTTTCACCGTTGACAGCTGTGTGTTGACTCAACCGGCCCTTCAAACTGAGCAAACACACACACACACATCAGCAGTACTGAGAAATAGAAAGATCACGCTCTGTTCACGTGCACATGGATGGACGTTTTTTGTGTTTATTACAGTTTGTTCTGTACCGTTCGAGATTATATTAACCCTCTGGCTTTCCATATGCATGCAAATCCCCACAATACTGTCAACCTGAAAGGTCTTTAAATCTCTATTAGAGCTGTTTATGCACAAGCTACATAAAAAATTCAGAATTTTTCATTTCATGAGCTGGAATTGTGTTTGGATGGTGAATTTGTATTAAAACGGACAGGACTGACAGGAAGATGAATGTATTGAATTTCAATTGGAAGAAGCTCAAGGTAGTTCAAGGCATCCTGGGAAATGAAAGTTTTTCTACCTTTGTAAAATGAAAGTTTATTCATACAAATTTAAGCAATATCACATGAAGATGAATGTTATTGCTTGAGTCTCATGCTGAATCACATTGGGCCATAACAGTACAAATACTAGTGTGGTACTGCATTATATAACTGATCACCCTACAGGCTGATTGGCTGGTTTTAGCTGGTGAAGCAGGCTGGTTTTAGATGGGTTTTGGCCAATTTTTTAGCTGGTCAGGCTGGGAGACCAGCTGACCTACCAGCTAAAACCAGTTTACCCAAAAGCTTAACAAGGCTGGAAGATGTCTTACGAAAATTAACCATGGTTTTATTGTGGTAAAAGTGTAGTAACCATGGTTTTTGGTGTATTGATTACTATCAGCCATGTCACCCTGTAGCCCAAGACAGCTTGCCCACTGAAGCTAAGCAGGGCTGATCCTGGTCAGTACTTGGATGGGAGACCACCTGGGAAAGCCAGGTTGCTGCTGGTAGAGGTGTTAGTGAGAGGTGATACTGTCAAAAAGCACAGTCTTTCGGATGAGACGTTAAACCGAGGTCCTGACTCTCTGTGGTCGTTAAAAATCCCATGTCATTTGAAAAAGAGTAGGGGTGTGCCACGGCATCCTGGCCAAACTTGCCCATTGGCTTACTAATCATCCCCATATCTACTAATTGGCTATATCACTCTGGTGTGTGGTGGGCGTTCTGGTGCAATATGGCTGCCGTCGCATCATCCAGGTGGATGCTGCACATTGGTGGTGGTTGAGGAGATTCCCCCATTCATATGTAAAGCACTTTGAGGTCTGCGGAAAAGCGCTATATAAATGTAACGAATTATTATTAATTATAATTATTAATTTATCAGCAAAACCATGGTTTTACTACACTAACAATGGTTTAACCATGGTTTTTGAAAACCATGGTTGTAAAAAACATGGTTATTTTGTGGTTACCATGGTTTTACTACAGTAACCATGTTTTTTTTTTGGTTTTAACTGTAGTAAAACCATGGTTAATTTTGGTAAGGGCAGCTCTGCCAGGTTGGGAGGACCCGTTTAAACCAATTACTTCGATACGATACATAGTTGTAGAAACTAACTAGCTTGTCATGACTGTTTCCCGAAAGCATAGTTCCTTTGTCGCACATTCGTCGATGATGTCACATGGGAGGTGAAGTACTAATTAATCTGTGCAAATTGATTTAATGTAAGATTATTGCTGTAAATAACATGAATTGCATCGAAAGACTTCGTTATCTGTTGTTTATTTTCAAGATATTTAATTCATGCGCAAGTTTCCTCTTACGTCACTCCTCCCATGGATTCCCCAGGGTCTTAAAGCTCGTGCGCAGTTTTCAAATGCAGCGCCTTATTTCTGTTTACAAACTTTAACACATAAAATAATTTTTTTATATATTTAGAATGATGGATATAGAATGTACAACATGTTTTTTGCTTATTTCATTCAAAAGCATGATCAACGTAAGTCTACATATTTTAAAAACAAGGAACGATGCTTCTAACAACAGGTAAACAGCTGTCGTTCAAATCACACAAGTTTGCGATGCAGCTTGCGCATGTTTGTTTAAACTATGGTTTCGGGAAACACCAAATCGTTGAACTTTGTCAGTAACGACGAAACTTACGAAAGTAGTTGGCTAACGATGTTTTCGGGAAACGCACCCCTGCTACACTAAGTTACTAACTACAAACTTAGGGTGCACTCACACTATCTAAACAAGGGATAGTAGCACATTCTATTAATAGTCTCAATTGTCAATTCTCAAGTCTCAATTTTCATCATTAGGATGCGATTGTTTTGAACAAAGCAGGAAGTAATGTGCTCTCTTAACACTGGAGCCCGTCGTTATGTTAAGTCTGTGTTCATTTTTTTTTTTTATCGTTTGGTGCGCAAAGACACACAGCCCTCTCACATGCCATCATATTGCTTTGTTGGTCCGTCACGTGTGCAGATCAGACATTCACGTAACCCTACTGCACGCATCAGAAGGTATTTACGAAGCAGATGAAGGTGATCTGCGATCACATTGTGCGTTCCGCGCCTGATCCCAAGTGAACCGTGCTAAAACCCACCTTTGCAAGCCACCAGGCTGGTCATTGTCAATTCAGTTCTAATGGCACACAATCCTCTCTTTCTCTCTCTCTCCTGCAGTATTTGTGGCATTCAACACTTGGAGCGAGCAGGAAATAATCTGACTCTCTTCGACTCGCTGTATTTCTGTGTAGTGACCTTCTCTACGGTGGGCTTTGGTGATGTCACACCTCAGATCTGGCCATCTCAGCTACTGGTGGTCATTATGATCTGTGTGGCTCTTATAGTTCTGCCAATTCAGGTAAATTAAACCCAGACTCACAGCATTACAACTCCTCAGTCTGAATATTTTATAATATAGATAGACATACATATATGTACACATAATGTGTATAATAAGATCATTAAAATGTTCTGCTTTGTGACCATTTCATCATTACCCCCTTATTACTATATTCCAAATCTTGGTAATAATTGTCATTGATTTTTTGTAAGTATGGATTTCATCTTCGTGGTTTAAACCAAACTTAAACTCTTTCTAAATACCTATTATATATCTTGGGATTCATGTACCCCTGTTTAGGATTACTGTATTTCAGTAAACATGCAATACACTACCATTCAAACGTTTAGAAACACTTACTCGTTTTTTGTTTATAATTGTTTCCATATTTTAAAATCAGAGTAAATTCATCAAAGCTACAGAATTGCACGATTATACCTACAGGAATTGTATTATGATTAAAAACGTGACAAATAAATCAAAACTATATTTCATTTTCAGTGTGGTTTGCAAAATCGCACTCCTGGCATTTCATCAAGCAGATTCTTGAGGTCTCACCGTAAGATCTTTTTAAACAGTATTATTACACTGCACTCTAAAATGCTTGATTCTGATTGGCCAACCATGACATTCCAAGGTATGTTTTTTTCTGAGATAACAATCACCTGAAACTAATAACACACGGTAACCCAGATGCTGCAAATCATTTTGGCATGTACAGTTAAATTTTACCCCAAATTTAAGTATGAATAAGCAGGATAATGTACAGGGAGATGGTTGTTATTGCGAAATAAGCCCCTTCAGTTTGATACAAGACCCTAGGCTTCACGTCAGGTCCTATTCACACTGTTAGGGCTTATTTTTGCGAAAAACAACATATTACCTACACTGTAAAAAGTGAAAAGTTGGGTCAACTTAAAGATTACTTTAAAGGTGCAGTGTGTAATTTTTAGAAGGATCTCTTTACAGAAATGCAAAATAATATACATAACTATATTATCAGTGGTATATAAAGACCTTTTATAATTAACCGTTATGATTTTATTACCTTACAATGAGACGTTTTTATCTACATATACAGAGGGTCCCCTTACGTGGAAGTCGCCATTTTGTGCCGCCATGTTTCTACAGAAACCCTTAAAGGTCACGTTCTTCCTTAACCCATTTTTTAAACCCTAGTTAGTGTGTACTGTTGCTATAATAGCATAAATAATACCTGTAACATGATGAAGCTCAAAGTTCCCTGCCAGGCTATATATTTACTTTAATAGAATTCCTCATTAAAAGCCTACAACGAACGACCGGTTTGGACTACAGCCATTTATTTCCTGCTTTAATGACGTCAGTAAAACTCGTTACGTATTTCTGAAGGAGGGACTTCATAGAACAAGGAAGACATCAGCTCGTTTTGAGTACAGTGAAAACAGCGCAATACAGATAAGTAAATTGTGTGAAAAATACCGCGTTTTTTTACACGTGAAACATGGACACATGTAATATTGTGCACCGTAAACACAATCAAAGCTTCAAAAACAGAAACTTTTTTACTAAGTTGTCTCCAATGATGACATGTTCTTCCGGTGGTGGCTACCGTAGCTTTTCTTTACCTTTCAAAAGCGACGGGTGAGCAGTGGACTGCGCAGTTGGTTGCAATTCGCAACCTTACCACTAGATGCCGCTAAAATTTACACACAGCAGCTTTAATTGGTAACACCTAAGAAGTGTATTTTTCAACCTAAAATTTCACTTTAGTTTATGTTGAAATTTAAGTTGAAACAAGTGAAGTAATTTTTTTAACACAGTTGTTTCAACTTTAAATGTTACGTTAAAGCATCCATAACACACGCTGTCATCATCAGAACTGTCCATAAAAAATAAGTGATACGTATAGCGTACCTCTGAACCGTCAGCTGGACCTGTAATCGAAAAAAACTTTCCAAAACTTGTACGAACCCTGGCGAAGTGCATTCGGCACAGAAATACTCTGTAACACGCCCAACTGCTTTTTTGACACTTTGCATTTGTTTAGCAACTCTTAAACTGTGTTAATAAGTCAGAATGCATGAAATACCGTTGAACTCACCCCTTTAATTAAACTAAAAATATATTACTTAACCCAAAAATGTTGTGTAAAAATAGTCAACTAATAGTGTTAACCCAGCTAACAGAAAAAAGTTCTAAGAACGTTCCCTGAAAGTTCCCAAGGTTCCCAAAATCGTTCTGCCAACGGAAAAAGTGTCCAGTTTTCTTGACGTTCTAAGAACGTTTTTTGTGTTGTCTCAACGTTAGAGGAATGTTACATTTTACCATTTTTAAACGTTATGACAATGTCATGTTTTAATGTTCACACAATGTTTAAAACAACAACTGTTTATTATTTTGACTTGTTTGACTGTTATGTAAATGATAGAGAAACATTGCATTTTATTATTTTATAAAACATTATTTCTGAATGTTCAGTAAATATATTGCTGTAGAAAACACAATTCACTTATTTGGTTTAGATGTTGATGTTTTGTTTAATTTATAGTCACCATTATTGTGATTAGTGTTTGTTTTAGTTGGACTCTTGACTCTTTGCTTGCTAGTTTTTTCTCTGGTTGTGTTAACTTTGTGTTGATACACCACATTTATTATGAACATGTAAAGTTAACAGTGTAATTCTGTGGTAGTTGGTACATAATGGTAAAGATCATCACCTAATTAATTTACTAATCAAAAGTTTATTTTTGTCAATAATGTAAGTGAGATCCAGTTTTAGAAACTTTGGAAAAAATATCCGCTGTTTAATTGGGACGCACAAACATCAAGAATCAGAGTATGAATCTCAACCATGGTGACAAATAAATGAAAAACTTCATGCTGCAATGCATGCTGGGTATCAACAAATTACAAATCTCATTCAGGACTCCCAGCATGCACTGCAGCATGGATAAATAATGTTTTTTATACAATTTTATTTGTCACCATGGTTGAGATTCATACTCTGATTCTTGAGGTTTGCGTGTCCCAGTTATACAGCAGATCTTTTTTGTGTTAAGTGTCTAAAACTCCTTAATGATAAACTGCTGTGAAAGTGCTGGATCTCATTTACATCATTGACAGAAAATACACTTTTGATTAGTAAATTAATTAGGTGACGATCTTTACCATTATGTACCAACTACCACAGACTTACACTATTAACTTTACATGTTCATAACAAATGTGGTGTATTAACACAAAATTAACACAACCACGGAAAAAAACTAGCAAGCCAAGAGTCAAGAATCCAACTAAAACAAACACTAATCACAATAATGGTGACTTAAAATTAAACAAAACATCAACATCTAAACCTAATAGGTGAATTGTGTTTTCTACAGCAATATATTTACTGAACATTCAGAAATAATGTTTTATAAAATAATAAAATGCAATGTTTCTCTGTCATTTACATAATAGTCAAACAAGTCAATATAATAAACAGTTGTTGTTTTAAACATTGTGTGAACATTAAAACATGACATTGTCATAACGTTTAAAAATGGTAAAATGTAACATTCCTCTAACGTTGAGACAACACGTTATCTACCTACACAATTCACAATACCATCAATATCTACCATCCCAACACGTTCTAAGAACGTCAAGAAAACTGGACACTTTTTCCGTTGGCAGAACGTTTTTGGGAACCTTGGGAACTTTCAGGGAACGTTCTTAGAACTTTTTTCTGTTAGCTGGGAACCCAGATAGCAAAGTTTCTGGCACAAATCTGGCTTACATTGGGCATTTATGGCTAAATTTAGGCTCTCTTTTGTTCACACCTTTGTGTGAAACAGCTTTCGGGGGAGTTGTGGGGTGAGGCTAGCCAGCCAAAAGCAAAAGGTGCATTTTTTGGCCGAGTCCTGGCTTGAGTGTGGTCTGCCAGAAAATAGTAAATATCTGGCTGAGTTCTGGCTAAGGTTTGGTTGGCCAAAGAGTAAAAAAAAACACCAAAACGTTTTTGTAAATGTAAAAAGTCTAAATTAAATGGCTTTGTCATGTCAAAAACCATTGACAATATTTATTCATTAAATAGCAGACACTTTTCAAAATCTATTTATATAAAATCATATTTACAATTGATAAAAACATCAAAGTTAATATTTAAGGCAATAATAAATATGTTTATCCTTATTGAAAGACGAAATGTAGAAAATGTTATTTTGGGCAGTCAATGCAAAGGTGTCAATGTGCAATAAACAAACAATGCAATAAACAGATAAATGAATAATTCAGTCTGCACTAATATACATCAAACAAAAGTATTTTAAGTATGTGTGCTTGTTTAAGTCTTTTTAGTTTTGTACTTTTAAACAGTATTTTTTATAAATAAATAAGACTTTACATAACATTGTGTTTACAATTTAAAATACGACCAAATAATACTAATATTTATTGGTGTACTTTCGTATATTGCAATGGATCTTGGAAACAGTAGTCATTTAACCTCAGGAGCGTTCAATACGCCGTGGAAAATGGACTACCTTTCCCATAATGCAATTGGTCATGATCAGGAACTTCCGCGAAATTCAAACCCCCACTGTGTACCGCTGTGTACTGGACGGAGGACGCGCGATCTTTTGTCTTGTGGAGTTTTATATAACACAGTAAGGTAAGTTATTAAGATACTTTTCTTTTAAATCCACGTAGATTGCACTTATTGTTCTACAGCACGATACCCAGTTGGTTTTCCTTTTTGTTTGTTATTCTTTTCTGTGATGTATTTTCGTGTAAGTGCAAGTATTTTATCATCAGTCGCCATTTAACGTAGATAACGTTAAACATGCATGTTTTTACAGTAAGAGAAGCAACATGCATGACGGGGATGATAAAATAATCAATAAGAAGTTTGAATCTTTAAAAATAAATTAATGCTGAACCCCAAAGAAGCCAACCGAAGATGAGATGTTTTCTGTACCAAACCACAAATCAGTATTTGCTGGTAATCATAACAGATAGCAAAGTAACTCATTCCTACTATTTATATCTTAGTAAAACCATGTTTTTGATATTCTAGAAAGGCATGTATTCAAGTTTTAGCTTAATAAAGATGGTTTACTATGATCTCTAATTCTCTTCAGTGTTGTTAAAAGCCATATTTATTTGCTTTATTTTATGGTGTAACATAACCAACCCCTGCTTGAAGAATAACCACATGCTTTTGTAAAGTGCAAGAGTCATGCATTTTGTATGTGTTTGTTATAATCTTTTATTTTACAGTATAAAGTTTAATTATATTTGCGTTTTGTTTGCAGAAGTCATGTACCACACTTTGTCAACAATAAATGTTGTTTCTGCAATCTGGATAAAGAATAATGTGAGTAAAAAATAATAATGAGGTTAATACACTTAATTTAAAAACCTAACCGTTTAAATAATAAACAAATGTGTGTTAAGATGTTTGACTTCTCTATTTAATAGATATTATTACTGCCTCTTGGAGAACAGCCGACCGTACTCCAGACAGAGACAGACGTGAGGACATCCATTGCTTTTGTAAAGGAATTTTATACCCAAGAGTTATAAATGTTGTCTTTATTGTTTGTCTTAATCTTTTATTTTACATTTTAACAATATAAAGTTTACTTGTACTTGTTTTTTGTTTGTAGAAGTCATGTACCACACTTTGTCAACAATACATGTTTTTCCTGCTATCTGGATGAAGAATAATGTGAGTTTAATACTTCATTTAAAATGTAATAGTTTAAATATTAAACAAATGTGTATCTGATCATATGTTTGACTTCTCTATTTAATAGATATTACTGCCTCTTGGGAAAACAGCAGACTGTACTCCAGACAGAGACAAAGACATGAGGACATCCATTGCTTTTGTAAAGGAATTTTATACCTAAGAGTTATAAATGTTGTCTTTATTGCTTGTCTTAATCTTTTATTTTACCTTTTTACAATATAAAGTTTACTTATACTTGTTTTTTGTTTGCAGAAGTGCTATACCAGACTATGTTGTTCCAGCTGTCTGGGTAAAGACTGATGTGAGTTTTAACTTCGTTAAAAAATTTATCAGTTTAAAAGAGTAAACAAATGTGTGTGTTTTGATTTTTGACTTCTGTATTTGATAGACATTACTGTCTCTTGGAGAACAACAAACCATTCTCTAGACAGAGACATCAAAACAGAAAATGAAGCACGGTAAGATGATGTATATTATGTTCATTATTTATCTTTGTGCAGTTAGATTTGATGAATTACATTATTGTCTATATCTAATTTAAGTCTCTTATTAGGGTAATTTGTCTAATATTCATATAAGTTAGAAAAGCACAAGTTTTGGTTTAAAAGTGACGCCATGTTTTAAAAATGTTCCAGGTACTTGATCTTGGATTGTTTGGAGTGAACGTTGACAAATAATGAAGCAGGAAATGAAAATGCTTGTCCAAAACAATTTTTGTACTTGGTAAGTGCTTTATTTAATTGGTAATTTAGAAATCCTTCTGGAACTCTGAAATCTGCAAACATATTTTTTCCCATGTCTTGAATTGAATGTTAAAAGTATCAGTTCTTGGACTGGCAGTGTGTACTATGTCATTTTTGTCCTTACTCTTATTCATTTTATGTAAATTTATTTTCTAACTGTATTTTATGCTCTTATTCTGTAGGCTGTAAGAATTCCTTTGTGTGCACAGACATGACTGGAGATTAAAGTTACTAAATGTTGCTTTTTTCTAGCTGGTGACATAACATGGTATTATTTTCAAATGTATTTATCTAATACACATTTGCACATCTGTAAACATTCATTTTATATTGCATGTTTTTTATATTTAAAGGGATAGTTCGGCCAAAAACGATATTAAACCCATGATTTACTCACCCCCAAGCTGTCCGAGTTGCATATGTCCATCGTTTTTCAGACAAACACATTTTCGGATATTTTAGAAAATATTTTAGATCTTTCTGTTCATTAAATGTAATGTTACGGGGTCCAGCAATAGTCCACGACCTTCAAGTCCAAAAAAGTGCGTCCATCCTTCACAAATTAAATCCAAACGGCTCCAGGATGATAAACAAAGGTCTTCTGTGGGTAATCCGTGCGGTGTTGTTGTAGAAATATCCATATTTAAAATGTTATTAACGTTATAAACTACCTTCCGGTAGCGCCGCCATCTTAGAGTGATGCGCATTCAGGATGAGAGCTTACGCAGCGTACAGAGTTTCTCTGCTGCTGCTCTGTGCCCCCGCCCTCCGAATTTGTCATACGTCACTAAGAAAAGTGCGTACACTACGCTAATACTCTCTCCTGAGTCTAAGATGGCGGCGCTACCGGAAGGTAGTTTATAACGTTAATAACATTTTAAATATGGATATTTCTACAACAACACCGCACGGATTACCCACAGAAGACCTTTGTTTATCATCCTGGAGCCGTTTGGATTTAATTTGTGAAGGATGGACGCACTTTTTTGGACTTGAAGGTCGTGGACTATTGCTGGACCCCGTAACATTACATTTAATGAACAGAAAGATCTAAAATATTTTCTAAAATATCCGAAAATGTGTTTGTCTGAAAAACGATGGACATATGCAACTCGGACAGCTTGGGGGTGAGTAAATCATGGGTTTAATATCGTTTTTGGCCGAACTATCCCTTTAACCAGTTGTTGTATATTGCTTTCTGTTATTACATCTGTTTCTTATTGCCTGTTATTGTTTAAAACAATTAAGTTAATGTTTCTCTGTTAGCTTTTATGTTACTTTGGCTATTTCTTTGCTTTTATTTGATCCTTCTACTGTTATTTGTTTATTTGGCAGAACATTTGACATTTCATTTATTTTGCTGTTATCTGAAATTATTATTGTCAGCATCAATAAAACTCTATATTTGCTTTATATCTGTGTTTTTCAATTATACATTTTACAGTATATTTTCTGGGCATCTGGGTAAATTGTGGGTGGGTTCTGGGATAAATCTGGTCAATTTGGGCCTTTTATGGTAGACATCTGGGGCTTCTGGGTAAATTGTGGGTGGGTTCTGGGATAAATCTGGTCAATTTGGACCTTTTATGGTAGACATCTTGGGCTTCTGGATTAATTGTGGGTGGGTTCTGGGATAAATCTGGTCAATTTGGAAATTCTGGCTTTGTAGTGGGACAGCTATGGCTGATTTCTGGAGGTGTGAATGGGTTGTGGCTGAGTTATGGTATAGTTAAGGCTAAAATCTGGATTACTTAAGGCAAGCAGCTTTAGAGCCAATTAAGGACCGTAAGCCGTGGTGGTATGTGAGCCAAAAGAACAGCCTGAACTCAGCCCTTTCTGGCCCAGAAAAAATTTGCTATCTGGGAAGGCAGCATGAAAACTATTTTTTTTTACAGTGTAATTTCATAAATGTAAGCATACATTTCAGATTATGACCTTTTTGAGATCATGAGAAACATTTTAAGTCAAGTGTTTCAAACCTTTTGAAAAGCAGTGTATTTAATATATTGTGTAACTATATCCCCAAAAACAAAATAAACTTGTTTCAAATGACATGTTTCACATTTAACGCTCAGCGAGCTTTCTGTGAACAGTGATGTGTCTTTGAAGAAAATATTGTGAATCACTGTTGAACATTTACAGTGGACATTAAAAAACGAACAGGAGTTTTATTCAAGCGTGCAACCGCACTGGTCTGATTTGACTAACTCTTTGCACTTTTTCATCCGTCAGACAGTTTATGCAAATATTATGTGGTTGTGATGACAGAGGCACTCAGCCGAATCACTTTTGTTTTTAAGGCCCCTGTGAGAGACGACACAGCTGGGGCTTTTTACATTCACACACACAAACAAACAAACTGATGTGTGCGTTCAGTTACGCTTTCATGTGCACAGCAGTATAATAAAACACATTTCCCATTCCACTTCAGAATTTACCTTCCTTTACTAGCACATGCTCACACACACACACACATAGCATAAGACTCCTGTGGGGCAGAGGATAGAATAAGATGAGAGAGACGGCTGTCTTTCATGTGTGATGTGAGGACTTCCCTGACGGCTTTTTCTTGTGAGTTGGTGGGGGTTGGTGTGTTCACGTAACACAGGATATAATTGTGGGTCCATCGAGGGCCACCTTCTCTTCATCCACAAATACCAGCTGACATTTACTGCCCCCCCCACATGCAGCTGGTGTGCATCTGTGTGTTCGCGAGCATCACAGGACAGTTTGTGTGTATGTTTGCTTCCGACCTAACAGGGGAAATCTCCGGTAAGGCTCGGGGGCCGTAGGGAGACTTCACACAGCACAGACTGACAGCAGTCACTGTATCCCAATCTTCCCTGTGCACACATTGCAATGAGTTTTATATTCGTAGCTTTTCTTTGCAATTAAACAGTGCCAAATCTCTATTCCCAAATCCCTTTGCCTGGAAGGCACTGAAACGCAAACGATACCCACAGCTCTCAATAAAACCTGGCGAATCTTAGCCATGAATCCCTTTATATACTCACCACTGCGACAAAATCTCTCATGTCATTTATGGTTGCTATTAGAGAAGATTATATAAAGGAACCTCAGCTAAACTTTCTGCCAGTATCCACCTACGCAATCCACAACACCATCAATATCTACCAACATAATACCACAACACATCAATATCCACAACACCATCAATATCAAGTGGCACAATCCACAACACCATCAATATTGATAACACAATCCACAACACCATGAATATCAACCGGCATATTCCACGACACACAATCCACAATGCTATTAAAATCTGCAGTACCGACACAATCCACCACCCCGTCAATATAAGACTTTTTATAACACCATCAATATCTACCAACACAATCCAAAACATAAACAATATTTACCAAGATATCCCACATTACCATAAATATCTACATACACAATCCACAACACCATCAATATCTACCATCCCAATCCCCAACACCATCAATATTTACCAAGACCATTTATAACACCATCAATATCTACCTACAAAATCCACAACACCATAAATATCTACCTACACAATCCACAACACCATCAATATCTACCATCCCAATCCCCAACACCATCAATATCTACCTACACAATCCCCAACACCATCAATAACTACCTACAGAATCCCCAACTCCATCAATATCTACATACAAAATCGCCAACACCATCAATATCTACATACACAATCCACAATACCATCAATATCTACCATCCCAATCCACAACACCATCAATATCTACATACAAAATCCCCAACACCATCAATATCTACCTACACAATCCACAATACCATCAATATCTACATGCAGAATCCCCAACACCATCAATATCTACCAGAACAATCCCCAACAACAATCAATATCTACCTACACAATCCACAATACCATCAATATCTACATACAGAATCCCCAACACCATCAATATCTACCTACACAATCCACAATACCATCAATATCTACATACAGAATCCCCAACACCATCAATATCTACCTACACAATCCCCAACACCATCAATACCTACCTACAGAATCCCCAACTCCATCAATATCTACATACAGAATCCCCAACACCATCAATATTTACCAAGACAATTTATAACATCATCAATATCTACCAGCCCCATCCACAATAACATAAATATCTACCTACACAATTCACAACACCATCAGTATCTACCATCCCAATCCACAATCCATCAATATCTACATACAGAATCCCCAACACCATCAATATCTACCTACACAATCCCCAACCCAATCAATATCTATCTACACAATCCCCAACACCATCAATATCTACCTACACAATCCCCAACACCATCAATATCTACCTACACAATCCACAACACCATCAATATCTACCTACACAATTCACAATACCATCAATATCTACCTACACAATTCACAATACCATCAATATCTACCATCCCAATCCACAACACTATCAATATCTACATACAGAATCCCCAACACCATCAATATATACATACACAATCCACAATACCATCAATATCTACCATCCCAATCCACAACACTATCAATATCTACATACAGAATCCCCAACACAATCAATATCTATCTACACAATCCCCAACACCAGTAATATCTACTTACACAATCCCCAACACCATCAATATCTACCTACACAATCCACAACACCATCAATATCTACCTACACAATTCACAATACCATCAATATCTACCTACACAATTCACAATACCATCAATATCTACCATCCCAATCCACAACACTATCAATATCTACATACAGAATCCCCAACACCATCAATATCTACTAAGACAATTTATAACACCATCAATATCTACAGACACAATCCCCAACACCATCAATATCTACCAGCCCAATCCACAACACCATCAATATCTACATACAGAATCCCCAACACCATCAATATCTACCTACAGAATCCCCAACACCATCAATATATACATACACAATCCCCAACACCATCAATATCTACCAAGACAATTTATAACACCATCAATATCTACCAGCACCATCCACAATAACATAAATATCTACCTACACAATTCACAACACCATCAATATCTACCTACAGAATCCCCAACACCATCAATATCTACATACACAATGCACAATACCATCAATATCTCCTACAGAATCCCCAACACCATCAATATCTACTAAGACAATTTATAACACCATCAATATCTACAGACACAATCCCCAACACCATCAATATCTACCAACACCATCAATATCTACATACAGAATCCCCAACACCATCAATATCTACCTACAGAATCCCCAACACCATCAATATATACATACACAATCCCCAACACCATCAATATCTACCAAGACAATTTATAACACCATCAATATCTACCAGCACCATCCACAATAACATAAATATCTACCTACACAATTCACAACACCATCAATATCTACCATCCCAATCCACAATCCATCAATATCTACATACAGAATCCCCAACACCATCAATATCTACCTACACAATCCCCAACACAATCAATATCTACTAAGACAATTTATAACACCATCAATATCTACAGACACAATCCCCAACACCATCAATATCTACCAGCCCAATCCACAACACCATCAATATCTACATACAGAATCCCCAACACCATCAATATCTACCTACAGAATCCCCAACACCATCAATATATGCATACACAATCCCCAACACCATCAATATCTACCAAGACAATTTATAACACCATCAATATCTACCAGCACCATCCACAATAACATAAATATCTACCTACACAATTCACAACACCATCAATATCTACCTACAGAATCCCCAACACCATCAATATCTACATACACAATGCACAATACCATCAATATCTACCTACAGAATCCCCAACACCATCAATATCTACTAAGACAATTTATAACACCATCAATATCTACCAGCACCATCAATATCTACAGACACAATCCACCATACATTCAATATCCTCCAACCAAATGCTCATCACCAATAACACCACCAAAATACAGCTCACATCCCAAGCAGTCTGTGCATTCACTCCATAAAACCACCACCCCACAACACCAACACACCCTCATTATTTAAGCTTTACCGTATACATATATTTACTGTAAATAAGCATGCAAGTCTGCCTCCAGATCCTTTTTTCCCAGTTCTGATAACCACATGAGACGCCTCTTTGTAAAATCAACTTAAAACCAAGTTTGCTGTACTTTGTTTTAGTTTGAGCAGTTAGCTTTCTTGTGGATGGAGCGGCAGAAGTCTGGAGGCAACTACAGCCGCTACCGAGCACAGACAGAGAAACATGTGGTGCTGTGTGTTAGCTGCCTGAAGATAGACCTTCTTATGGACTTCCTCAATGAGTTCTTCGCTCATCCCAGACTGCAGGTTGGCAAGCGTCTGCACATATATGTAGAGCACGTGTACACGAACACATATGCAAATGTTATTTTTAAATGAGACAGCCCGCTTTACACATTTAATTCAATTATTATTCATTTTATCAAGAAGCTGACATTCTTGCACAGGGATTAACTAAACATTAATTTACATGAACAAATCCGTTTATGTGTAAATCATCCTCTGGGATGTAATTAACTTGCCGTTTCTGCCTGACCCATTTCTTCACTGACTTTGAGTTCATTGCATGCAGGATTACTATGTGGTGATATTATGTCCTGCTGAGATGGACGTCCAGGTACGGAGAGTCCTCCATATCCCGCTGTGGGCTCAGAGAGTCATCTACCTGCAGGGATCTGCTCTTAAAGATCAGGATCTCATGAGGGCCAAGTAAGACCTTCAAAGCAAATAAATCAATAACAATAATCACCTCAAGACACTTCGTGACCTACCATGAGTATGTCTGAAGTGTTCTTCTCCATGTAAAGCGTATGATTTTTGTAGGTGGCGCTATTGAGTCATTTTGACATTATTATGAAACCCATGTCACATGTACATTTTCACCCAGCCATATCTAATGCATGTTCAAACTTAGGCCCTCGAAATTGTGATTAATTTGGGAAAATGCCCTTTGTTCTTTTTTCCCTCTCTGTTTGTTTGTCTTTTAACTTCTGTTATGGATCCTGGACTCTGATTTTTTATCATCTTCGTCCTGATTGGCTGCAGGATGGATGATGCTGAGGCATGTTTTATCCTGAGCAACCGGTTCGAAGTGGACCGCTTTGCGGCTGTATGTTGTCCTTCAATTCAATTTACAGTACTATTTATTTCTTCTTTTCTGTCCTATTACACGTGTGTCTGTGAATTGTGAAGCAGCAGTATCAAACAAGTCCTATATTCACCTGTTTTTCTGTTTCTTGATTGTTTTTAGTCATTTTTATTGATCTCACACTTGAAAGCACAGTTAAGATTGAAGTTATTTCTCAAGGAGACTTTGTCATGTTGTGAGTGATGTTGGTGAAGGTAGATGAGTGTGGATCTCTCTGAAACCTTTAAAGAAAATGTCAAAGTCATATTTCACTTCAGAACAAACAAAAAGGAAATATTACTGAACCAATGCTTTTCTGAAAATTTAAAAAATAAAATCCACCATACGTTTATGCAGCCCATTCTCATGAGATGCGTATAAAGAGCATGCGGTGTGAAAGGTGGTGCAATACATACGCCAAATTCCAATTTTGCGTGCATATGATAAGCCAGCTCTTCCCTATTTATTTAATCTTTTCGTGTTGTTTTATGTATTGGTTTCATTTTTTTTTTACCATTGTCGCTTGGGTATGGGGTAAGAACATCTTTTTGTTACATAAAATGAAATACTAACCCAAACCCCAATTCTAACCCCAACTTCAAGCAACCATGATTTAAAAATAGACAAAAACATTGAGAAAATTATATATGAAATTACATCCTTAAGCAAATCCAAAATCTACGGAGCCCCTAAGGGCCCAGATAGCATGCAACCATTGAAACAATGTTAAAAATCATTGATTTGTCAATGTTAATACCATTGAATCAATATTACGTTTGCACCCTCCATTAATATTGAAAACATATTGAAATTTCAACAAATCACCATTACTGTGATCAGTTTTTGCTTTAGTTGGGTCATTGACTCTTGACATTAACTAAGTTATTTTTTTTAGTGTTTGTATGTTTGTATGTAGATGTGTTTCAAAGTTAAGTTGAAACTGATTGCTTTTTGTGAAGATGTCAAGATGATATAAAATTATGTTGCTTTCAATTATTATGTTGATCCATTTTTGACAATTATAATTTGCGCATACTGCACCACAGGATGCCTATTCGCGTCTTTGCATTGACTTGTAACTTGACATGTAAATCACTCGCACTTGCCACCTGTTCCGCGTCTGGTGTGAACGCACCATAAGAAGTGTGCTTTAATCTCTAACCCAATTTATTACACGGCTCGTTGGAATGCTTGATTCTGGTTGGCCAGTCGCGACATTTGCAGGTTGTATGCATTGTACTTTAATTATGGTGTCACAATTGTGTTGATATGCATCTCTTTGTCTTTGTCACAGGATCATCAGACCATTCTTAGAGCCTGGGCTGTGAAGGATTTTGCCCCGAACTGCCCTCTGTACGTGCAGATCCTCAAACCTGAGAATAAGTTCCACATCAAGTTTGCAGGTGAGCGTGTGAAATGTGCTTCCCTCAGGGAACAGAACAGTGTTATATTTGATACTCGTATGTGTGTGACCCCTGTGCTGTTTTAATGATTCTTCTGTGCTATGAACGTTGAGCCTTGGACAAGACCAGCATTTATCTATTCTGGTGTGGATCATCCAAATAGTCACTGCTGAATTATAAATGAATAAGAGATGTTTACAATTCCCTGTTAATATACTGTAGCAGATGTGGCACAGTTATAGCACATGTCATTGTCCAAAAGTACTACAGGAGGCTTTGTTGTTGTATGTTTGACAAGCGGGTAAATGGGAGAGAGTGTGGAGCGCTCAAATCTCCAGCACTGTTTTGCTGTACCAGACAAAGCTTGACTTTTCAGAAATAATAGTGATCGAGTTTTGATTGTATTGTAAAAGTGAAGAAAATCCATTCTTTCCATCCTCCACCTGCTTCCTTTCCACTCAAAATCTGTATTGTACCATCTGGTGGCACAGTCATATTCATGTGACAACAGTGTTAGGGTTTGTATTGATATTTGTTTTTGCTCAGAATGTACCAATATTGCACAATAGTTTATATTTAAAAGGTAGCACACTTCTGTCAGACTTAGCGTACTAAACAAACTTACCCAACTTGTTCAGGAAGTTTCGCAATCTGTTGCTCTACCTCAACAGTAGTTGACCCAAAATAAAAAACTGACCACTGAAGGATGTAGGTTTAAGAGGAGTTTGCAGGGGCTTTCAAAATGTGGGGTGCTCCTCCCTTGGGGGCGCCAAAGCATGTAAACATGTATATTTTATTTCAGATGTTTTACTCAGATATACATCACAACATGAAAAAAATAAAACAATCGCTGCTTCCGTTTCATGGTGACTTTAAATGTATACTTATGTATACTTTCACAAATGAAAAGCTGCTCATGCAAATCTTTTTGCCATTATTTATAAACAACTCATAAAATCTAGTATAATTTACCTTCACGTACCTGCCTAGAGTTATAGTTTAAGGGCCTATAACGGATATAACTATAACGATATCTATATTATTGTCAACACCACCGAATGATAACAATAACTTATTGCTAATAAAAATGATGCAAAAAATTATTTTCAAGAAAAACATTCTTAGTATTTTGTCTTGTTTTCAGTAAAAATATCTAAAAATTCTTAAATTAAGATGCTTTTTCTTTTTCTTCTCTTCTTATAGACCAAAAATATCAAATGTAAGTAATTTTGTGCATAAAACAAGCAAAAAATCTGCCAATGGCGTAAGCACATTTTTCTTGAATTAAGTGTTTTAGAAAAATGTTCAAGATTTTTTGCTTACCCCATTGGCAGATTTTTTTGCTTGTTTTATGCACAAAAGTAGACTTATTTTCTTGGGACATTTTGCTCATTAAGAAAAAGCATCTTAATTTAAGACTTTTTAGATATTTTTACTAAAAACAAGAAAACTAAGGAAACTAAGAATTTTTTTCTTGAAAATAATTTTTTGCAGTTTGTAGTAGAATAAAAAGCATTATGTAGTCAATTTCACAGCAACTGCATCAGCGTTAGATACCTGAGGTACTTTTATGTTATGGACCTCAGCAATGAGCTTCTTAGTGTTATCTGTCATATTAAATGCGCGTGCACATGAAGTTCAAATAGATTTGAAAAAAAAAACGCTCAGAAAGTGATCCCAACGATATCTTTCATGTTATCTTTATTGTTATAGATGTGGTGTGAACGCCGCTATTCTCTTTTAAAATGATTTTTTTAATCTGTATTTTTTATAGTTAAAGTTATTCTTATAATGTGAACGCCCCTTTAGGCTGAAATTTCAAAAAGTTTCTTTAAAGCTGTGGAAAGTCCACCCTCAACTTTATATCCTCTCATAAATCTCACATTTTTTGGGAGGATATGTAATGTGTGTAATGTATGTGTGTGCACCTCTATCAGAAAATGATCTGAAGGTGAATTTCACGGTGCCGTAGGACGTGAGGTGAGGCTTAGATTAGACAGCCAGATCACAGGGGTAGTGGCAACAGATGAAAATGTGAGAAGAACGTGTCTCTTACGTGCAGACTCATTTTCAGATTGCCCTTTACTGTAACGTCACCTGGGGTTTAAGATATGACAGTCGTGTAGTGTTTCTCAGCATGCACTGACAGCCGTTATTTCAGAGTCGCTGTGTCTCGGGTTTAAACAGACATAAATGAGTCGTAGAGTCAGCTGTGGGGTCATTGAGATCAATCACAGATTATTATACTCTACACAGAGGTCACTGTAGATTGCACTCATCAAAAGTGACTTGAGTGTTTTCGCTAATTCCTTTTATTTTACGCCTTAACGCTTTGAATACGCCATTCAAATTGAATCAAGCTTTTAAAGGAACAGTTTTCATTTAACAGTTAACATTGTGTTCGCTTTTTGTTAATCTTAACGAAACTATAAGACAGAATTTTCATTTCTTTTCATTTTAAATTAATTAAAATACTGTCACATCTTAATAAACATGCACAGGATTATGGGATATTATAGACAATGTGGAAATATCTTTGTTGCCTTCAAAAAAGAATAGTCCTCTAAGTAGACAGATTGTTATAACACAACAAAAGCTCAACAAAGGCTTTTCTTATCTGCTTCTAAATACATGAAACGTGTTGGTGTCCTGCAGGATTATGAAAATGAATGCAAAGTATTTCTTTCATTGTGAGTCTCATTTAGCCAAACCTTCAGACTGACAGGAATATATAACATCTTTTATTGAATAAGGACCGATCAAGAGCCTGTCTGACTGACATTTTTTATTTCTTCATTTAACTTTTATTTTATCAGGAGGGTCCTATTAGCTGGGCTTCCATCCAAACATGAAACGCATCTTTTTAATGTTCGCAAAAACAGAAAAGAAAACAAATGCAAAAGAGTTGCATTTTTATCCAGTTTTTCGAATAAATGACGGTGGTGTTGGTATTCTACAGTAGTAACCAGCAGTAAACAAAACAAGGCAATAACCTGAACTGTTAAAGGTGCAGTGAATCAGCTGTTTTGTTTATTGTTTTATACTGTTGTCTGAGGTCTACTTATGACGTTCACATGGTTTGTACATTGAAAATATCAAAAGCAATAAGTAATAGACTATTTTGTACCCTGGTTTTGAGGCTGGCTAGCAAAACACTCTTTAAATGAAGACTCTTATGCAGGGTTCACACCAGATGAGGTAGAGGCGGCAAGCGTCAGTGATTTACATGTTAAGTCAATGCAAAGATGCGATTAGGCATCCTGCGGCACGGTCCACGCGGTAAGCGCGAATGGCGCGTTCCACGTGAATTGACCGTTGCTGCGGGAAAGGCGCAAGTTGAAAAATCTGAACTTCGGCGGATTTCCGCGCCGCGTTAACCAATCAGGACCCTGCTGTAGTGGTGACGTAATTACAGGAAGTGAGCAGAGTGGCAGCGGAGTCACAGAAGCCCCTCCCATGACTCAAATTTCCACGTGAATGTCTGGAATGACTAGAATTTCACACGCGGCTTTCACACGCGAATAAAGCGAGTGAACTCAAATGTTCAAGCATCCAGCTACGCGTGAATAGCACTTTTTTGACACCTCTACCACGGCTGGTGGGAATGCACCATTAGAGGCTGTTTACACTTGGCATTAACATGCGTTTTCATCGATCACATCACAAGTGGATGCCAGGTGTAAACGGTGTTCAAAACGTTTTGAGCTTGTCCACTTTCGACCACTTTCAACCACATTCAGAGGTAGTTGAAACCCCTTTCGATCAGATTGCTTTTTAGTGTAAACACACATGTGGTTGAATGTGTTCGAACGGCCACAGGAGACCGCCTTCTCTCCGCCCATTTATCTAATCTGAGGTACTAAACACAATGTTTTACGTCTTTTCTGACTTCTGGTGTGAACACACAGTGAACAGCACTATTTTTACCCTTTCATTGATAAAACTAAAGCGGCTGATCTCCGCAGTTTCACTTTGCAAGCGTGTGAAAGTTGCGTGATCTTATTTCATCAATTGCGCTGAAATATCGGAGAAGGCTTTAACATATAGACGGTTCCATCGGACGAACGTGCGGTGACGCAATACGCGTCTGGTCGAAACTTTACTTCCGGTTTCTGTTTGTTTAATGGTCTGACTAGTTGCTAAACTGAACTCTTGAATAAATACCTCGTCGAAAATAACAAATGTTTTGGTTTCCTAGGTAATCTTTGTTGTTTATTTTGCTTGTTATATAAATAAACTATGTTTAAAGTACTTTGTTGTTATTTATTCTTAGTAGAGTTTACCAGAAGTTACGTGTTGAAGGATTCCGACATAATAATAGTTCACGTCCATAAAAACCTGTCATTACTCCCGCTCGCGTTTAAATCACAACAAAGAGACTCACCCAAAGACCGCCACCTCAAAGTAATCAGGACAGAAGAGGTCGAAAGTGGACAAAAGAGACGAATTTAAATACCAGGTGTAAACGTGATGTGTCTCTCTCGTCCATTTGTGATCCGATCAACAAAACACATCATCTTAATACCAAGTGTAAACAGCCCCTTATGCTGCATTCAGACCAGTCATGGTAGAGGCGTCAAGCGCAAGTTTAGCGCTTTGGGTTCTAGAAAAGCGCGCTATAAATAAAATGTATTATTATTATTATTATTAAGTGATTTCAATGTTAAGTCAATTTAAAGACGAGTTGACATGCGTCTGGAGGTCTTGCGACACGAATGAGGTGTTTAGGGTAGCGTGGTAGACGTGATTCCACTTCATCTGCACGTCTAGTTCGAGCGAATTGAGAGTTGCCGCGGCAAACGCGCAAGTTGAAAAATTTGAACTTTTGTCAGAAAAACGTGGCGTGTTAAACAATCGGGAGCTTGCTCTAGTAGTGACGTGATTACAGGAAGCGAATCCCAGAAGCCCCTTCCATGATGCAATTTTCCGCGTGAATGTCTTGATCACTAGAATTTAATGCGCAAATGAAGCGAGTAAACTCAAAATGTTCAACCGCCAAACTAGACGTGGTACACGCGAATTTGACGCCTCAAACACGGCTGGTGTGAACCCACGGTTAGAATCTTTTGATGGGCGGGCCGCATTGAAGACTTTGAAGTAAATGTCCACTGCTATGACTGGATAACAGTTTTGTGTAGTAAACTAGCTCAACGCCTCTATCATAACAGGTGGGGAATTGTTTTGAAAACGTATGTAGAAAAATGGCTTTGCGTTGTGTTGCTTCACCGCATTGGGTGTGCATTATTTTCGAATAATTCAACCACCCATCGTCAATTATTCTGTACGTACCACAGTATATTATTACAAAAGCTTTGTTTGTCAAGTGTTGGACTTTTTTTATTTGTTTAATGTTTTTTCAGGACAAATATAAAAAAATTCTTAAATTAAGATGCATTTTCTTGGTGGGCAAAATAACCTAAGAAAATAAGTGCTTATTGTGCTTAACTCTTTCGCCGCCATTGACGAGATAAAGCTTCCCTGCCAATTACGAGAATTTCCGGCTTTCCGCAATACCACTATTATCCACCATGTGGCGCACTTCCGCAACTTATACAACCCGGAAGTAACGCCTCACGTGAAAGAGAAAAAACTCGGTGTATGTTTTAAAGATCGCCCTGCATCTGATCTCTATGAAAAGTCCTTCACAAAAATTTAATTATCTCAAATTATCTTTTTGAAGAAACCAACCCATATTTGAGAGGTGATAAAAAGAGAACTAATGAAGGTAGGATGAAACTTTTTTTGTTTGTTTGTTTGTTTGTTTGTTTGAAAGCAGAGGGTCCAATCTTTCATTTGAGATATAATTTGTTTATATATTTAAAGAAGAACATTTTCTAGAAGGCATTCAACTTTTGTGAAAATCATGAAAAATGCTGGTGCTGGCTGGCAACTTTTTTTTAAAAACGCTGGTGGGGAAAGAGTTAAAACAAGCAAAAAAATCTGCCAATGGGGTAAGAAAATGTTTAAGAAAAAAAGTCAACTTATTTCAACATTTTTGTCTTACACCATTTCAGATTTTATCCTTTAAAATAGATTTAAGCACAAATTTCACTTTAAAAAATTTAAAATTCACTTAAATTGTATATATATATATTTTTTTTGTCTAAAAACTAGACTTATTTTCTAAGGTCATTTTTCTCATCAAGAAAATGAATCTTGGTTTAAGAATTTTTAAATATTTGTACTGAAAACAACACAAAAATACTAAATAAGAAATCATAAAGCCAAACCTATCATGTCTTTTTTTCATGTTCACTATTAGAGTTGTAACACATATCTGGAAAATCCTATACAATTCAACCAATTAGATCGACTTTTTAGATCAGTTTTGTGTGTCCTGCATCTGATGTTCAACCCTCCGTCCGAGTGACTATCATTCAAATGGCACTTCTTGTAACATAAGTGCTTAAGTTTCATATCAGTCAAGAGATGGTCGTCCCCTGTGGGCGGCATGGCATGTGGGTGCTTAGAGAGCGATTGCTTTTCGACAGTTCGCATCAGTATGTAGTTTCTCAGTGTGTGGCAGACGTGTTGTGACACTGCTTGCAATGTATGCTGTAAGTGGGTGGCATGGATGACTGCGACTGTAGACTTGACATCGCTCTACAAATAACTTAATCGCACCCTAATGTTCACATCAGTGTAAAAGAATCTCACAGGTTTGCGTTCGCCGAGAAAAACACCCCGCTTGCAGCTTGGCCTCGCAGATTTTCTGTCCGATTGCGTTAATTGATTTTTCTCTTTCGCTCCTTGGGCATGTTTGGAAATAGCAACCCGGCTGTTTTGTTTTTCCGTCGATCCGCACGGTGGTTGTATCAACAGCCGGGTCATTCTTAAACATAACCGACATGCTGCTTTAATTAATGCTAATGGCAGAGAAGTGCCGCTGTTGTTACTGTCTTGCTGGGGTTCACAGAACCAGTGCAATTTCTCACGGCTGGGGACCGAAAACAGCAGCTTTAGAGAAAAAAACTGGAACACAATTACCAGCCGCTGTGCTGCTTCCCCCCTTCAGTCGAGGTCAACGATTGCTTTCTGAGGGTTGCTGGAAATGAGGGAGTTAGTGGAGGAGGAGATGAAGTGGCCGGGCAGAAAGGCTGTACATGAGGAGAAATTGAGGTCTTTAATTCAGCGTTTGATCTTCAGAAGTGTTTGTGCGTATTTAAGGGGGCCGCCTCCAGTACTTTAGCTTGACATGAGAATATTTCAAAGAACAAGACATAAATATGTGTATATAGATTAGCGGACAATAACTGTATAAATGAAAGAAATTAAAATGTTGTTTTGATTAAAATATAAAATATAGACAGATTAAAAGGCCTCAATGTAATTTAAAATTTTATTGATTTTAGAAACACCTTGATTTTGCAAAATGTTTTAAAAGTAGCAGTTTTTTATTTAGTGCTTTCCTGAATAAGTTACCTATTGTGTACTTTAGAGGTCCTTACGGGTCCACTTAGATCCGAAAACCCAAGGTCCGAGGCGGGTTTAGGTCTAAGGGCGCACTCCCATTATCCAAACCAAACCGCGCTCGGGCGCGTTTGACCCCCAAAGCCTGGTTTGTTTGACTAGTGTGATTGCTTCGTTCCGTGCCCGGATTGTTTAATCGTGCCGCGGCCGGGTTGCAGAGGTGGCCCGGAGCGCGGTTCACTTGGGCTCAGGCGCGGAAGGCTGTGGTGTGAGCGCAATCGCGCCTGAGCGCGATTCAAAAGGTGAAGACGTCAGTTGCGCGACCACTCACCTTCATCTGCCTCCGTAAAAACCTTTTGATGCTCGCAGCGGGGTTACGTGAATGTCCGAGCTGCGCACGTGACAGATCAACTAAGCAATATGATGACATGTGAGAGGGCTGTCTGTAATCGCGCACCAAACGACTCCGAATAAAAAACACAGACTTATCATTACGGTGGGTTCCAGTGTTAAGAGAGCGCTTTACTTCCTGCTTTTTCAAAACAATCGCATCTAAATGACGAAAGCGCGCCCGGACTCGGATCGATAAGAAGTACAGTGTGAATGCGTGCACCTGGGGGAGTAGGGAGGGGTGGCAATCGCGCCCAGGCATGGTTTGGTTTGGTTGGGATAATGTGAGTGCGCCCTAAAAGTTTCAAGTCTGCCTTGGACACGAGTCAGGAATAATATTAGCAGCCTCAGGTCTGGGGTAATTTAAAATAAATGTTTTTGCTGAACAGACATGAGAAGACCCCAACTAAATTGCATGTGTGCATCAAGTCCTTTTCCAACCCCTCATCTGTTTGCCAAAAGCGCTTGCAACATCGTGTGGCTGGCAGTGGGTTAATTTTCGTTGAGCTAGACCTGCCAATCATTTTGTAATACACACGAGACTGTCCTCCAAAAAGTAAGCACCTTATTACGACGTAAAGTGACGTATTAAGGCATTTAGGGCTCGTTATAGTTGTGCGTAGTTCCTACGGCGTAGCAGCGACGGCGTAGGTTCCGCGTCGTTTTCATTTATACTTTTGCCTCGTCGTCTGCGCCGACGTGCAAACACACGCGCGACCGCTGGTAGGCAGTAGGTCGCGTGACCATCAGAGAAGAAGAAGCTTGGCAAGTTAACCCACAAACGAAGAAGACACAGCAACTTGTTGTGTATAATTTGAGAAGACCAGCAATGATGAAGTAAATAAACAGCGACTTTTGATGCAGTTTGAGTTAAATCACTCCTCAACTTGGCTCATCTTTGTTTTCACCGTCACAAACGGAAATACCTATGACGCAGTTTTTTTTACCTGACGGGAGGGGTTCTGGTGGACCAATCACAGCGCTTGCGGTCCGAGTGTCCTCTAGCAGCAGTAGCTTACAAACCCTGTTGTTACGTTTTACGTTTTTTTGCCTTATACATCAGATTAGACACATTTAATAATGAATTTGTAATTGTAGAAACGGTTTCATAAACATTTATGGTTTTAAAGATATTTTGAAGCCTCTAACCCCACCCTCACCCTAAACCCAACCACTTCTCAACCATATAAAACACAACACGCAAGTAAAAGTACAGTCAGGTATTTATTGCAACAGTATTAAAACAACAGTATTTTATACTGTATTAAAACAGTACTGTATAAAAGTATTACAAACCATTCACCAAACCTTGCGAACTGAAGCCATACGATTACTTTATATGAAGAACGCACAGTCTGATCTCATTCAAACATAAACCAGCATGACTTAGTCGGTCACAAGAGCCAATAGCGCTTCACATTCTTAGCTGACATAATGATGCGATTGGTCACGAGACACATGAGAGCCAATGCCTTTTTACAATCATAGATGACGTTTCATCGCTTCTTCTGGCGGTAGTTTTTGAATCAGTGTACACCGAATCTGATATTTACAGTGGATTGTCAACACTTTTGCATCTTTCTTTAAATAAATAGATCGTTTGACCTCGGTACACTTGGTATATTTTAAGTTTATTATTTAAAAGTTGTGACTTGTTTTTGTATGCTGTGTTTATATCATATAATAAATAAATGGACACATTATTTGCCCTAAATGCCTGAATAGTGTAATGTGTAATAAAATACAATTAATCCTGGCGTCAGAGCATCTCCAAATCTGCAGCTCTTGTGGGGTGTTCCAGGTCTGCAGTGGTCAGTACCTATCAAAGTGGTGTAAGGGTCATGGGCGGCCAAGGCTCATTGATGCACGTGGGGAGCAAAGGCTGGCCCGTGTGGTCCGATCCAACAGATGAGCTACTGTAGCTGGGTGATTCTCACGAAAACTTGGTTTTAAAAATGTCAAGCTTGAAAATGTAAAAATTGCTTAAATTTACTTTTTTCCCACCAGACATTGAAAAACAAAGTCTGGAGTAAATGGGAACATTCATTTAAACACTTTTACTTATCATTTAACACTTTTTGTAATATAATTTAAAAAATTAGTCCTAAAAAATCTCATTACCGCAACAGTCAGAAAACATCAACACTGACATATTTTCAAAATGACATGACAAACCTGAAAGAACATAATTTGGAGATTCTGCACATGCATTTAAAATCAAAGTATTATGCTTCTATTAATTAAATTAACATTTAATAAGCATCTGTTGCGGTAATGATAATCAAAATGTTGTGTAAGCATTCTGACAAGACAATATTTCAAATTAACTGTAAAAAAATGATCTTACCTGGAAGCCATCTTGAAGTTACTGGTCCATGTGCTTGGTCACTCAAAATCAAACTTTATTAAAATTCTGTATGTGTGCTTAAACTGTTCTCAAAAAGTGTTGCGGAGGATGAGAACATCAGGCATGGACACATCATTTTCCTAATTTTTCTTCATTATTATTATACATGAATATTCAGTAAATATTTTTTCTGTCATCTAAAGTAGTCTAGCAAAACATCCATTTATTTTTTTTCTAAATATTTTTGTGTTAATTTGATTAAATTACAACATAACGCATGTTCAAACACAGCCGGACACATTTCGGTAATGAGAATTTCAGCAGAAAATGAGATAAAATTGACAAATTATAAATTCTTATGTTGAAATCACACATTGTGCAAGGTAGAACACAGTATTGTGTTAATTCTGATGCTTTTTAATATTACTATATTACACATTTTATAGCTAAAATCATTAGTGCCGTGGTGTTTCAATGGTTTCGTGAGAATCACCCAGCTGAAATTGTTAAAAAAAAGTGAATGCTGGTAGTGATATAAAGGTCTAGTGGAGTTCATGCCTCAGAGCTGTTTTGGTGGCAAAAGGGGGACCTACACAATATTAGGCAGGTGGTCATAATGTTATGGATTAATGCAAAGACTTTTAGTGATTTTACTTTATAAAGGTTGCATTTATACATAACTCTTCTGTATTGTGTTTTAACATTTTATAAAATCAATAAGGTATTCCAAGCTAGTGCTGTATCATGAATAAGTCACAGCTGAAAGGGGTTGCATTGACTCCTAACAACATCCTTCAGCCAGGACTTATTCCACACCCTGTCGTACCTTATTGTTTACGTATCTGCTTGTTAAGTTGTGACGTAAGGAATACTGTTTCCGGGTCTAAGCCTCAAATAATTTGAATTGAGGATGTTATTTTAAAAGCTGTTTATGAGCACTATTTATTCATATTTCACATTTAGGCCAAAACTTTCAGTTTACACAGCAGTCTCCATGCAGTCTTCCCAGAATCACTGACAGTAATGTATTAATAATTCATAAAAAAATCCATGTCCATGTTGTTATGGAAATAAAAATTAGCATGAGGTGTTTTTAGTAGTTTTAAAAAACACTTGAGCTATTCTGCTTCATGTAATACAAGACAAGAACAAGGTCCAATTAAAAAGACAGCGTTAAGATTAAATAGAAAATCTATTTAGTATATACATATATAAGTAAGGACAAGGGTCAAAGAGGAAGGGAGGATTTGACAGAATATAATATGCAATTGATTTTATAATAAATAATAATAATTATGTTTATAAATAAAGATGTGACATAGTTAATCTGGTGATTTTCTTTCTTTTTTGGTTAGTAGAACTTCTGAATGGCCCGTAACTTAAAAATCTAGTAGTCAAATTGGCTGGTGAGTGAAAAAGTTAAACCTGTATGTAAACGTTTAAACAGGATGACTGTGATTGCGCATCATTACAATGAAACAATCCACATACTTCATTAAAAAAAATCCTAAGCCTTGTTTTGTATATGATACAAACAATTACACAAATTAAACTTACATATATGAGCTGAAATCTTTAATATCACGGACGCGGTAAAGAAAACTGTGCAACTCAACTGTATTCACACTGCCATTTTCGCTTGACAGTGACATTCTTAAAACGGTACTCAGTATACAATTTTAAAATCGCCATGAAACGGAAGTATGGATTGCTTTACTTTTCCTCGTAGTGACGTAGATTCGAGTGAAACCAGCTTCTGAAATGAAATAAGGCAGGGCTGCATTTGAGGTCTTGTTGCTAATTGCTAATCGCAGTGATCTTTTGATTAAAGATTATGAGGACACATGACATTTTTACCGCAATACTCCAAAACAAGTTACAGTTTTTCATTTTATTTTCATGGCGGCTTTAACAGTACATATTTCAATGCAAAATAAGTAATATATATACTGTGCAAAAGTCTTAGGCCACCATGATACCATTAGATTTGTTGTTTTTGTAATGGTACTGTATAGATAGTGATCATAATTATTTCTCAGGTTCTTTATTAGAATACAACCAGAAAATGCAGGAAATGTGTATATAGTATAAAAAACAGTATTAAAGTATACGCTGAAGTGTCAAGTTTTTAGGGTTAACTCCCTAAACTCCCACTTGAGCAATAGCAGGCAGCTGCAGGATCTCTTAAACCTAAATGAAATTAAAGCCTAATTTGTAATTCTAATCAAATGACTTCAGGACTTCAATCTTCTCAAAAAAGCTCAAGATGTGTTTCGTGCCAAGAGGGGTCACACTAAATACTGACTGATGCCTGAAGAAGACATTTAGTTCTGAAAATGGTTTTGTTTTTAATTTTGTGTACATATTTCTTGTATTTTCTGTTTGTATCTTAATAAAAAGAGTGAAAAATAAATATGGATGGACATTTAAAATGCCCTAAAACAACAAAGCTGGTTGTGGGCCCTAAGACTTTTGCACAGTACTGTGCACTGTATATATTTACTGTACAGATGAATGAATTAGGTTTAAATATACAAACAATAAAACACAATTATTCAAAGGCTGAAATGCATCACAATATTAGTTATTGAATCTAAGCAAAATTGGGCTCCTATAATAATGTCAATTGATATTATTTTGTGTAAAAATCGAATTTTTCTCATTTATGCTGGGTACACACCAAAAGATAATCGGGCTGATTTTGGGCCGATTTCCCTCCTTCCGACAATCCTAGCTATGTCCCGATTATCTTGATGGTTTTACAGATTATCTTATCAGATTTTCCCTTGGTGTGAGGTGTGTTAAGAGTGTCCGAACCTGATCGGAACAACGTCGGAGCCGCCCTGATTGCGAATCGTAAATTTTTAACATTGATGTGTGGGGGGAACCCAGAGGACAAACGCGCGCACGCTCTTGAGATTATCACATGAAACGAAACAATATCCAATCAGAAAGCGAGATGATGGAAGACGGAAGCAGTCATGGCGCAGCACAAAGTGAAGTTCATGCAACGTGAGCTTGTACAGACCATGTTCCCGCTGTGTCCACAACTTTACCCAAACCATTCTTAAATTTTCTGTAAAAATCATTCCAAACACTTTCATTTGAAATTTCTTTCTGCTATCGTCCGCCATGCTTATTCTGAAGTCTCGCGAGATTTTGTGGGATTTCCTGTGTTTACAGTTGAGACTCTGGTTGAAAATCTGTTTGTGTGTGGTGTGTGCTGTCTTTGACACATCATGGCACACCACACACTTTAGGTGCCAAACGGTTACATCTAGGATTTTTTATCCCCATGTTTGTGGTCTATCACATTTTAAAAATCTTATAAAATGTAAAAACTCTTTTGGTGTGTACCCAGCATTAGTAGCTACACTGTAAAAAAATTCCGTAGAAACTACAATGTTATTGCAGCTGGGTTGCCGGTAATTTACCGTAGATTTAAATTTATGTTATTTACTGACAAGAGTTTGTTCAAAGTTAAATAAATTTTAAATATTAACAAGTCTTTATCTTTACAGAATAAAACTATACAATAACAGCCTCATGCAAAGCATTCTGGGAACCAGAAATCATCATCAACCTTTTTCTGCTTTTTGCTTCAGATTTTGTTTCCCAAAATGTTTTGCTTGATGATGTTTTTTTAGTTTTACTCTGTAAAGACAAAGACTTGTAAATGTTAAATGTTCATTTAACTTTGAACAAAATGTTGCCAGTAAATAACATAAATTTAAATCTACGGTAAGTTACCGGCAACTCAGCTGCAATTTCTATGGATTTTTTTACAGTGTAGAAAATAACACCAACTTACGCAGATCATCGTGATTAAAAGTTTACAATTGTGACACTAGACAGTACATTTATATGAGTCAAAATTATAGATTTTTCTTTTATGCCAAAAATCATTAGTATATTATGTTAAGATCATGTTCCATGAAGATATTTTGTCAATTTCTTACCGTAATTATATAAAAAACTATCACACTCTCAGATTTTTAAGTAGTTGCATCTCGGCCAAACATTGCCCTATCCTAACAAACCATACATCAATGAAAAGCTCATTTATATAACTTTCAGATGATGATTTAACTTAGATTTCAGATGATGTATAAATCTCAATTTCAATAAATTGACCTTTGTGACTGGTTTTGTGGTCCAAGGGTCACATATGTGATGAAAACCAGTAACTTACAATAAAAGCAATAAAAAGACAATAATGCTTAAAGAAAAAAAATATTAGACTAAACAAACAAAAACCTTTTGACATGACTACGTAATACGTAAGGTCACGCTGGCGTGTCACACAGTGCAAGACAAGAAGTTGTGGTTTAAAAGTATTTCTTTTTTTTTAAATCGAAAATGACAATCGTTTTGTTAGATAAGGCCCTTATGTCTCGGTTGGGAAGCTGCATTTAAGCTGTAAACAGTTGAGGTCCACTAAAGTCCACTATATGGAGAAAAATATTGGAATGTATTCCTAAAAAAAAAAAATTCTTCTCGATTGAACAAAGGGGCTGTTTACACTTGGTATTAAGATGTGTTTTCATCGATCGGATCACAAGTGGACGAGAGAGACACATTACGTTTACACCTGGTATTTAAATCCGTCTCTTTTGTCCACTTTCGACCGCATCTGTCCTGAATACTGTGAGGGGGTGGTCCGTGAGACGGTGGGCGAGTCTCTCTGCTGTCATTCAAACGTGAGCGGAAGTAATTATGAGTTTATATGGACGCAAACTAATATTATGTCGGAGTCCACTGCTTGTTTAGCAAGTAAACATGCTGCACAGAGTTTTGTACGTTTATATGTTGGAGCTTTCTCTGAATTTTCAGCGCAATTGATGAAATAGTATCGCGCAACTTTCACGCTTTCAACACGAAACTACGGAGAACACCCGCAATAGTTTTATCAATGAAAGACTAAAAAATAGCGCTGTTCACCGTATGTTCACGCCAGAAGTCAAAAAAGGACGTAAAATTTGTGTTTAATACCTCAGATTAGATAAATGGGCGGAGAGAAGGCGGTCGCGTGTGGCTGTTCGAACACATTCAACCACATTGCGTTCCGCAACTCCAAAGCGATCCGATCGAAAGTGGTTTCGACTACCTCTGGATGTTGTAGAAAGTGGTCGAAAGTGGACGCGTTCAAAACGTTTTGAACACCGTTTACATCTGGCATTAACGTCGTCCACTTGTGATCCGATCGACAAAAACGCATGTTAATGCCAAGTGTAAACAGCCTCAAAGAAAGACACAAACATCTTGACGACATGGGGGTGAGTAAATTATCAGATTTTTTTATGGAAGTGGACTCATTTAAAGTTGAATTTTTACAGGGAACATTTGATCCTTCCCATTGGCCATCAGTCACTCGTGTTATCTTCAGTTCATTTTAGTGCCATAGCTTACGCAAGTCTCTGAATTGACTATTTAAACAATCAAAACATTCTTTTATCCTTGGATGAACAGCTTCTTTGAACAGATGTCAGTAAAATCCAGTGAAACGCTTAAGCACAGCCGGGTGTCTAAGTGACTTTTCACATCAATACTGCAGCACGTGGTCTTGGTTGTTTTTGTGTAACTAAAAATGTTTGGTCATTTCTCAAATCCACTATGTCTGCCTCTGAAGGCCATATAGAAAAAACGATAAATCTTCTGTCACTTCCCTCTCAATTAGTCAAAACAAAAAGCAGCAGAAATCAACGCCACTCCTATCATTTATTTCCCACCGGAAACCCGACGTGAGAGTAACACAGGCTTTTTAATAAGCTACCAGACCTAGAAGTGATATCTGTGTCCTCGGATATAAAAACAACAACTCAAAAACAACCAAAAATAGATCAAAGTAAAAGAAAAACAGGACAAAAAAGCCTCAGGGGGCAAATAGGGTACCAAAATGATTTTTTTAAAGATATTACTTTATATCTTTTGTGTTTACAGACTGTGGTCCAGACTTGGATTACATTGTTCCCAGCCTAAATGCGATACAGGCGCAGCAAAAAATTTATGTAGGTCACTGTTTTTCTCAATGCTAATTTGATTTTATACACTAATTTTCTTAATTAGCAAAATTGGTAAATGTGCTTTCACTCTTTGCTTACAAGCCACATTAAATTACGCTGTATCTGCCAGACAGCCATTAGTGTTCTTCCTGCTGTTTGCTTTTTGGATAAAATCATCAGTTTATCTCAACATCACTATATGTACATTAAAAAACCCACTTTGCAGTTTCTTTTTATTTTTGTAGTTGATGCAGTTTTCACAAACAGGAAGTAAGGGCGGGTTGAAGTGCAGAATGATGTCATCAAAATCTTTAATACGTATTGGCAGAAGTGAGAGATTGTAAGATTTGAATCTTGTAAATGTAATTTTATTTTGAGAATATCATGAGAACATATTCATACCGAACACCAACATTTGATTATGTGGGGGCATTCATAAGCATCATCTTTTTCTTTTCCACTTTCTAAACCATCTGTGTGGGTTTTTTTGTACTTTTTGTGGCATTTAAATGACCGCCAAGGTCTTGCCCCGATGTCTGCTCGCTCAGCTGTGTAAAGGGCTGTTTGAGAGGGCAGCTGGAGTTAAAGGAGCATATGATCCCAGACGTTGCCTTATTTCACACTCTGTTAATGGCGCCGAGAGGTTCTGACCCCTATAAGATGTAACTCTAAAATGAAATACAGCCTAAAGTACCGAGACCTGCAGACAGGTTAACAATCCTGCCCTGGTTCTGGTTTCAAATAGGGGGAAATAACATCCCAGCGGGCATTTGATGTCAATTTAACATCAATTTGACATCAAACATCGACGTCAAAATTACGTCACAGAATAGGTCAAAAATGAAAGTCATTTTGACGTCAAAGTGTTGATGTCAATTTGATGTCAAGATTTTGACCCCTGCTGATGTCATTTTGATGTCAATTCTACATCTATTTGATATCAGGATGTTATGATGTTGATGTCATTTTAATGCTATTTTGATATCCCAGCCGGCATATGATTCACCTTTGAAATTTGTCTTTTAATAAAAACACATTCTTTTAAACAGTTTCCAGTTAGTAGTGCAAAAATGGAATATTCCAAATATAGAATGAAATCATAAAATAAGAAAACAAAATCAGGTTTAAAAGTCATTTTATTTATAACTGCAAATATGAATTTTGTTGTTGGTTTAGTTAGGGTGACCATACGTGCCATTCTTCCCGGACGCATCCCGTCCAGGATTTCGGTGCGTCTTCCGGAAGTCGTATTTGTTGACCGCATACGCCATTCAGTTAAAAACATAAGATATACAATCGTAGATTCATTCTTCTTACCTTAAAATGTAACGGTTGCTTTTCTGTAATAATAATAATAATCCTCTGTGACGTATGCGGTCGACAAATACGAGTTCCAAAAGACTGGACAGGACGGGTCCGGGAAGAATGGCACGTATGGTCACCCTAGTTTAGTTGACAGTCTTCTTATGGCCACCACCACCCGTCCATTCTGGCTCATGCACTTAAAAAATGATGACAGCATCTAAAAGAGGAAAAACAAACCGCATGTTATTTCATTGTCAAAAATGCTATGTTTTTTAGGCCATGTATAAAAAAAGTTATTGCACATGAAGGCAAGATGTGTGTTCTTTAATGGTCTGACTAGAAACATAGCATAGCTGATGAAGGAAGAAAGCTGTTGTGTTTACAAATGTGACAATGAGCTTCAATTAAGATCATCTACAATGCATTCAGAAAGTATTAAGACCCTCTTCACTTTTCAATTTTGTTATGTTCTTTCATGATACTGCAATTGTTTACATTTTTCCTCATACATTTTTTTACATTTGCAAACGTTTTTTGAAACGTTTGCAAATGTATAATTTTTTACATTATACATATTCAGACCCTTTCCAACAATACCTGGAATTTAGCTCAGGTGTCTCCTATTGGTCTTGATGTTTCTACACCTTAAAGGGTTCTGATGAACACAAAGATATTTTGAGGAATGTCTGTAACCAAACTGACCAGAAGCACCACTGACTTCCATAGCAGGATAAAAGAATACAATGGAAGTGAATGGTGCTTCTAACTGTTTTTTTAAAAACAAATCCAGGTGTTGCAAGGTTTGCTGCATCCTTCCCAAAAAGACCTGAGGCTGTAACTGCTGCTTCAAAAGGTGCGTTAACTAAATACAGAGTAAAGGGTCTGAATACTTGGGTGATATTGACTCTATACCCCCCCCCCAAATTGAGATGCTAAACAAAGCAAACATTGACTGTTTACCTTACGTGTGGGTCAAACAGCCTCTTGTGCAGTCACTTACCAATGAAAGCTAAGATGGACTCCAGACCTTCTGGACTGTCTGTGAGAGACTTCAAACTCAAACCAGACCAGCAAGGCATCACGTTGGCAGACACCCCAACCTGATCAAAAAATTTTGATTAGGAGATATTCTTGTCCTATTTTTAATATAGATTTTACAAACTTACCACAAATAATCTGGCAAAGCAAAGACTTATGAAACAGCATCTTCCCAAATCTCCTCTTAAGGCTCATCTTGTCTATCATGGCATTTAATAAAGTTCTGAAAAAAAAAACATATTTCATTTGTACAAAAACATAAAAAAACTGTGGCCCAAGCACAACTATTAAAAAAAATTAAGAATGTTTCCATTTTTTGTCATGGGACACTATTATTTCCTTACTTTTTGAGGGGTACAGATTTGGCCATCTGGAAAGACACATGACTTCACCAAGTTGCACGGTGATCTGCCTACAATATAAAACACATAAAAAAATAAAAAACAAGTCATAGCCCCTTTTAAAAAGAAAACATAAATTGTGAAATACAAAACACTGCATCTTAATTATTAGGATTACTAGAATTTGATCGGAATACAATCCAAAACAAGTAAAAAATCTATTGTAAGGTTCCATTACTACATGGTAGCTTGGTGGTGGATTACAATGGTTGGTGATAACTTGAATTTTATAACTCATGGGCATAGCCATAATTTTAAAAGTGATGATTAGAGCCATAATACATAAAGATTAGGGCTGTGACAGTTCTCATAACCACCGTGGTGGTAAAGTGCGGCCTGCGGTTGCGTGCACGTCACAAACTGTGAAAAAATATAAAGTACAATCTCCCCCAGCGAGATATCTTCAAGTTTGTGTGAACGCAAACAGCCAGCAGATTCAGAGTTAGAGCGCTATTTGCAACTGATATCAGTGATGACACGGTGGCTTGGGAGCAGAACAGAGGCAAAATATTCTTTCTTGGTCACTCAAGGTTGCGAAAAAGTATCAATCTGCGCTACCCGTACACCATCAGAACATGTTTTTAGTGCTGCTGGAAACATTGTAACCCCAATAAGGTTTCTCACTTTTTGTTTCATGGATTGAAGTGCTACAATAAACACACATAGGCGCCAATCCCGTGGGTGCTCAGAAGCTCGGCTCAAGCACCCAGCGAAATGGCAAAGCACATATGTTCAGTTTATTCACATTAAAGGTACTGTTTTTCCTGATCGCAAATTTAGTTCGTGTGTAATGTGTGTAATGTTGCTGTTTGAGCTAAGGTATTATTTATGCTCTAAGTTCACTGCCAAGTAGGGTTGTTGCGGTGACAGAATTTTCCCACCGGTAAATCAGCGCGTGACAAACCCGGTGATACCGGTTTCACCGGGTGGAAGGGGCTTATAAATGCATTATATAGGAGCATTTTACTTTCACTTTTGAATTAGATGCAACTGTTGTTTAAATCCAGCGCTTGCGCACGCTGCGTTAAATTGCGTATGAATTTGCGTGCAAATGCGAGTACAACAGCTGGTTTAAGTGCTTGAGTCAATGTGGGCAGGTACTTCTGACAGAACCCGCCAGTCCCAAGCAGAGCAACCGGCTATTCCTTCATAAAGCGCTGCTTGAATGGTGGGTTTATTATTATTCTTAATGAAAAACACAACAACAAAACGATCTGACCTATATTAAACATCATATATGTATCTTATAACAAAAACGAGTAAGCACGCGGCTTCTGCCATCATCTGCTTGCAGCAGTCTGACAGGAATAAATGAAATCTGACACCCGCAGCCGCTGCTCTGTGATGATGCGCGTTCAGCTCCGCTGAATTCAAACAGCAGACACATTCAGTTGTAAGTGTTTGCTCTCTCTAACGAAACTAAATGATTTAATTACAAGAAAATATCAAAACGATGGTGAAAGACGGTGTCGCGGTGGTGATCTAAACGGTGAGAGGCTGAAGCACCGGTAATCACCGTTTCACCGACTATCGCAACAAGCCTACTGCCAAGCGATATATTCCCCTTTCAAACCATACAGTGAACAACCAGTTTGTACTATAGCCCTCTAATTCCTGGTTGAATGACGAGCATTGACTAACCTCCGCCCACAGGAACACGTCAGTCGCCAGCTAAGCTCAAATGGCTCTGGCTGCACAATTAATCACACACGATTGTCACGGACATCTCGTCAGTAAAGCTGGTTCCTTGATTAGTAATAAATCACCATCAGCTGCTTTCAGATGGAGCGCCATTTACTACACAGAGCCGTAGTTCACTGACAAAAGGGAAAATATCGCATTCATAATCGGCAATGATTTCTCCTTTTGTCGGGTCTGTGTAGTAAATGGTGCTCCATCTGAAAGCAGCTGATGGTGATTTATTACTTATCAAGGAACCAGCTTTACTGACGAGATGTGTGTGACAATCGTGTTTGATTAATCGTGCAGCCCTAGCTCTGACTAAGCTAAGCTGCTGTTGAATCACAACACACTAAACAAACTACACAATCAGAACTCGTTACATATTTCTGAAGGAGGGACTTCATAGAACAAGGAAGACATCAGCCCGTTTTGAGGACAGTGAAAACAGCACTATACAGTAAATTGTGTGAAAAATACTGTTTTTTCACACAAAACATGAACACAATCAAAAACACAGGAAAAACATTACCTTTAACTTCACAATTCACACGAAAACGTGACTGCGCCACTTTCCACCTCTTCAAAGCCTTTGAGCGCTCCAGACTCTAGAGCACCTGGCATTGCGAAGTAAAGCTTGAGGTTGTGATGAGCACCCACCGGCGGAAAAAGAAATTGCCGCCTATGAACACACACATTTGTTAAGAAACATCATATCTGATCTTTGTTTACATTTTTATATTTCAAAATATATGTATGCATTATATATATATTTATATATATAAAAGATAATATACCTCCCCCCTCACACAACCACATTCTATAACCACCGCACCACAGTGGTGAATTGGTGCATTACCATCGCGGTGGTAAAATACTGTCACTGACCACGTTTACATGCACACCAAAAATGCGATTATTTCCAATAATGCGAGTAAGGTCTTAATCGCAGTAAGATGTTTACATGACTGGAGCTAACCTCTTCACTCCGGTTTACATGCAGTTTTTATTTTCGGATTATTCACACAAAGTTCAATGCAGAGCACAAATGATGAACTCACATATATGGTCCACTGTTTTAATTTACTTACGTTAAATGACAAACACGTTGTTATAGATGTATTTCATTATCCGGTGCCGTGATGAAGATATAAATATGACTGTAAAGGGCGTTCACATGATATAAAAATATAGTTTTAAAAATCGTTTTATATTAAAGATAATAGCAGAGCTCACACAACAACTATAACGATAGCGATTTTGGCACATGATGAACGATAAACCATTGACAGCCAATCAAATCTATTTGAACTTGAAGTGCACGCGCACTTAAAATGCAGCAGAAAGCTCATTCATTGCTGAGGTTTATAACATAAAATTACCTCAGGTATCCAGCGCTGATGCTGTGAAATTTTTCTACCACACTGACTACGCCAAAAGGTATGATATTATTACACAAACTACTACATTCATTCAGTTGAGGACATCTGCTGGTTTCCCGCTGTGTAAATGCAACAAGAACCGCATATGTACATATTCAGTGACATGTAAACAATTGCAAAAAAAGTTTTTATTACAAGAAATATCCAATATTAGGTAATGCCGCGATCGTTTTATCGAATTAGCATGAAGTTATCATTATGATGTGGTCACTAATATATTTATCGTTATAATTATCGTTATAATGTCATTTAAAGGTTTTATACACTGCTGTCGTGTTATTTGAGCTGTTTCTGAATGAAGGCAGACTGCTGACACCGAGTCGTGTTGGCAGAGTTCATGTAAAACTTCCTAATGTCAAGATTAAAGCGAATTTGTGCTTAAGGTGCGTGACTAAAACACACGTGCACTTAATTACTGCGGTATAAATGCGATTAAAGCGTTTACATGGACGCATACTGCGATTATAAACGGCGTACGCCACCTCTTTTAATGCGACTTTACTTATTGCGATTATGAGCTTAATCGCATTATTTTTATCGAATTATTGCGTTTACATGAGGTAAAGTATAATCGCAGTATTGACAAAATCCCATTATAATCGCATTATTAGGGTGCATGTAAACGCGGTCACTGTCACAGCCCTAATAAAGATAAGAAGGAAAGAAAGCTGTTATGTACACAACCACAAAGATCCATTTTGTCTGTCAATATGAACCCTTTTCAAAACTTCCATCAACATCTGCTCTGAACTATGAATTAAATTCTGGCTCTGTCTATTGAAAACAAAGGGTGTGAAACATGTATATAATATAGAGGGAATAGTGACATACAGAAGAAATTAATTGCTGTGCTGAACAGAGACCATTGCATTCTAAATTATTTTCTTATATTTTCCTAATGACAATGATAAACCAGTACTGAGAAACAAGTAGTAGGTGGTTTTAAAAAGCTTACCTGTGAAGTTTCTTATGTTTGTGTTATTACGTTTCTGATGTGACAACCCTTGCTGTCTGATTCTTGTTCAATCCTGACAACATATAAAAAAAGTAAAATTAGTGCAATAGTAAAAGAGAATTCTATAAATGATGACCTTCATCAGAATGCAATGCATACACTTGCATTAATGCATTTAAGTATATACTGTGAAATATCAGGGTTAACATGTCACAACATTACCTGATCCAGCCAGATGTAATGGCTGTTGATGCATTAAAATCTCAGCATTGACAAGACCACCATCACTATTTTTAATTTGAAGGGCTCTGATAACAAAGACATTACAAAAGAGTTATAAAAATACACTGAAAACAAGAGCACATTTGTCTGGATAACTAATATTTTCAAGTTCCATTAAACTTGCTAATTATTCATCAAGAGAAGTAAGCAAAATAATACCATTACACTTCATTTCAATTCAAATAGCACATGCCAACAACTTACACTGTTTGACTTTTTCCTTACAAAGGAGTTAAGAGTTTTATTCCGCTTTAAATCATGGATACAGCGCGAGGGACCGCAGATACAAGCATAAGCGTGTGACGTAACGTGTGATGCCTGATAAATGCAGTTATTGCAAATTCGCAAGCAATAAAACACCAACATCTCATCTAACGTTAAGTATAAACACTTAATCAGTAACATGAAGCAAGCAGCATTAATTAACTGACCGCACTCATCCAGCTGCCGTGCTGCTCCTCTTTACAAATGACTGACAGAGGTGTCTGTGGCGCCTGTAAGACCTATCAGATATTCACTGACTGAACTACGATATCAACGCTTTTCTACCGAACAGTTGTCCAAAAAGCCCTTACATTTAAGTGCTTTTCTGAAGCAATAAACAACCAAGTGGTTAAGTTGATAAGACCAGATATCATATTAATTGATTAATATTCATATTACAATCATATTAATGTAACCGTAGTCCAATTTCGGCGGGAACATGCCGTGGAATAGCGAATCAACCATTATAACGGATACGTTCACAAATAACAGAAAAAGCACGATGCATATTAAACATAAAACATTTTATGTGTGAATAAAATAATGTTACGCGTTTTAAACATTGACTTATTGACTTGATATTTCCTTACCTCAATGCACTTTCTCGATGATCACGCAGACAGCCGTTAAACTCTCCAGTCTCGTGTAATCTCTATATGGGGAGGCTGTAATCTCGCGAGATTACCTCGCTACTTTTTTAGTCAGGATCAAACATTCCAAACTGACTTGTATGAATTAAACCGATAAAAGTCTTGATGTATTTTATTATTAATGGTATTCTTAAAATTTATATTTAACATGTTATATTTAAGACACTGTGATGAAAATATAATAAAAATAAAACAACAATAATAATAGTTTATTTGCATGTGTCTATTACATTTTTAACTCTCCCAATTACTTTTGGTAAATTTTAAAATAGTATTTTTATCAGTTTCATAAAACGAGTTTTTACAGCTTTTTACTGAATGATTCACAAATTACAATGTCATTAAACATTTATTTTATTGACCCTTTGCAACTGTTTACCATTCACTGTTGTGAACAACTAAGCTTTTTCAACCAAATTTCAACGTTGAAGGTCGGTCATATGACTGCTTGGATCATTCAATATCAAGCTTCGATATCAGATTAAATTGACCTTTTATAGTATATGCAATTATAGTGTCATTTTAAATGTGAACTACTTGTAAACATGCTAGGATTTAAATAAATAAATAAAACACATGCAAAATACATAAACCTACAACTTTCAAGATGTTAAAAATGAGTCTCATTGATTTACAATGAGTAATAAATATACTTTTACAGACATTGTTTTGACATAAATTTAACATCAATTTGACATCTTATTTCCTGACATCAAATCAACATCGATTTAATGTCAATGATATTGACCTGAGATATAGGGACCAGAAAAAACATGTCAGATCGATACCTTTGTTGGGCCTCTTTACAACCACAAGGAAATAATTACAAAATATAATGAAAATATGCATATTCATGCACGTTATACATGGTGGTCAAAATCTTGACTATTTGTTGATGTCAAATTGACGTCAAGGTGCCCGCTGGGATAAAAGTGGGGCTTAGTAAAGTTTGTGTGTTGGGAAGGTACTGCAAGGCTGTATATATGATGTCATAAGATGTCAATTACAAAACTCGTATAATATAATTTTAAAGGGACATTCCACTTTAAAATAAAATAAATGCTCATTTTCCAGCTCCCCTAGAGGTTAAATATTTGATTTTTACCATTTTGGAATCAATTCAGCTGATCTCCGGGTCTGGCGGTATACCACTTTTAGCATAGCTTAGCATAATCCATTGAATCTGATTATACAATTTAGCAGCGCCTGAAAATAGTCCCCTTGGTTACTTTCAATAGCAGGGGACTATTTTCGGGCACTGTGTAATATCACTACGCCTGCTGCAGCCATGTTACGGCAGCAAACTCCTTCATTATTATGCCAGAATGAGAGTATAGTCCTTGCCATATCTGCCTAGAAAATTACAACTTTTAATTTTCCGTTGGTCTTAGTAAACGATGTAACTACAGAAGAGTCAAGTTTTAAATAGGAAAAATATCGAAACTCTTTGGTTACTTTTGAGCGCGATGCTAATGGTCTAATCAGTTTCATTGGATTGTGCTAAGCTGTGCTAAAAGTGCTAGCGCCAGACCCGGAGATCAGCTGAACGGATTCCAAAACAGTAAAAATCAAATGTTTCACTTCAGGGGAGCTGGAAAATGAGCATATTTTTAAAAAAGTGTCCCTTTAACTAATTTATATAATAATAATAAAACATCTACTTTCTTTTCTGCATGCAATTTGTAACTGTGTGCATGTGTGTTTATTTCGCAGACCATGTGGTTTGCGAGGAGGAGTTTAAGTACGCCATGTTGGCCCTGAACTGTGTATGCCCTGCCACTTCCACCCTGATCACCTTATTGATTCATTCATCTCGAGGACAGTGAGTATCAACATCTTTCTTATACATGCAGACACAGTCACATGTAGCTTATTCTGACCAAGCTCCGCCCACTTACACGGAAAGAATCTAGCTGCATATCTATTACTCTTTAAATTGCGCAAATTGAAATAGCGAATTGGACATGAGCCCAATAGAAACACAGCAATTTAGCAAAAAAGTTTATATGCTCAGGCAGCCTTATCTCACGAGAATTTGTACATATTTTAAGAGGGTTTTTTTAAATTCATACGAAGTTAATCGCGCAAAAACGTATGATTCTCATTAACAAAACAACAACGAAACCCAGGCCCTAACCCCGCACCTAAAGCCCATTTATAGTCGTGCGTAAGTTCTACGGCATAGGCTATCCGTAGCCTGTGCGTTCTACGCGCAACCGCAAGCGCTGTGATTGGTCAGCCAGAACCCCTCCTGTCTGGTAAAAAAACTGGGTCATAGTTATTTCCGTTTGCGACAGTGAAAACAAAGAATGGCCAAGTTGAGGAGTGATTTAACTCAAACTGCATCAAAAGTCGCTGTTTATTTACTTCCATCACAGCTGGTCTTCTCAAATCATACACAAGTTGCTGTTTCTTCTTTGTTTGTGGGTTAACTTGCCAAGCTTCTTCTTCTTTGAAGGCCGGGCTGCTACTGTGGTTACACGCATGGATACTAGGGCTGTGTATCGCCAACAATTCCCCGATACGATACGTATCCCGATACAAGGGTCCCGATACGATGCGCATCACGATACAAGACTATTTTGAATTACATTTTTGTTCAGAATTTAGTAACATTATTATTTTTTTTTTATTATTATTATTTGTTTATTGTACATTGAATAAGCAGTGTGGTAACAGTTGTGTTTTTGCCATTCATTTATTAGCTATTAGAAATATTTAAAATCCCAGAGTTAGTACTTAACTTATGTTTTTTTAAAAGCAGTTTTACAAAGATGGTGCCTTACTCTTATCTCTCATTATTCTACATCTATGAATATATCTATAAACATGCAGTCAGACTTAATACTATTTAATAGAAATCAGATTATTAATGTGACAGTTATAGTTTGAAGTAGCTCTGTATCTCTTCTCTAGACGTACACTTTTCACATGCAGATCTTTGTCGTGTTTCTTCTCAAATGCGTCAGTACTGTTTTATAAGAGCATGGCTAATAAAGCTCTTTGCAGTAGTATAGGCTTAGATATCTGCGCTTTCATACTGAACTCATTGACTTTAATGCACGCGCGCGAGTACGCAGCTCACTATGCAGACACGTGCGCCAGCGAGACAGACACGCAAAGTGAAAGTATACCCGCCACATTTAACTCTACGTACTCTGCGGGACACACGCGTCCTTTCCATATGGATCACGGATCAACAGCAATTCATCACGTTACTTTCAAAAGTACATCCGAATCGATACGGAAGGTGCTGTATCGATGCACGCATCGTCAGGCGTCCATGACGATGTATCGTCGTATCGATATTTTGAACACAGCACTAATGGATACTGCCTAACAGTGGTCTGTGCGTGTGTTTGCACGTCGAAGACGACGCAAAAGTATAAATCAAAAACGACCCAGAACCTACGGCGTAGGACCTACGCACAACTATAACAAGCCCTTAACCACAACGTCACAGGGGTCAAGGCAAATTTTACAAAACTTACGAATGTGGTCATATGAATTAATACGAATTAGCCATCTCGTAAAATATGTTCGAATTCTCGTGAGATAGCGTTGGCTCAGGTGAGGTGCATTTTTAGACAATTAAAAAAAGGAATATTTCGCAAAATCGCAATGGAACATTTTTTCCGCATTTGCGCTGACGTGCATAAAAATTACATTATCCTTATTTAAATTTGGCGTAATATGTCTGGTTAGAGGATAAGACAGAAGAGGTGCGTTCGACTTGTGACGTCACAAGAAATGCCAAGCGCATGAAAGCGATTCGGAAGTCGAACTGCTCTCGTGGTATTTTGATGTCATCCACATGTCAGTCTGCCTTAAGAAGTGGAATGGATTTTGGAATGACTTATGACGGGACAACAAAATTACGTTTTAGACACATAACATTGGTTAATGGAAATGCTGTCATTTTGCAATAGTTTTTTGTTGACATTTAGAAAATAGCGCTGAAGTTTTGCACAAATCTTTAATGGAACCGCCGCTACTGTCGACTAATATGTAAACAGCCGACCACAGTTGTTAAAATTTGTTTTGAAGGGGTTTATCTGAAATAGATTATATCACAAAACACAAACAAATACAACAACATTTTATGTCTGACTGAAAGTAAAATTTACTTAAAATCACTTACTACAGAGATCCTCGTGAAACAAAGTGAAATTTACAGCTGTGCTTGACAACATTGTTTCAAAAAATTAGTTATTCTTTCTTTTATTATTAATTAATATTATTAAGAATATTATTTATTAATTATTAATGTTTAGTAGTAGTAATTATTTTTATTAACTATTGATCAGATTGGAACTGACAATTTATTTGGTTTTTTTGTGTTTATTATGCTATGTTTATTATATTTATATTGCCAATATGTGTGTGTTTATGATTTAGAATGGATACATATCTGTACTGACATCTGAACACAAATATAATCTAATGTATCTTCAAAACAGCATTGTTTTCTAGATGAAGAAAATACTATCAGACTGCTATACAGAGTCCTCATCTATTGATTCATGATCATGTGTTTAACTATTTCATCTTTTATCAGAACAGCATCTTCAGAGGCCTTCAGGCAGCGGGCCGGTGCCTTCCAACAGCTCAACAGGTCAGACTCGCTGGCAAATATCGACACACACACATCGATACACACAGCAGCAGGGATCTCACCAGTAAATTTATCTCTGCATCATGTTTCTTTGTTTTTCACCTCCTCCATCTTAACACTCCTCCACTCCCTCTGCTTCTCACCTCCACTACATCATCCCAGACACATTACAGGTTCACAGACACATCGATGCTCATAAACAAAACGTGTTTTCCTGTGTGAGGTTAAAGACGTAGTGCCCCGAGAAACACGTTGCATTAATGTCACTTAAAAACCTGTGATATTTTTCATCCTGTAAATCTAGAAAGAAATTTCTTGTTTTGATGCTTTTGTGATTGTGGTTAACTTTAAGATTCCAGAAAAACAAAACCATTAAACTATCATAAAAATAGTTTATTATGACTGGTGCGAATCACACGCGTCGCCTCAAGGCACATCACACTAGATTTGACATTGCATAACATAACAATATTGGACGATTGAGATTTGAGATCAACACTTCAAAGACTAATGTTGTATAATATGCTACATATGCTGGTGTATTATGATACTATTAAGATGCTTTTTAAAGGGGTCATGAGCTACATATAACTAATAGGCTTTTTTCTACCTTAGCTGTTTTGAGCATCTTTTTTTAAAACACAGTTTTTGTGGATGTGCCGCATGGAAGACTTAAAAGTAACCTCCCGCTGCTATTATTGGGTAACAGTAGGGTATTGCATGTAAAAAGTTTCAAAGCCCCCCGTCTGTGCTTGTGTGGAATTGCACAATTTAATTATATAAAAAAAGTGTGGACGTTATCCTGCAGAGGCGGACGTTTGCATTACTATGATGTAATTGTCAGACACTTTTCTGTTGTATTCTGACATTGGTTTAATAACTTAGCGTGATATTTTATAGAGATGCACCGATAGATTGAAAACGGATGGTTTTTGCTCTCCAACACACCTAACGCACGAATGGTTTTTGATTTATTTCAGCCAATCTGTATAGAGAGACAAAGCAGTGATATGAATGTGCCTCCAGAAAAGTCTTATCTCTGTATAATGCCTGATAAAGCTCTGTTTATAAGCACACACGGCTGCTTATAAGTGCTGTCAGAGAGAGAATCTGTTTTTTTCTTTTACATAATTTAATTTTAGACACTGGTTTCACATGATTGAAATACTGTAAGTTACGTAAAAAAATTATGTTAATTCAAAATGTGGTGTTTTTGGTCTTTGCATGGTGTTTTGTTTTATTTAGCCCCTACTATATTGTAGCCGAAAAGCAGTAAACGAGGCAAGTATAGCTTTTTTTTAAACAGCTGTCGAAAAGTACCCGGATGACCGACTTTCTCCGGCAAGATTTACATTTGATGTACAATGTACTATCCTGTGAGCCCGAAGAAGGAGAAGGGGAGGCATTATCATATTTTATTCAAAATCGTAGAAAAGCATTAACGTGGCTTTATTCAAATGTAGATAAATAAACAGATGTTCCTTGTGGTTAAATTGCTCTTGTTTAACAGCATCCAAGTTAACGGTTCACTTGTTGTTATGATGACACGTGTCACATGATGTATCAACATGACAGATATAGTGCGTTCAAATTTCATTTACACTACACTCTCAGAAATAAAGATACATAACTGTACCTTTTCTGTCACTGGGGCTGTACCCTTTCAAAAAGTACAGCTTTGCACCTAAGGATTTCCTTTTAGTACCTCAGAAATACATTCTGGGACCAAAGAGAGCTTATTAGTACCTCAAAATAAATATTAATATTTTAAAGGTACATATTGGTAATAAATGTTTACATATCTGTACCTAATGGTCCATACAATTACCTTTTAAAAGGGTGCTGCCCCAGCTAGGGTATATATTTTGACGTTTTTCTAACAATGTAGGTCCTTAAGGTACGGTAACCTACCCAAAATTGTATTCTGTTTTGTATTCCTGTAAATGTACCAAACACAAAACTTAGGGTACAGCCCCAGTGACAGAAAAGTACAGTTTTGTACCTTTATTTCTGACAGTTTACCCATATTCATACTATACGCCTTATTCAGCCTGCTGCCATGTTGATTCCAAACCGAGGCTGTGAGGGATGGACCGATTCATGATGTCAGAGATAGATTCAGTAGTTTAACTTTTTAATTGTGGTTTTGTAATCCTCAAAATAACAGACCTGACACGGTTTCCAACTAGTACTGTAAAATAAATTTTTTGCATAACTTTAACAGTAATTCATTAATATCATTTAGGTATATCTAAAAGAATTAAACTACTTGATACCATTAGATCTTTGTTTTTTTTTTTGCAGTAGCAGATATATTTTAAAACACTGCTTCCGCAGCCAAAGAAAACTTACCATTAAAACACAAGAGTAAAGGGCCCAACTAAAGCAAACACTGATCACAATAATGGTGATTTGTTGAAATTTCAATATTTTTTTCAATATTAATGGAGGGTGCAAACGTAATATTGATTCAATGGTATTAACATTGAAAAATCAACGATTTTTAACATTGTTTCAATGGTTGCATGCTATCTGACAGTTCAGAATAAATGGTTAAGTTGATTTCAGCTCTTTAGTGTTTGTTCACTTTTATTTGCTTATAGACAAAGATTAATTCCCACATATCTGCAATGCCTTTGATTATTTGATCAACTTCTCTGATGGCACACACACACACACACACACACACACACACACACACACACACACACACACACACAGACAAGAAGTGCCTAATCATATGCATATTCCACATTTTATCATAAGTGTTTTAATGCAGTGACTTGCAGTGGTCTTGGTCTTGACTTGGTCTCGACCCTTTAAAGTCTTGGTCTTGTCTCGGTCTCTGCCTGTCTTGGTCTTGGTCATGACTTGGTCCTGGTTTAGGTGGTCTTGACTACAACACTAATGTTGCATCTTTGATCATTATGCTAAAGATGTAGTTGTTGACTTTAATTTCAAATAGCTACAGATTTATTTAAGCCTGTTAACAACTAAATAAACATCTTGTTCATGTACTCTTTGCATAAACAAATGTAAAAAAGTGTATCGAAATTGGACTATTTGTTTGTTTTGTCAGATTTGTCCATTAAAAATCATAATAGTTGCATCACTAAAAACCTATTAAACGTTCCAAAGATCAAGGAGAATTTGAATTCTTAGTTCATGACCCCTTTAAAACTTTTCCTTGGTTTTTGTTTATATGTACTTTTCTTATGGAAACATTCCAGATAAAAAACATTTTATTTAAATTTTATAAAATTCCAGATTTGGAATAACCTGAGCGCGAGTAATAACAGAATTTTTTTAGATGTCTTTTTCCTTTAAAGGAACAGTATGTAAGAAATTTATATCAATTAATCATAAAATGGCCCTGATATGTCACTAGACATTCTGAAATCATTTTCATTTCAAATACTTATATCACTCACAACAGTGGTCTGGCCAGGATATTGTCATTTAAAAAGTGGAGTTGCAGCCCTCAACTGATGTTTATGTTGTCATTTTGTGTATTGGCCACTAGTTGTGTGATTGCAGTACCAGTTTTGGCCACAATCCTACATACTGTTCCTTTAACGTTAAAAAGCACCTATGGTCCGATTCATGATTTGACATTTCCTTTGGTGTGTAAGTGTGTATTAGTACATGTTAACGATATGCGAAAGGTACAAACCCCAAAGAAACAATGACACGAGTCGTTTCCAACGTAAATCATTTTTCTTGGACTACAACAAACACACGGATTATAGTTAACTCCTGTTAGCATTGCATTGTGAACAAATCTTTTTTAAACATGGTAAGGAGCGTCACATTTCCTGCTGACATCAGAGGTATCCATGCCAATCACAATGTACAGATTAGCTGGCCAATCAGGTACACAGAGCTTTTTAAATCCGTGCATTTCAGGAAGAGAGTGAAATATGGTGCCACAACAATGTACGGTATGTGTAAAATAATGTGTTTCGTAACCATAAACCACGCAAACACATTGTATTATACCAAATACACAAAATAACATTGTTTTTTTAGCAATGAAATAGGTGCTCTTTTTTTAGAGAAAAAGATTCATGTTTATTTGTAACCCTCTCTGCCGAATTTGTCACAGGGAGGGCGTTGCTGGCTCGGCCGACCATTGGCAACGCACCTACAGACGCTGTGCAGCCAATGAGGTACATCACATCCGGCTGGAGGAGAGCAAGTTCTTTGGGGAATATCAGGGAAAGAGTTTCACCTTTGCCTCATTTCACGCACATAAGAAGTAAGTGTCTCTATCAATCTGTTACAATTAACTTAGACGTATACACACACACACACACACACAGTAAATCACTTCTTACTGCTTTGACAGATACGGAGTGTGTCTAATCGGAGTGCGCAGAATGGACACAGCGAACATCCTCTTGAACCCTGGTCCCTGTCACATCATGGGAGCTTCAGACACCTGTTTCTACATTAACATCTCTAAAGAGGAGAACTCAGCGTTTGTCAGGGGCCACAGGGAGCCTGTGAGAGGACCCGGGGTCGACTCCAGAGGAGTCCCTCAGACTATCTATCATGGCCTTACTCGTCTACCAGTACACAGCATTATAGCCAGCATGGGTTAGTAAACACAACTCTTTCATTTTACTTAGGGTAGTCAGAATCTTAAAGGGGACATATCATGAAAATCTGACTTTTTTCATTTTTAAGTGCTATAATTGGGTCCCCAGTGCTTCTATCAACCTAGAAAATGTGAAAAAGATCAACTCAATAACTTAGTTTTGGTAAACCATTCAATGTAAGCATGTGAAAAAATAGGTATTTGAAATTTGGCTCCCTTTGTGATGTCAGAAAGGGATAATACATCTCCTTAATCTGCACTATCCAACCACGGCACTGCCGTTTTTAGTGCAGAGATCAACTCATTTAACGGCACATGTTTGCTCACACCTACAAAGTGGCAATGTTAACATGCTATAATAAATTATCTCTATAATATTTTGAGCTAAAAGTTCACATACGTACTCTGGGGACACCAAATATTTGATTTACTTTTATTGTTGTACAAATACAAATTGCTTTGCAACACATCACTTACAATGTAAGCTTACTACATTTACATTTGGCAGATGCTTTTATTTAAAGCAGCTTACAGTGCATTACAATGTATACATTTTTATCAGTATTTGTGTTCCCTGGGTTCGAACCCATGACCTTTTGCGCTGCTAACTGCATTCGTTCAACCACTGAACTATAGATTGTATATACTGTTTTAAACTGTGATTGCTGTTTTTTTTTAAATAATGAATCAATAGAATACAATTGGTCAAGTAATAATGTAATATGGGGACAGATCTAGTTTCGTTTTGGGTCAGTGACATGACATGCATATTTTTGCATTATTTACTGATACATTTATGATACATGACAATTTATTCTATAAAACATATTTAGTTTGAAAACATTTTCATTATTTTTTATTAATATAATGAATTTAGGTTTTGGTATCTAAAACTTCTAAAATGTCAGGCGGTGCAACTGTCCGAATTAATTAAGACAACTATTAAAATATATATTTTATGAAACATTTCCTATAAACAAATTTCACAAATATCAGACGTTTTAGAGATGTTGAGATAATTGAAAATCTTTTGTCTACCAAATTTGGGTTATCTTAAATGTCAGGGTGGTACAACCACAAACATGGGTAGGAGATCCGGGAATTCCGAGTATAAGCTTTTCGTCCATTTTGTTTGGGTGCCCCGTATCTATTGGCCGTGCGGGTAATCGTCACAGAGCGCAGCGCAAAAGTTAAACTATTTTGAACTTTGACCCTGGCGTGTTGCTCGACGCAAGAACAAACAGCCCTCGCGCGGCGCAAACCATTGAAATGAATGGATTTCCTAGCACAGCGCACACCGCGTCCTATGTGAAAGCAGCATTATTAAGAAGTGAACAAGTAGTAAACATAAAATTGCATCAGATCTTTATTTGGGGAAATGAAAAATAGCTACTTTTGTGTAATGAGTAGAATGGTACACTTTTTTGTCAGGTGGTACAACCAATGTAAAACAATAGTCATTAAAACTACATTTATGAACTTGGTTGCACATGCAAAAGTTTATACGGGCATCCAAGTAGAAGCCTGTTCCATGTGAATTAGTTGAAAAAGTCAGATGATGTTATTAGGAAGTAATATTGTAATTTGGTTGTACCACCTGACATCTCTTGAATGAGAAAAACTGTGAAAAAAATGCATTTACATGCATTTGAATGTTATTAAACAAACTAAGCACATTGTTTCTGATTCATAAATATGCATTGCATTCATTCATAAAAGATTTTTAAAGAATTATCTATGGGGCAGTTTCCAAGGAAGTGATAAAGTTAATCCAGGACTAGGTCTTAGTTATATTAGGACATTTAAGTAGTTTTTACACACATACCTTACAAAATAACAATACAGCTGTGCATCTTGAGACAAAACAATGGCACTGATATTATATATATGTTAAGATATGTCAATGCAAACGTTTTTTTTATTATTAGGCCGCTCAAACATGCATTTTATTCTGGGACTAGGATAAGCCCTGTCCGGGAAACGTCTCGGTTACGGATGTAACCCTCGTTCCCTGAAGGAGGGAACGGAGACGTCACGTCGTGACCGACGAATTGGGAACTCGCTTAGAGAGACCAATCTGCTTCGTATACTACTAAAACGCCAATGAACTTGGCATTGAGATATTTGCATAATGCTGGCGCCGCCCCGCCAGGTGCCTTTATAAGCAGCAGGTGCAAATAGGGAAATTAGCTTCTTTTCGCTGAGAAAGCCGGGAAAATGAGACCGGCCGATAAACAGCAGGTGGCAGCACCTGTGGCGACGGGACGTGACGTCTCCGTTCCCTCCTTCAGGGAACGAGGGTTACATCCGTAACCGAGACGTTCCCTTTCAGTCGGTCACTACGACGTCACGTCGTGACCGACGAATTGGGAATCCCTACCAAAACGCCACTAGGGGCTGACCTCTTCCAGTGTCTGCGTAAAGCCCTCCGGTTCCACTTAAGGAGGAGGAGATAGGTTTTAAGGCAGAAGGCCGGGCACTAGATGTTCCTTTAACCCCACAGAAGTGCCAGCGACTGGGAAGCGCCCTACCTGAGCGGGATAGGAACGCTGCGGAAGCCACCGCCCGTCTTAAGGGCTAATGGTGGGCGAAGTCAACCGTAGTTGAGGAATAAAGACAGCCGTGGCTGTGTAAGCAAAGCAGTGCTCTGCTAAGGGAAACGTGGGCTGGTAGGATTAACCCCACGGAAAAATACTCACAAAGGAACCCGGTGGGACACAATGTGGAGCCCGAGCCAGACACGTAGGTTCGCGAGGATACAGCTAGTGAAAGGCTGACAGCCAATGCTCCGCAACAAAGGCTGCCAAGGCAGCGGAGGAAGAACAATTCAAACCATTACGCATTTTTGTTCTGAAGGCCTTCCATACTGACACAGTTATGAAGCATCAGTTGGAGGCTGCAAGCCGACCTGCGAGACTGCTCTCCGTGCTCCCCCTGATGAGGAAAGAACACGAGAGGATACAGGCTCGATACGAACACTGTAAAATCTAGTGAACGTATTAGGTGTCGCCCAACCAGCAGCTCTACAGATGTCTGTTAGCGAGGAACCACGAGCTAAAGCCCAAGATGAGGCAACACTCCGTGTGGAGTGAGCTCTCAAATTAAAGGGGCAAGGAATACCCTGAAGATTATAAGCCAGGGCGATAGTATCAACTATCCAATGAGACATCCTCTGCTTAGTGACAGCTTTCCCTTTCTGCTGGCCACCATAACAAACAAAGAGCTGGTCTGAGGTCCTGAGGCTTTGCGTGCGATCCACGTAGAGTTGCAGTGCGCGTACGGGGCACAACAAAGCCATGGTTGGGTCTGCGTCCTCCGGGGGCAGCGCTTGCAAGCTCACCACCTTATCTCTGAAGGGAGTGGTGGGAACTTTGGGCACGTAGCCTGGTCTGGGTCTCAGTGAGACAGCAGGACCAAACTAAAAGCACGAATCGTCAACAGAGAATGCATGTAAATCCCCTACTCTCTTCATGGAGGCCAATGCTATCAGGGTCAGAGTTTTCATTGATAAAAACATCAGACTCGTAGACTGCAAAGGCTCAAAAGGGAGACCTGAAGGCTTCAGCACCATGGACAGGTCTCAGGAGGAAAGAGGGAGGGCGCGAGGGGTTTAGCCTGCGAGCGCCTCTTAAAATGAAATAATTAAATCATGCCGGCCAACTGATCTGCCGTTGATAAGAGAGTGATGAGCAGAAATAGCGGCGATATCAACTTTAATGGCGGAGGGACAGCCTACCATCTAACCTATGTTAAAGATATAAAAGCACAATGTTAATGGGCATTCTCTGGGGTCCTCGCGTTGCGAAGAGCACCGGGTGACGAAAAAGGTTTCTTTAAGCGCGTAAGCCCGTCTTGTGGACGGTGCTCGAACCGCGTCGATGGTGTTAGATACCGCTTGCGATAAATCACCTAAACCTTGCGCGCGCTCAACGACCATACATGGAAATCCCACAGGTCGGGGCGCGGGTGCCATAATGTGCCCCTTCCTAAAGAAAGAAAGTCTTTCCTCAGGGGAAATCGTCAGGGAGGGGCTGTCGCGAGGAGCATTAACTCTGAAAACCAATCCAGTACGGGGCGACTTATAAAAGGCTCTCCTCGTCCTGCCTGACTTTGCACAGTGTCTGCGCAATAAAGCTCACTGGAAGGAATGCGTATTTACGCACCCCCCGCGGCCAGCTGTGTGCCAACGCATCCACGCCGAGGCTGCCCTCGGTTAGTGAATAAAATAGGCGACAGTGGGTATCGTCCGGCGACGCAAACAGATCTATCTACGCACAACCGAACTTCTTCCAAATTAGCTGGACCGTCTGGAGGTGGAGTCGCCATTCGCCGGGGGCGCAGCTCGGGAAGCGCGTCTGCCGCTGTACTGAGCGAACCCGGGATGTAAATGGCACGAAGGGACCTCAGATGCTTCTGACTCCAAAGGAGGAGATGACGAGCGAGATGCGACAGGTGACGAGAGCGCAAAACCGCCTTAACGGTAAATAACGCAACAGTCGCAATGTTATTGGTGTCGGCTAATACATCCTTCCCTCGCATCTCCATAGCGGAGCGTACAAGTCCCAGATATACAGCGCACCGCTCGCGGCAGTTGGGGTGCTATGCACACCCCTGAGACTGCAAGCCCGTCATACGTGGCTGATCATCCCGTGCTGAGGGCATTGCAATATACAGAATGCCAGGAGACCCCTCAGGGGCATATCTTCTATCGAAATGCCGGGTCTACCACGGGGAAAAATTTAAATGACACGCAGGTGCAATGTTTACACGGTGTATGTCGGTGTGCCACGCTCTCCTCGAGACTCGATCGTAAGCCAACGCTGAAGCGGTCTCATATGAAGCAGCTCAGGCGGCGTCACAGCCGCAGCATGCTGTCATATGTCCAGGAGCTTCTGAAATTGTTTCAGAGGGACCGCGTACTTCCCTCGAATTAAACCGAGGCAAGTCAGAACTGACTGGTTGCGCGCTCTTGTTAAACACGCCAATTAGTCGATCGAGTCTTATTTCCATACTGAGAAAAAGGATCCTCTGCACGGGGCAAAGTTGCTCTTTCCCAGTCGACCTGAAGACTTAAACGAGCGAGATGCCAAAGCATTAACTCTCTGTGTTCGCGCACGTCTGCCAAGAACGGGCTATTATAAGTCGACGTAGAAAAAAGCAGAATGCGAACAACGCTCTCTCTCTGACATTTTAATGCCGTGACTAGCACATGGAGACACGGAGAGAGAGAGAGACAGCTCGAATGGTGTACTTCGTATTAATATGCCCACCCCACGACGCAGAGCGAAAAACGGTCTAAAGCGAGGGGAGATGGACACATAAAGTACACGTCTACAGGTCTAAGGCTGCAAACCGATCTGAATATTGAAATACGAGCCTCGGCGTTATCATCCAAAAAGAACACCTTCGTAGAGCCGGTGCGTAAATCAAATCGATCGTAACCCGCCGCGTATTTTGGGTACTATGAGATAAAGGCTGGAAAAACCCTATCATCATCATCTCGGTAAGAGGGACCGGCTCGAACATCCTTCGCCAACAGGATATCGACTTTTGCACGCAGTACATGTGCATCGGACGCTTTCACTACAGTGAAACGAAAGCCCGAATTTTGGGGTGTGCCGGATTCGTAACCGAGGCGGATCGTGCGTAAAACCCAACGAAACGGGCTGGGAACTGAAGCCAAGCACCCAGGCACCGTACGAGGAGAAATAACGACACTACCGAAGTACCCGCGGTGGGGCAGCGAAGCGAGACAGGTGGGACTGCCGGTGCGTCTGCTGTGACAGCATAAACATCTACAGTATGTGTGTGTGACACTGACCTGAGCCCGCTGAGGGTGACGGTCGTCTGGTCTCCTCTGCGGAGAGCGCAGACTCCGATAAGGGTGCTGGTGGTCCGGTCTCCTCAGCGGAGAGCTCGGACTCCTCAGGTCACCCGCTGGCGATAGAGGAGAGGTAGGGTGAGCTGGTGTGTGCCCGCTCACGGCTCTCTCGATCCTCTGGAGACCTGGAGAGGGAAGAGGAATGCACTCTGTGTGGTTAGTGGGTACCGGCTAAACAGCCGGTGGAACATATGCAAACCAAGGATTTTCCACCCGACCCTCTATCGGGGGAAGGAGCTCCATCTCCTGAAGAGTGATCCTCTGCCAATCCGGGTCGCCCTTCACTGGCCACTTAAACTCCCGATTTTCACGGGAAGCGGCTAAGCGGGCGGGGCGAGCTGCTGACGACCGGTTCCCCTGCGCTGCCGAGATGGGGTCCGAGGAGGGGAACGGAGGTGGTCGCCGCAGGACGCCGACGGCGAGAGGCAGACTGAGGAGCCGGCGTGGTGGACCAAGGGCAGCTCTGTTCCGCCGGGGCATGACCTAGGAGATCGCCTCAGTCTGTGCAGCGGAGCTGTACGACTCCCCTGGCTCGCCGAAGAGGCCGGTCTGTGAGACAGGAGCATTCAAGTTGTTCTCGTCTGCGTCCGTCATGTCAGCCAGACACAGCCAAAGGTGGCGATCTTGAACCACTGAGGTGGACATCGCACGACTGAAGGTCGCGGCCTCCCTGGTAAATCCTTTGTGAGCCTGCAGCAACGTTATTACGTGCAGGGCTGAAGCCGCCTCTCCGGCATGCCTGATGGGCAGCGTCCGTAACCGGACGACTGTCTACAAACACGGGAGGGAAGGGTTGGGTGGTCCCTCCAGGAACGCATCCCGCTCCACTGAAGGGGTCCCCGCCCTTAGCGGCTCCGTTGGTGAGGGAGGTGAGGGGTGAAAGCTGAACGGCCGGACGGCCGCAAATCACGTCAGCTCTTCGTGCCGTCGGGGAAGAAAGGCACAGGAGGAGAGGACCGAGAGGCCCGAGCAGCTCCGAAGTACCAATCATGTGGGCGGGACGGTTCGGGCGGAGAGGGGTTAACCTTTCCAACTCTACCGTCTCCGCCGCTCGCGGGCACGGCCGCCATCTCCGGAACGACTCTGCCTCGGAGGAAAAATGGACACCCCTCTGATGCTGCAGAAGTGACGGGACCAGAAGGAGGTCCAATGGATTCGGCAGACATCGTAGAATACGACTCTGCAGTCTCCACCGGAGCCTCAACCGGCTGAGGATGAGAAGGCCGGTAGGTGGAGGACGCATCCTCCGTCCTACTCAGCGTAGTGACGCGAAGGGCGCCTTGCGAGCGCTTGACAGCCGCACCATGGCGGCGTCAGCACTGCAAAGACTTGTTGCCAGCGTTCCCGTAGAAACGACAGTCGTCTCCGCAATCCAAGAGGGTTATGCTCTCACAGAGAGAACAGAAACTCTCCACGAACGCAGCCCCGGAGTGCTCGATGCCTGAGCACGAAGACAGCGCTCGTGACCGTCACTGGAACCCTTATACTTCTCGCATCCAAGATCGCACGGGCGAAAAGCTATCCTGAAAAGGACGCTGATCCCCGCATATACGAGAGAGTGGCTGCCTTTAACAAGGCACAAAGCTCTCTCGTATCACTCTTTTAGGGAAATTCACTCAGATGCTTAGTTGATGAGCGCACAGGAAGGCAACGCACACACTAAACTCAAAACAATAAACAGATGTAGAGCCGTGGAATAAGCGAAGCGTCCGCTGTGATACTGCTAGTTCAACCAACTTCAGCAATCAAATCCCAACAGAGTAAAGTAGCTTCTCAGTAGCAGATAAAGCCGGCTTTCGAAGCGAAAAAGCTAATTTCCCTATTTGCACCTGCTGCTTATAAAGGCACCTGGCGGGGCGGCGCCAGCATTATGCAAATATCTCAATGCCAAGTTCATTGGCGTTTTAGTAGTATACGAAGCAGATTGGTCTCTCTAAGCGAGTTCCCAATTCGTCGGTCACGACGTGACGTCGTAGTGACCGACTGAAAGGGAACCACCCCTAAATGTGTCATTGACCCGTATATAGATTTAAAATCAAAATATTTTATTGACAATATTTTAAACAGATACCATGTAATACTGTTATATAATCTATGGATCTCTCAGTGCAGTAATTTATACAGCTTGTTTTTTCTGCCCTACTGTGTGTAAAAATGTGAGAGAAAGATTTGTTTTAAATTTGACTTTTCCAACAAAATGCCCCATTATTGTACAATATCACCACCTAGTGAAAAGCACAGGAACTTATTTATGAATCATCTGTCTGCTTTTGGTCTCTAGTTTTAATAATGGCGTTTTAATAGTTCAATTTTGTGCATTTCTATTAAAAAACTAATTGGAACATGGAAGTACCTTTTAAGAAGTTAGGGGGTTGGATGGGAAGGTTTCAACATAGAAGATGTTATGCACATGGCATTTCACTTTTTTGTAATAATGTGCCCAAATGGATCTTGCACCATTAGTATGTTAAAGAGATAGTTTACCCAAAAATGACATTTCTGTAATCATTTACTCACTCTCATGTTGTTACAAACCTGAATACATTTCTTTGTTCTGATGACAGAATTTTCATTTTAGGGTGAACTATCCCTTTAAGAAAGAGTCAATTTCAGTTTTCAAGTTGTTTTAACTTCTGTTTCAAAGTCATTTTGTCATTTTACAGGCACGGTAGCCATAGACCTGCAGGACTCCAGTGACAGCAGTCCGGAGGGGACCGGCCCGGCTGTTTTGGGCAGCGGTCATCTGAGCAGAAGCGGCTCCAGGGCAGACGTTATGGGCTGTAACACTCTAGCGTTGCCCGCCGTGAGCGCCTCAGGAGAGGAGAGGAGACACAGCATTGCCCCGGTCCTGGAGGTGGTGGACGGGGTGCACAGTCCCACATTCGACCTGCTGGGAGACCAGTCAGAGGACGAGGGAGGAGACGATGGGAAAGAGGACGAGGGAGGGGAACAGAAGGGCCAGTGGTGGGGCGCTCACTGCGAGTGAGTAATAAAGTAAACAAACACAGGTTTTTTGTTAAAACCTTGACCAACTCTGATAGAAATGTATTTTCTCTCCATCTAAAGTAATAAGCAGAGGTTATGGTAATAAACAGTTCTGCCATAGATATCTAGATTATTCACCATATATAGCTACTCACTACATATTCACTTCTTATAGCTAGTTGAATGCAAAACTCATTGCATTCAACTAGTTTATTTTAAATATGATTTTGTTGTCAATTTTAGTCAGATTGCATGTAAAAAGATGAGACTGGGGTTTAGGTTAAAAAACTTCAAGTCTTTGTTGAAAGCAGTTTTCGCAATATTTCATTGATGCAAAAGATTTACAGAAAATACATTTTGGCACAATCTGTAGAGATATAAGCCAGATGCAGACAGCCATGAAAACAAAAGACATTTGAATTAAACTCAAAAACAGGGCTGACATAAAAAACCAGAAAAAACTGCCAACGTAGCTGACACCAAACAGAAACCCACAAGAGACAAATAAACACTACAACACAGAGACAACCCAACACTTTAAATGACTAGATTTGATATACTCCTCACATGGAATGAATGACAATGAAAACGTGTTTTCAGACCAGTGGATCATTTGCTTTGTTGCCAAACAGGAATTAAATTGTAAACAATGCTGTTGAATTTTTGTCTTGGTTTGGTTTGCTTTCACATGGCAACATTTCAAAACAAGTGTGTTAATGTGAGAGTAAAGTGTCATAGAGACAAGTTACTTAAGGGAAGTCGCCCCACTTGGCGGCCATGTTTACAATTCAATTCAATTGTATTTATATAGCGCTTTTCACAATTGTTAATTGTTTCAAAGCAGCTTTATATTAATAGATGTAGTAAAAGCATAGAAAAGCGAGCACAGTAATAATGTAAGGTATACAGTAAAGTAGTAAGTTAAGCCAAAGGTGGCGGACTGTCCAGGGGATGAAAACCCCCTAGGAGAAAAACCCTCCTGGCTAGTCCAGGAGGAAAACTCCTAGGAGGAGAAAAACCCCTGAGAGAGATACATATATATTTATATATCAACCCAGTCTCACCCCATTTCGTCAATATTTGACGACACTTGACCATTCGTCCTATGTTGACGTGAAGGGTATACCTTTCGCGTCATTTTTTGACGAACTGGGGACTTCAATACTATTACGTCCGTTGCATTCTCTTTCCTATTTTATTACCATTTGCGCGTCGGTTTAGGGTTAGATTTACATAATGACATCCCTACCCAAACCTAACTCTAACCCCAACGCCAGGTGACAACTGTTTCTAACCCCAACGCCAGGTGACAACTGTTTAATTTCGCGTACACTGTTTAATTTCGCGTACACTGTTTAATTTTGCGTAATCTAACCCTAAACCGACGCGCAAATGGTAATAAAATAGGAAAGAGAATACAACGGACGTAATAGTATTGAAGTCCCCAGTTCGTCAAAAAATGACGCGAAAGGTATACCCTTCACGTCAACATATGACGAATGGTCAAGTGTCGTCAAATATTGACGAAATGGGGTGAGACTGTGTTATATATATATAAGTACTATCGGGGTATGTGAACGGGTAAGCGAATTAAACTGGTTCCGCTGGTGGTCACTGGTCAGGCATCGACTGGGCATCTAGTTGAAGGACGGTAAGTAGATCAGTGGTGTAATGACCTTCACAGCTGCAGGAATTGGGTCTGTTTGTCTCATTGTCCTCAGGGTCGAGGACGAGACAGGGAGAGAGAAACAGAATCCTATTAGCATAGGGGCCGTTCACATGTAATGCAAGTGTCACACATTATAGTGGTTTAAGTCAGCTCGGTTCCAGACAGGCTAACTATTGCGGCATAAGTATATTACCCAGATGAGTTATGTGAGTGGTTTGTTCTAGACAACCTTACTATTGCGGGATAAGTACATTTAATGGACATTTTATGTGAATGCTTTGTTAAAGATGAATGTCTTAAGTTTATATTTAAACAACGTGGAAATGATAACTGCATCGGGCTAAAACTAGCAAAAAACACTTGCGTTGCATCACATAGCCTGGCATCGCATTGTCCCTTATGAAAATTAACTATGGTTTTACTACAGTTAAAAAAAACCAAAATTAATAAAAGATACAGGTTTAATATACAGGTTTGTGGCTCTAAATTTCAACTCCAACTCCTATGCAGCCCTAAACCAACTAAATTGACCAACTAAAACCTGGTCCACACTCTAATTGCCCCTACCAAAAAGTCTAAAGGCCATTGGATCTAACAAAGCTTTCACACAAAAAATAGCTGGCCTCCATTACCCACAGAAAACTTACAAAGGCCACGTTCATCCAAACACAAGAGACACGAGTTTAGTCATGAATTCAGATCATGAGTTTAGATCCTGACACCAGGCACAAGACCCAAAGTCACAAGAGCCTCAGGATCCAAAGCTTATGTTTAGACACAGAACATAGAGCTGTGGGTCCTTTCACAACAAACACCTACAACGATGACAGGACACACGCATAGTGAATACTAAAACAGGCATATTCTTACATGCCAAGAAGTGTCAAAACAATCCCAGGTCCCTGCTGACTTACAATTCATGACTACTGTGTCAGACTTCAACCATTTCAAAAAATCGACCCAATAAATAAAAAGTACCTGTCATTGTATCCAAGGCCGTGTATCTACCTTATACAGGAAAATGTATTAAGACTACTAAAAAGGTAGACATTGAGTCATTTTGTGTGCATCCGATGTTTAAGTTTTAGTCTGGCACTGAGGTTGCTGCTTCACGAGTGAGTTACCGTGTAGGCTTTGCTTTGAAACAATCTGTTTTTTTTAACTTTCTAAAAACAGATGGGTGAAAGGTTACCCACTGAACTCTCCGTACATCGGCAGCTCTCCTGCACTTTGCCACCTCCTGCAAGAGAAAATGCCATTTTGCTGTCTGCGTCTGGATAAGGTGAGTCTCTCCGAACCATAGAGATGTATTGCAGTTTCACAGCTCGCAACAGAGGTTAATCATCACAATAAAAACTATAAAAGTCAATGATTATTTTCTCAGGCTTGTCATCATATGCCCTACGAGGATGCCCGTTCGTACGGCTTCAAAAACAAACTCATCATCGTGTCGGCGGAAAGCGCCGGAAACGGCCTGTATAACTTCATTGTTCCACTGAGGGCTTATTACCGGCCCAGGAAAGAGCTTAACCCCATCGTTCTGCTACTGGAGAACGTGTGAGTGTCTCAAAGCAAGCAAGCAGATGTCGAGCATCGTTCATCATCTTATTTATCGCACATCAATGAGTTTATGACACATAATCATTGTATCTTCTGCAATAGAAAGCGAATACTGCGAGATGTGATTTCATATAATGCAATCAGATGTCGTAAAACTATCGACTATCATCTGTTTATCTCCTGACTGGATGTATGTTGAAGAGCATCTGCAGGCAAAATGTGATCATTTAGATGACCCAGAGCTTCTTTTTTTAGACTCCGGTCAGTTTAATACTAGGAAAGTGACATCAGAGACGGGTAATTGGGTTTGCGCCTTTTTGTCAAGGATTCTCAACATCTCTCTAATGTGTTGTTTGTTAGACCGGAGGCTGACTTCCTAGAAGCCATCTGCTGGTTTCCTATGGTCTTCTACACTGTGGGCTCCATTGACAAGTAAGGGAAAACTAAAAATATCATTAATGCTTTACTTGGAGACTTTTATGTAATAAAAATTTATTAAAAGATTTTTAATTTTTTAATTAAGTTTTTAGTTTTGAAATAAAAATGTTTGTGACACTGGACCACAAAAGCAATTGTAAGTAGCACGGGTATATTTGTAGTAGCAAAAGCCAAAAAAATACACTCACCTAAAGGATTATTAGGAACACCTGTTCAATTTCTCATTAATGCGTTTATCTAATCAACTAATCACATGGCAGTTGCTTCAATGCATTTATGGGTGTGGTCCTGGTCAAGACCATCTCCTACCACTCATGTCCACGACAAATTGGAAAAGAGGCTACAATTTGCACAAGCTCACCAAAATTGGACAGTTGAAGACTGGAAAAATGTTGCTTGGTCTGATAAGTCTCGATTTCTGTTGAGACATTCAGGTGGTAGAGTCATAATTTGGCATAAACAGAATGAGAACATGGATCCATCATGCCTTGTAACCACTGTGCAGGCTGCTGGTGGTGGTGGTGTAATGGTGTGGGGAATGTTTTCTTGGCACACTTTAGGCTCCTTAGTGCCAATTGGGCATCGTTTAAATGCCACGGCCTACCTGAGCATTGTTTCTGACCATGTCCATCCCTTTATGACCACCATGTACCCATCCTCTGATGGCTACTTCCAGCAGGATAATGCACCATGTCACTAAGCTCGAATCATTTCAAATTGGTTTCTTGAACATGACAATGAGTTCACTGTACTAAAATGGCCCCCACAGTCATCAGATCTCAACCCAATAGAGCATCTTTGGGATGTGGTGGAACGGGAGCTTCGTGCCCTGGATGTTCATCCCACAAATCTCCATCAGCTGCAAGATGCTATCCTATCAATATGGGCCAACATTCCTAAAGAATGCTTTCAGCACCTTGTTGAATCAATGACACGTAGAACGGCAAAACATATAGCATACTGGTTTAGAAGACCAACAAAACTTCCATTGGTGAGTAAAAAACGTCTGTTGTCCGCTGATCCTGTATCTGTTTTCACGTGTAGTTTAGACAGTCTTCTACGTTGTGGTGTGACGTTTGCTGACACCATGGTGGTGGTGGACAAAGAGAGCTCCATGATCGCAGAAGAGGATTACATGGCCGATGCCAAGACCATTGTGAATGTTCAGACACTTTTTAGGTAAGTCACTTCCTACATGTGACCGTGTTTCTGCCTGGTGCTGTTGCCTGACGAGATCTTTTTCCTCACTGTTTCTCAAAGGCTTTTTCCAGCTCTCAGTATTATAACAGAACTGACCCACCCTGCCAACATGCGCTTCATGCAGTTTAAAGTGAAAGACCACTACTCCCTGGCTCTCTCAAAACTGGAGAAGGTGAGTCGTGTATGAAGCACTTGTCCATTTGCTGTCCCATTTCTTTTATTTTACAGAAGAGGTGCTCAATCTTACTTCTGGAGATTTACAATGGCCTTCATGTGCTATTGGAAATATTGCAAATGAAAGTGTCCCACTCAAAAATTTGATTTAAATGGCCTTTCAAGTCGTATTTGAAACTGAGAAACTCTGAGATCGTTTTAGCAAAGCACTTGGTCATGACAGACGTTATTACAGCTTCAGAAGTAGGAAGTATGACTTTCCAAAAGCATGTGAAGCCAGCATACCTCTCTGAAAAACACTCCAACACACCTGCATGTCATTTTCAGCTGAATATGAGACTGTAATAAGCTGCTTCAATGTGCTTTAGAAGGATTGGACACGTGTTTTTAAACTATTTTTATTTTTATTTAATGTATATTGCAGTAAATTATTAAAGTAAATTATTAAGGTTACTGATAATGGCAGAATCACGATAGGTGTTAGTTCCCCAAAATTCCACATTTTGGTAATGGTCCGATTCACGATTTTACATTTCCTTTGGTGTGTAAGTGTGTATTAGTACATGTTAAAGATATGCAAAAGGTACAAACCCCAAAGGAAATGATGACGCGAGTTATCGTCTCCAACATAAATCTACTTCCTTGGACAGCAAACACACGGATGTTATGCAACAGTTTACTTCCTGTGATTGGCGATGTAGTAAAGACCGACATTATCATAATTCCTCCCGCTTCGGACTTACGGCCTGTAAGTTAACTCCTGTTAGTATTGCATTGTGAGCGAATCTCTCAAACATGGTATGGAGCGTCACATTTCCTGCTGACGTCAAAGGTATTCAGGCCAATCACAACGTACAGATTAGCTGGCCAATCAGGGACACAAATATTTTCAAAGCCTTGCGTTTCAGGAAAAGAGGGAAATCTGGAGCTAAAAAAATGAACGGTATGTGGTAAATATTGCGTCTCATTCACTAAGCATGCATACGCACAAATTTGTTCGTAAAATGTGCGTACGTACGTTTTATCTTACAAATCATGATTCAACAAAAACTTTCATACAATTTTTTTTTAATGTATGTAAAAACATAAGAACCACCCAGACCACACATGCACAATAATCTTTAACAAGGATAAAATATATAACACAGATATATATTATAGAGTTTTTTTTCTTTGCTCATGATTATTGCACACATGTGGTCAAACTTGTTCTTACGTTTTTACAAACATTTAGAAGAAATTTTAGTATGAACGTTTTTGTTGATTCATGATTTGTTAGTTAAAACGTCTGAACACACATTTCAGGAACAAATTTGTGCGTACGCATGCTTAGTAAATGAGACCCATTGTGTTTTTGAACCATAAACCACACGAACACATTGTATTATAACAAATACACAAAATAACGTTGTTTTTTGGGTGCACTTTAAATATGGTTTAAATGATTTAAAACTATTTTAGCCTTGCGTTACTTAGTATACCTATTAAATATTAAGATGAAAGAAATATTATGAATTTTTATTTAATTAATAGCTCAGACAAAAAAATAATTAGCTCTGGTTTGGGGGAAGTGCCCCCCCGGCCCCCCTCTCAAACTCATATGACATGGCTTTAAATGCATCAATGTCATAGTTTTGTCTCTGTTTTATTTTTATTTAATGTATATTGCATTATAAAGCTTACTGATAATGGCAAAATCATAAGTGTTAGCTCCTCAAAATTCAAAATTTTGATAATAAATATTATAATATTGAATAAAAAAATTTATTAAATTAAACTAAACATTTATTCATTTAGCAGATGCTTTTATCAAAAGCGAATTACAAATGAGAAAGCATTCAACATTGTGCCAACAAGTAAACAAAGCTATGTTGACAAGTAGGACCTCATGGGATCGAATAATGAAATGAAGAGTTTCAGGTCCTTTTTTGTAATTCATTATCTTGTTTTTTGCTTTGTCTGTACGCTGTAGAAAGAGAGAGAGAGAGGCTCCAACCTGGTCTTCATGTTCAGATTGCCATTTGCAGCAGGGAAGGTGTTTAGTGTCAGTATGCTGGACACTCTGCTGTATCAGGTAACACACAGTTCAAATACTGCTTCATCTTTCTATCTTTCAAAATAGTCTTTGAAGGGGAAGTCGAGTAAATGTAAAATTTTTTGATGATGTCCAAAATATATGCCCAACTTCACCCTGGACCAGTGGTTGAAGTGGTTCAAACTTTTCGCCCCATCCTGCCCCATGTGGGGGTTTATCCTTTGCATAAAACAATCACAGACTTAGAATTTGAATTAAACAAAACATATAAAATAATATTAAATTAAATTACAATGTAGTGCTATTTTAAAAAAAAGTCAACCCCTGCACCACCTCACGCCCCCGAGTTTGAGAAACACTGCCCTAGGCATTTACTTTACACAAAATATATAAAGGCTAAATAAGGGATAACTCAGTGTTCCTACATCACATCAAACTTTCACATCCAACGTTCACATATTTAGAAACATATTTCAATGCACTCTAAGATGAATATACAATATAATAGTCAGGTATTTAACTGTGATTGGGAATTGAGAACCCATGTGGAAATACAAACCGTTCCCATTTTCATTTACATCCAGATGTACAATATGTGATTGAGGTCTACTGAAACATTTATAAACACTTTTATTTAAATACCAATACGCACATATCTGCTTTTCATCTTTGGTGTGTTGTAGTCCTTCGTAAAAGACTACATGATCTCCATCACCAGGCTGCTGCTAGGTCTGGACTCGATGCCTGGATCTGGCTTTCTGTGTGCTGTGAGTATAAGCAGCCCATCACTAAACCCATTATAAGATCATTCCAGACAGCTGTTACCCAGATAGTATCTGAACGATAATGTCGATAATAATGATGGCGTAATGAAATGATCTTCTTTGCAGATGAAGATCACGGAGGAGGATTTGTGGATCCGTACTTACGGTCGTCTCTACCAGAAGCTGTGCTCCTCAACAGGAGACATTCCCATTGGGATCTACCGAACTGAAGCTCACAAACTCCCCGTCTCAGAGGTACATAAATAGCAAGGGCCATATGGGTCACTCTTGAAATCAAATTTGATTGTACTGTATTGTTCCAGTAGCTGAAATTGTGCAAAGGTCCTGGTTTCGATCCTAGAGAACAGGAATAACATTTTGACCAGGAATAACATTTAATATTATTGCTTTTATAGTCATGCAGATGATTTGTGATTATTTCGTTTTTCTCAGTCTCAGGTGTCTATCACGGTGGAGGACTACGAGGATACGCGAGAGCCCCGGGAGCCTCTGCTTTGCCGCTCCGGTCCTCACCGTAACTCAACCTCATCCGAACCGCCCTCATCCTCACAAGCCATGGACCACCCTCTCCTGAGGAGGAAGAGCATGCAGTGGGCACGGCGATTGAGTCGCAAGGGTGGGAGGAGCTCCAGTGGAACCAAGGGTGTGGGGAGCGCCGCCGAGCGCATCAGCCAGCAGAGACTCAACCTTTTCCGCCGCTCGGAGAGACAGGAACTCAATGCTCTGGTCCGCACCCGCATGAAGCACTTGGGTCTCTCGCCGTCTGGATTTAGTGAGTGTGCGATTTAGTGAGAACCAAGAGTTTTTAATATTTTTCCTATTTAAAACTTGACTCTTCTGTAGTTACATCGTGTACTAAGACAGAAAATTAAAAGTTGTGATTTTCTAGGCCAATATGGCTAGGAACTATAATCTCATTCTTGCGTAAAAATCAAGGACTTTGCTGCCATAACATGGCTGCAGCAGGCGCACTGATATTACGCAGCAGACTAAAATAGTCCCCTGCTATTTAAAGGTGACTATTTCAGGCGCTACGTAATATCATTGCACCTGCTGCAGCCATGTTACTGCAGCAAAGTGCTAAAAGTGGTACTGGTAACTCTAGGGGAGCTGAAAAATGTGCCTATTTTCAATCTGAAAAACTGATGCTTATGACATCCCTGGCATCTCCCTGCCCCTCCACTTTAAAATAATTGGCTAAATTTTTTGAGTGGCAGCAAAGTCAGCCAATCAGTAATGAGATTGCAAGTTAAACCAGTAGGGGGAGCCAAATAGGTGCAAAACCACCTGTTTAAAATCCCCCACCCTAATAAAGCTATCCCAGCTAACAGAAAAAAGTTCTAAGAACGTTTACTGAAAGTTCCCAAGGTTCCCAAAAACTTTCTGCCAATGGAAAAAGTGTCCAGTTTTCTTGACATTCTAAGAACGTTTTTGTGTTGTCTCAACGTTAGAGGAATGTTACATTTTAACATTTTTAAACGTTATGACAATGTCATGTTTTAATGTTCACACAATGTTTAAAACAACAACTGTTTATTATATTGACTTGTTTGACTGTTATGTAAATGATAGAGAAACATTGCATTTTATTATTTTATAAAACATTATTTCTGAATGTTCAGTAAATATATTGCTGTAGAAAACACAATTCACTTATTAGGTTTAGATGTTGATGTTTTGTTTAATTTTAAGTCACCATTATTGTGATTAGTGTTTGTTTTAGTTGGACTCTTGACTCTTTGCTTGCTAGTTTTTTCCCTGGTTGTGTTAACTTTGTTTGTGTTAATACACCACATTTGTTATGAACATGGAAAGTTAATAGTGTAATTCTGTGGTAGTTGGTACATAATTGTAAATATCATTACCTAATTAATTTACTAATCAAAAGTGTATTTTCTGTCAATAATGTAAATGAGATCCAGCACTTTCACAGTCGTTTGTCATTAAGGAGTTTTAGAAACTTAACACAAAAAATATCTGCTGTATAATTGGGACGCACAAACATCAAGAATCAGAAAATGAATCTCAACCATGGTGACAAATAATTTTTTTTAAATCATTATTTATCCATGCTGCAGTGCATGCTGGGATTCCTGAATGAGATTTGTAATTTGTTGATACCCAGCATGCATTGCAGCATGAAGTTTTTCATTTATTTGTCACCATGGTTGAGATTCATACTCTGATTCTTGATGTTTGTGCATCCCAATTATAAAGCGGATATTTTTTGTCCAAAGTTTCAAAAACTCCTTAATGACAAACTGCTGTGAAAGTGCTGGATCTCATTTACATTATTGACAGAAAATAAACTTTTGATTAGTAAATTAATTAGGTGATGATCTTTACCATTATGTACCAACCACCACAGAATTACACTATTAACTTTACATGTTCATAACAAATGTGGTTTATTAACACAAAGTTAATACAACCAGGAAAAATACTAGCAAGAAAAAGTCAAGAGTCAAGAGCCCAACTAAAACAAACACTAATCACAATAATGGTGACTTAAAATTAAACAAAACATCAAAATCTAAACCTAATAAGTGAATTGTGTTTTCTACAGCAATGTTTTACTGAACATTCAGAAATAATGCACTGAAAAAAAATTATTCATTCAATTTACTCAATTTTTTTAAGGTAAGTGGTTGCAATCAATTTATTTAAGCTACATTTAAACAAAAAAATAGTCAAATAAAATAAACTAAAAAAAATTTGTTCAAATGTATCTTAAATAAATTGATTGAAACCACTTATCTTAAAAAAATTAAGTAAACCGAATGAATATTTTTTTAAGTGTGTTTTATAACAGTTTTAAAATACTAAAATGCAATGTTTCTCTATCATTTACATACCAATCAAACAAGTCAATAAAATAAACAGTCGTTGTTTTAAACATTGTGTGAACATTAAAGCATAAAGTTTAAAAATGGTAAAATGTAACATTCCTCTAACGTTCAGACAACACAAAAACGTTCTTAGAACGTCAAGAAAAGTGGACACTTTTTCCGTTGGCAGAACGTTTTTGGGAACCTTGGGAACTTTCAGGGAACGTTCTTAGAACTTTTTTCTGTTAGCTGGGAGAGGTTTTTAGGAAGCTTCTAAGGCATTACAGACCCAAACAAAAACACTTTTGTCTACATGTCACATCACAGAACAAGGATAAATACCCTGTTCAATCATTCTGTCACCTTTAAGGACACATCCAAAAACTGAACATTTTTGCTCACCTACATACAGTAGTGGCAATTTTAATATCCTATAATAAATTATCTTTAAGGTACTTTTTGGGCTAAAACTCATATGCAATCTGGGGACACCAAAGATTTATTTGAAATCTTAAATTTTCTGTTTTAAAATCAGTTTAATTTGGGGTTTGGGTTAGGATTTAATTTTATATATTGTTTCTACATGTTTTTCTTTCGCTTTTTAAACTATTTTGCTTGGAATTGGGGTTAAAGTTGCGGTTTGGGTTAAGGATGTTTGACAGAACATTAGACAGAAAGTCGTTCTAACCCAAACCCAAAGCGACAATAGTAAACAATACATATAATGACACAAAAAAGTAAGTTGTGCTAGGGACACGAAAAACTATTTATAGAAATTTGTGCTGAGTGACATGAAAAAGCCATTCATGCTCAATGACACGAAAAAATGTGGAAAATTGGTTCCAAGAACACTAATAAATAAATCAAATATTTCATGACTATACCAAGACTTGTTTTGAGATTATGTTGCTATATGACTTTTGTCTTTCAGTCAAACACAATCAGAGTTATATTAAATAATATCCTTACTCTTTTCAGCTTTATATGTAATTGGATAGTGCCCCATTTTTAAAGCACCAAAAAGTGCATCCATCCAATAAAAACTAATATATACACTAAATGAAATGTCTTGTGAGGCAAAGCGATTGGTTTTTGTATAAAAAAACATATTTCAAACTTTATACGTGAGAAACGAGACAGTTAAGGTCAGACAGTAGGTTGACCTCTGACCCAAAATTACAAAAACCCATCGCTTTACAAAAGCCCATGTAACTGTTTATCTTTTTGTATAATGTATATATTTTGTTAGAGTTTGTGATTTATATACTTGTGTCTTGTTTTTTGTTGTCTGCTATCAGATGGTATGACAGATCAGGGCAACAGACTCTCTTATATCCTCATCAATCCCTCCCCTGACACACGCCTTGAACTTCATGATGTCGTGTGAGTATTATAACATTAATAACATCACTCAACTAGATATTGAGTTCAATCTCCTTGGCTTAATTAAGCCAAGATTCGCCCCAAAGGCATGATCTGAATGACATTTAACATGACTAAAAAACAAACGGTGCTATATAGCACCAAAACAGTTGCTTTGGATCGTAACGATAGAAGAACCATTTTTAGTGCCATATAGCACCGGTGAAGCACCAGTGAAGCACCAGTGAAGCACCTGTGTAGAACCATATAGTGCTATGTAGAACCATATGTGGTGCTATATGGCCCCTATATGGTTCTACACTGGTGCTTCACTGGTGCTTCACTGGTGCTTCACTGGTTCTTCACCGGTGCTATATGGCACTAAAATGGTTCTTCTATCGTTACGATCCAAAGCAATTGTTTTGGTGCTATATAGCACCGTTTGTTTTTTTAGAGTTTACAAAGTGCAACAATGGTGCATTCAAGTCGTGACTGACAAATTGTATTTATGAGTCGAGTGCACATGAACGCCACCACAAAGTCATAATTACGAATAGAAACGTTCATCATTTTTCAGATTTAACAAAGGGATTGGGTTATTCCCGCAGGTATCTGATCAGACCAGATTTACTGTCAGCGGTGCCTAACCAGGCCAGTGGGCGCAAGCCAAGCGCAGGCCCAGCGGAGGGACACAGATTTGACACACAGGACAGCACTCATTTATGAATACAATCACCACCAAAATCACAGCGTGGAGGTTAAATATAAGCTGTGTGTGCATGTGCACGACTGAAAGAGGTGGAACGTGATGGATTGGATGGAATGTAGAAAACAACAGCATGTGGAAATTTTGGAAAAAAACAGAGGAACTCTGGGAACTGAATCTACAGTGTAAAAAGTGATCTGGCTTTTATAGTTGCCTTCACTCATCACTCACCAAAGTCAAACTGAATGTTACATAGTCAGTACTGAAATTGTCGTGAGCACATGATTTCACATTTCAAAAAACGAATATATGTTTTGCATACAGAAATTGTCTATTGTGAATCTTTTTGTTTGTTTGTTTTGTGAATTAAATGGATAGTTCACCCAAAAACGAAAAATGATTTGTGTATCATCTTACCCTTATTTAACAAAATATTTTCTTTTGAGTTCAACAGAAGACAAAATCTCTTGAACAACATGCGGTTGAGAAAATTATGAATTAATTTTTGGATGAACTATCCCTTTAAGCATTTTTCTCCCAATGTGTCTTTAGATTCATTATTGTAAAATAGATATTTTTCACATGTTCATGTGGATTTAGTAGACTTATTATATTTTTTCATCATAATAAGTCATCCTAAAAATGCATTTATAAGTAACAATGCTCAAAGGACTTTACTACAGCAATTCATTCTCTATGTGATCCCCACCTTTAATTTGAGCCAACATACATCATTATTAATAATCAAAGGTTTTTGTTCAGACATAGCTTGGTACAGTTGGCCGGTGTCATGTTCCTGTCTTTTTCTCTCTGCTTTTCTGTCTACTGACCTGATCTATTATTTTAAAAAATATAAAACAATACATTTAAAGAAGAAACTGATGCATTCTGAACAGGTGGCTGGTGACTTTCTTTTTTGAGGGCGCACAATGTGAAGCTTGTTACAACATGTATTTAGCCCGTTATGTGTGTGGCTCGTCATATCAAAATATGTGTTTGGCGCGTCGTGTTCACTTATGTGCATAACGCGTCATGTCAAAATACGTGCCTGCTGCAGACGCTTCAAAGGGGTTTCTGATAAAAGAGACGCACTCCAAACACATGACGAGCCACACACGACACTCCGAACACATATTTTGACATGACGAGCACGCACGTGACACTCCAAACACATATTTTGACATGATGAGCCACACACGATGCACCAAACGCATATTTTGACATTACGAGCACGCACTTGACACTTCAAACACATATTTTGACATGATGAGCCACACACGACGCACCGAACGCATATTTTGACATTACGAGCACGCACTTGACACACAGAACACATATTATGACATGACGAGCAACACACGACTCTACAAACACATATTTTGACATGACGAGCCACACACGACACACCAAACACATATTTTGACATGACGAGCCACACACGACACTCCGAACACATATTTTGACATGACGAGCACGCACGTGACACTCCAAACACATATTTTGACATGATGAGCCACACACGACGCACCAAACGCATATTTTGACATTACGAGCACGCACTTGACACTTCAAACACATATTTTGACATGATGAGCCACACACGACGCACCGAACACATATTTTGACATGACGAGCCACACACGACACACAGAACACATATTATGACATGACGAGCAACACACGACTCTACAAACACATATTTTGACATGACGAGCCACACACGACACACCAAACACATATTTTGACATGACGAGCCCCACACAACACACCAAACACATATTTTGACATGACAAGCCACACACATGACGCACCGAACACATATTTTGACATGACGAGGCACACACGACACACCAAACACATATTTTGACATGACGAGCCCCACACGACACACCAAACACATATTTTGACATGACAAGCCACACACATGACGCACCGAACACATATTTTGACATGACGAGGCAAACACGACACACCAAACACATATTTTGACATGATGAGCCACACACATGTCACCGACCACATATTTTGACATGCCGAGCCACACACGACACACCAAGCACATTTTGACATGACGTGCCACACACATGACGCACCGAACACATATTTTGACATGACAAGCCACACACGACACACCAAACACATATTTAAACATGACGAGCATGCACGTGACACTCTAAACACATATTTTGACATGACGAGCCACACACATCACACCGAACACATATTTTGACATGACGAGCCACACACGACACACCAAACACATATTTTGACATGACGAGCCACACACATGACGCACCGAACACATATTTTGACATGACAAGCCACACACGACACACCAAACACATATTTAAACATGACGAGCATCCACATGACACTCCAAACACATATTTTGACATGACGAGCCACACACATCACACCGAACACATATTTTGACATGACGAGCCACACACGACACACCAAACACATATTTTGACATGACGAGCCACACACGACACACCAAACACATATTTTGACATGACGAGCCACACACATGCACCGAATAGATATTTTGAAATGCAGCATTTTTGTCAAATCAATATATATATTATGTTACTTTAATTAATAAAAACTAGTTGAAATTGTTTAACTTATTTTTATAAGTTATGTCAACTTATCACAGGTCAAAACTTAAAATAGTAGGTTGAGTTGACTTTGTTTGTTTTACCTTTATGTTGCATTTTTGAGTGCAGGGAATACACATACTGATAAAATATATATATCATAATTCACTCTTAAGTTGCTTTCGAGAAAAGCGTCTGCCAAATGCGTAAATGTAAAATGTCAAAGTGTCTGTTAAATGTAAAGAAAATGGAAACAACTGAAATATGTGAAAATACTTTCATTTGTTGTTTTGATTAACAAACATTTGTCATCATTTTCACAACTAACAATAACAATAACTTTCTTAAATTTCACAAATGAAAATAGATTTATAATAAAAAGCTCAATTTGGTTGTTTAAAAAGTTTAAGCATTAAATCACTTTTTACAGTGTGATCTTATCCTTATTTTCTTACTAGAGGACTTTCCAATGCATGGATTTTTTCCATTTAATTTTTGCATCAAATTATTTTCAATGTAAGAGAACCGAGGCCACACAAGTGCATTTAAATAAGTTGTTTGTATTAGTCTCTGTGCATGTGAATGTAGGCCTATGTGAAATAGCCACAGCACTGCCGTTCTTGGAGCGTCAAAGGAACACATTGCCAAGTGTACTTTGAAAGGATACAGGATGTTCACTGCTGTCATGTGTTTCAATGTTTGTCAACAGCTTGAGATCTCGGGAAGGATTTTTCAGATGGTCTAAATGCAATCTGAGAAGAGGTGGTCGTACGGTCATGAACGGTTTTTAATACTATTTATCATTTCCTTAGCTTTTCTAAACTTGCATACTAGTTTGTTTGAATTAAGGCATCAAAAGAGGAGCTTATTTAATGGACCAAACAAATTTACAATAATGTGTTTTCTTTCTTTTATTTATTTTTGAGGACACTTTAGGAACAAGCATTTTGTGTTCAAAATTTCCAAATTGTCTCTTTGAACAAAACTGGATTATTTCTGTATGTGTTTGATGTTTGCATTGATAAGATCTGTTCAGCTACTGTTTCGTGGGTTTCTTTGTTCTGATTTTACCAAGGCTGTTTTTGTAATTTGGTCAGGTTAATATCCTGTTGCTGGCATGCATGCTACAGATCACGCATGCATAGACCAAGGATTTGTTCGTCCTGCTATAAATAACAGGAATGAATGTACCATCCCCTTGCTCTGTGTTCATAATGCACTATTGCCTTGATTCAGTGCCATTCAAACACATGAGAATAATAAAATCAGCAAAACCAATGACTTCCGGTGTGTATTTTATGTGGTCACTGCAGTTAACAACACAATGAAACTGCTTTTATACAACACTTACTGTTGAACAACAAAAGTTTCTCAAAATGAACATACATTTCTAATACAAAATGCTAATTTATGCATCAAATTATTTTCAATGCAAGGGAACTGAGGCCACACAAGTGCATTTACATAAGTGCTTGGACCACTCATTTGATCAATTTACAGTAACATCCTTGGTCATTTTCATCTATACCCTCACTTTTAGATAAAAAAAAACGCTAAACAACTGCAGAAAGGCAGAACCACACATTTACATAGGCATTTAGCAGACGCTTTATCCAAAGCGACTTACAAAGATAGGGAAACAATCAAGGGATTTATCTTAGGGAGTCAATAATACAAGAGGTCTTACAACTTTTCACAAATCCGAGGCTATACCTGTTCATTGTACACTGTACCTGTTCATTGTAATTTGGCTCCCCTTGTGATGTCAGAAGGGGATAATACCACCTTCTTAATCTGCATTATCCAACCGCAACACTGCCATTTAGTGTAGAGATCAGCTCATTTGCATTTTAAAGGACATGTTTAAACAATATGTTATAACCAATTATATGTGGGGTATTTTTGTGCTAGAACTTCACATACGTACCCTGGGGACACCAAAATTTATTTGACATCTTAAAAAATTACTACTATCAAGCAATTTATTAAAGTTTTTAATTTAAAGTATATATATTTACAACACATAAGATGCCATTTAGCTTATAGTTTATTATCCATTTGTTTTGTATTGTCAGAAATAATTAACAACATCAGTTGAATACAAATATTTAAAATAATAATAATAATAGAAAACAAAGCTTGAGCATTTGAACATTTGATTTTATTGAAAAATACTTTTTTATACTATATTTCACAAATAAACAAAGAAAAACTTTTCTTTTTTTCTCCAAGAACAATTCTATAGTGGAGTGATATGTATAAAGGCTATATGTGTTACGGCGAAGTCTCTAACGTCATCACCTCGCTCACTCGTAGCATTGAGTTTAATGGTGCAGGTACTTTTAAATGACCATAAGTTGCTTAATTTTCTAAAAATTTTCAAAAGGTTAGGTTTCTTAACAAACGTTGATAACGTGGTTATAATTCTGGATGCTTTAACATGTTTCATGAATTATAATTTTTTTTTAGTATAAGTATGCAGTGTCATAGGTACATCTTTGACGTTTATAACAAACCGTTTGAAAATCGGTAGAAGTTTAAGCAAGTTATGGTCATTTAAAAGTACCTGCACCATTAAACTCAATGCTACGAGTGAGCGAGCTGCCTGTGGTAAGATGGCCGCCAAATGCGGACGTTCCACTCAATTGTCCAGCAGCGCGGGCGCGACATAGCCTTTATACATTTCTATGGCATAGAGAGTGAGGAGACCCAACCAATATGGATTACGTTCTAGCACGTCATGACGTATGGTTCTTCGCTTCTGCAGTACACCAAAGAGAGTACACGCCTATCTCAAACAAGTCGTTTTTGTGTGTAGAGCTACGCCTGAACAGCAGGTGATGCTATATTATCATATAGGAGTCTGAATCTCTACTGCAGTGCTGAAGAAGAAGACGTCACACGCTTTAGTTCAGCGCGCACGGCACGAGCGGCCATTTCATTACAGCACGTGTATGTAGTGGGACCTTGCTTGTTTAAATTCTTGGTGAAATTGCATTTAACGTTATATTTTATGTATTTTAACAGAACTTATGTAAACTTAAACATGTCTTTAGTTATAACACTTTAGTGATTATTTACTAGTTTCACTATTAGGGTTTATTGGAGTGTGCGTGTGATCAGAGGTAAGGCCAGACTTCTCTTTATTACATATAACTGTGACACAATACAAGGTTGTATGTTTTTCAAGCATTTTTACTTGTATTTGCTGACATGAACTAACAATGAGTAATGTAGTTTATTAGCATTTGGTAATGTTATTTATTGCCAATACAATTGTTCAAGTTAGTTCACCGTGCATTAACTAACATTTATTGATCTAAATGTAAAAGAAGTAAACAAACTTAGTTAGAATATGAAGAAATTCTGTAGTAGAAGTCTGGTTCATGTTAGCTAATGCATTATTAATACAAATGCAACCTTGTATGTGTTACCCATGATATTTCTAGTTTGGAATGATGTTTTTAACGCGTTAGACTACTGATCAGCAATGATGTCAAATCAAATCTCTGACCAAACTGGGCATTGTGACTTTAAAGACTCTTGAAAGGTTGAATATGTTAAGTAACGCATATTTCTTTTTTTATTCAAACAGAATAAGAACGTAGAGGGACCAGAAAACGTGGACACCACGAGGCCGATGCCGTCTTCACTTGCAATACGACTTGTTAACTTTGCCTTATTTTAATAACGCTATATAAATTAGTATTTTACTTTACTGTGTGACCCTTAACATTTCAGTTTGTGTGTAATAAACAATTATTTGGGACTTAATGGTTGTCTGTGTCTTTATTCAGTCCATGTATGTAAGCACTGTATCTGAACCCATGCAGCCTCCTCGTGGCTCAATGGGTCAAGCAACGGTGCAAAAGTAAATGGTTGTTATAACTGGGGCTTCATGGAATTTACGCCAAGTTGCTCTTTTAAAAGCAATCTACATTTCTTTTGAAAAGCTTTCACATTAATTTTGTTTGTTCACAATGGCTATAGATTTTTGGGCATTTCTGTTTATCAATTTTCACCTATGTTGGAAATTAACCACTTTTAAAATAAATCAAGCATAAATTTATCAGATAACATTTTAACATATGCAAATAAATGTGCAAAATGATGACTATGAGCACTTGTATTTTAAATTAATGTTTATACATTTTTGTGTTTGACAAAACACAGTGGTTGGCACAAACTTTATTCACTAGATGTATATACATTTTGGGCCCAGTTTTCTTTCACTTGTGTAGTTTTGATCATGTTTTTAAGGATAAGGGCCTTTTACAGTGAGGGCTATTTAATGAAATATGCCAAGCTACTGTAGGTCTGTTCTCTCTGATATAACTATGTCTTTATAGACAAGTTAGCTAGCTTGGTCAATAAAATGATTCCTACAGATGAAAGACAACAGTGTCACCTACTGGCCAAACTACTGTCGACTGTTGGCTAAAACTGAGACATGATTTAATGTACAACCAGTGCAGGACATGTCCACCTCAATAAACAGTCCAATTGCCCCCCAATGTTAGATTTTTTTAATGTACATACATATAACCCCGACTCTTTTGGTCCCCCAATGGTGTGCCATATTGGCAAATGTCCAGCGGCATACCTTTCAATGTTTGTATATTTTGGTTTAAAAGTAGCTCTGTTTATGATAGTTAGAATATGGAGTTTGGTTGTAGTATTTAGGCCTATAATTGCAATTTACTCTCTGTGAAACTATGATAATAATATTCCGACTGTACAATCAAATCTTGGCTTTACGTGACATGCTTTTTAATTATGTAATAATACTATTATAAATAAAGAAGAAAGAAAATAACAATGTCATGCATATTTTTTATTATTAAGACAGAATGTTAATCAGCATAAATTCG